>NW_028142026.1:0-363782 GCF_055691185.1 Crinia signifera
TAGCATTAAGGGTTTAAATTCGTTAGGCCCCGCCCCTTTGGGTCCAGAAGCCCATAATACCATTCAGAGTATAGACCATGACATGGCTGAGGGTTGAGATACTTTTGGCCACGCCCCTTTTGCCTAGAAGCCCCTAAACCAATTGAAATAGCATTAAGGGTTTAAATTCGTTAGGCCCCGCCCCTTTGGGTCCAGAAGCCCAGAATACCATTCAGAGTATAGACCATGACATGGCTGAGGGTTGAGATACTTTTGGCCACGCCCCTTTTGCCTAGAAGCCCCTAAACCCATTGAAATAGCATTAAGGGTTTAAATTCGTTAGGCCCCGCCCCTTTGGGTCCAGAAGCCAAGAATACCATTCAGAGTATAGACCATGACATGGCTGAGGGTTGAGATACTTTTGGCCACGCCCCTTTTGCCTAGAAGCCCCTAAACCCATTGAAATAGCATTAAGGGTTTAAATTCGTTAGGCCCCGCCCCTTTGGGTCCAGAAGCCCATAATACCATTCAGAGTATAGACCATGACATGGCTGAGGGTTGAGATACTTTTAGACACGCCCCTTTTGCCTAGAAGCCCCTAAACTCATTGAAATAGCATTAAGGGTTTAAATTCGTTAGGCCCCGCCCCTTTGGGTCCAGAAGCCCAGAATACCATTCAGAGTATAGACCATGACATGACTGAGGGTTGAGATACTTTTGGCCACGCCCCTTTTGCCTAGAAGCCCCTAAACCCATTGAAATAGCATTAAGGGTTTAAATTCGTTAGGCCCCGCCCCTTTGGGTCCAGAAGCCCAGAATACCATTCAGAGTATAGACCATGACATGGCTGAGGGTTGAGATACTTTTGGCCACGCCCCTTTTGCCTAGAAGCCCCTAAACCCATTGAAATAGCATTAAGGGTTTAAATTCGTTAGGCCCCGCCCCTTTGGGTCCAGAAGCCCAGAATACCATTCAGAGTATAGACCATGACATGGCTGAGGGTTGAGATACTTTTGACCACGCCCCTTTTGCCTAGAAGCCCCTAAACCCATTGAAATAGCATTAAGGGTTTAAATTCGTTAGGCCCCGCCCCTTTGGGTCCAGAAGCCCAGAATACCATTCAGAGTATAGACCATGACATGGCTGAGGGTTGATATACTTTTGGCCACGCCCCTTTTGCCTAGAAGCCCCTAAACCCATTGAAATAGCATTAAGGGTTTAAATTCGTTAGGCCCCGCCCCTTTAAGTCCAGAAGCCCAGAATACCATTCAGAGTATAGACCATGACATGGCTGAGGGTTGAGATACTTTTGGCCACGCCCCTTTTTCCTAGAAGCCCCTAAACCCATTGAAATAGCATTAAGGGTTTAAATTCGTTAGGCCCCGCCCCTTTGGGTCCAGAAGCCCATAATACCATTCAGAGTATAGACCATGACATGGCTGAGGGTTGAGATACTTTTGACCACGCACCTTTTGCCTAGAAGCCCCTAAACCCATTGAAATAGCATTGGGGGTTTAAATTCGTTAGGCCCCGCCCCTTTGGGTCCAGAAGCCCAGAATACCATTCAGAGTATAGACCATGACATGGTTGAGGGTTGAGATACTTTTGGCCACGCCCCTTTTGCCTAGAAGCCCCTAAACCCATTGAAATAGCATTAAGGGTTTAAATTCGTTAGGCCCCGCCCCTTTGGGTCCAGAAGCCCATAATACCATTCAGAGTATAGACCATGACATGGATGAGGGTTGAGATACTTTTGGCCACGCCCCTTTTGCCTAGAAGCCCCTAAACCCATTGAAATAGCATTAAGGGTTTAAATTCGTTAGGCCCCGCCCCTTTGGGTCCAGAAGCCCATAATACCATTCAGAGTATAGACCATGACATGGCTGAGGGTTGAGATACTTTTGGCCACGCCCCTTTTGCCTAGAAGCCCCTAAACCCATTGAAATAGCATTAAGGGTTTAAATTCGTTAGGCCCCGCCCCTTTTGGTCCAGAAGCCCAGAATACCATTCAGAGTATAGACCATGACATGGTTGAGGGTTGAGACACTTTTGGCCACGCCCCTTTTGCCTAGAAGCCCCTAAACCCATTGAAATAGCATTAAGGGTTTAAATTCGTTAGGCCCCGCCCCTTTGGGTCCAGAAGCCCATAATACCATTCAGAGTATAGACCATGACATGGCTGAGGGTTGAGATACTTTTGACCACGCCCCTTTTGCCTAGAAGCACCTAAACCCATTGAAATAGCATTGGGGGTTTAAATTCGTTAGGCCCCGCCCCTTTGGGTCCAGAAGCCCAGAATACCATTCAGAGTATAGACCATGACATGGTTGAGATACTTTTGGCCACGCCCCTTTTGCCTAGAAGCCCCTAAACCCATTGAAATAGCATTAAGGGTTTAAATTCGTTAGGCCCCGCCCCTTTGGGTCCAGAAGCCCAGAATACCATTCAGAGTATAGACCATGACATGGCTGAGGGTTGAGATACTTTTGGCCACGCCCCTTTTGCCTAGAAGCCCCTAAACCCATTGAAATAGCATTAAGGGTTTAAATTCGTTAGGCCCCGCCCCTTTTGGTCCAGAAGCCCAGAATACCATTCAGAGTATAGACCATGACATGGTTGAGGGTTGAGACACTTTTGGCCACGCCCCTTTTGCCTAGAAGCCCCTAAACCCATTGAAATAGCATTAAGGGTTTAAATTCGTTAGGCCCCGCCCCTTTGGGTCCAGAAGCCCATAATACCATTCAGAGTATAGACCATGACATGGATGAGGGTTTAGATACTTTTGGCCACGCCCCTTTTGCCTAGAAGCCCCTAAACCCATTGAAATAGCATTAAGGGTTTAAATTCGTTAGGCCCCGCCCCTTTGGGTCCAGAAGCCCATAATACCATTCAGAGTATAGACCATGACATGGCTGAGGGTTGAGATACTTTTGACCACGCCCCTTTTGCCTAGAAGCACCTAAACCCATTGAAATAGCATTGGGGGTTTAAATTCGTTAGGCCCCGCCCCTTTGGGTCCAGAAGCCCAGAATACCATTCAGAGTATAGACCATGACATGGTTGAGATACTTTTGGCCACGCCCCTTTTGCCTAGAAGCCCCTAAACCCATTGAAATAGCATTAAGGGTTTAAATTCGTTAGGCCCCGCCCCTTTGGGTCCAGAAGCCCAGAATACCATTCAGAGTATAGACCATGACATGGCTGAGGGTTGAGATACTTTTGGCCACGCCCCTTTTGCCTAGAAGCCCCTAAACCCATTGAAATAGCATTAAGGGTTTAAATTCGTTAGGCCCCGCCCCTTTGGGTCCAGAAGCCCAGAATACCATTCAGAGTATAGACCATGACATGGTTGAGATACTTTTGGCCACGCCCCTTTTGAATAGAAGCCCCTAAACTCATTGAAATATCATTAAGGGTTTAAATTCGTTAGGCCCCGCCCCTTTGGGTCCAGAAGCCCAGAATACCATTCAGAGTATAGACCATGACATGGCTGAGGGTTGAGATACTTTTGGCCACGCCCCTTTTGCCTAGAAGCCCCTAAACCCATTGAAATAGCATTAAGGGTTTAAATTCGTTAGGCCCCGCCCCTTTGGGTCCAGAAGCCCATAATACCATTCAGAGTATAGACCATGACATGGCTGAGGGTTGAGATACTTTTGACCACGCCCCTTTTGCCTAGAAGCCCCTAAACCCATTGAAATAGCATTGGGGGTTTAAATTCGTTAGGCCCCGCCCCTTTGGGTCCAGAAGCACATAATACCATTCAGAGTATAGACCATGACATGGCTGAGGGTTGAGATACTTTTGACCACGCCCCTTTTGCCTAGAAGCCCCTAAACCCATTGAAATAGCATTGGGGGTTTAAATTCGTTAGGCCCCGCCCCTTTGGGTCCAGAAGCCCAGAATACCATTCAGAGTATAGACCATGACATGGTTGAGGGTTGAGATACTTTTGGCCACGCCCCTTTTGCCTAGAATCCCCTAAACCCATTGAAATAGCATTAAGGGTTTAAATTCGTTAGGCCCCGCCCCTTTTGGTCCAGAAGCCCATAATACCATTCAGAGTATAGACCATGACATGGCTGAGGGTTGAGATACTTTTGGCCACGCCCCTTTTGCCTAGAAGCCCCTAAACCCATTGAAATAGCATTGGGGGTTTAAATTCGTTAGGCCCCGCCCCTTTGGGTCCAGAAGCCCAGAATACCATTTACAGTATAGACCATGACATGGCTGAGGGTTGAGATACTTTTGGCCACGCCCCTTTTGCCTAGAAGCCCCTAAACTCATTGAAATAGCATTAAGGGTTTAAATTCGTTAGGCCCCGCCCTTTGGGTCCAGAAGCCCAGAATGCCATTCAGAGTATAGACCATGACATGGCTGAGGGTTGAGATACTTTTGGCCACGCCCCTTTTGCCTAGAAGCCACTAAACCCATTGAAATAGCATTAAGGGTTTAAATTCGTTAGGCCCCGCCCCTTTGGGTCCAGAAGCCCATAATACCATTCAGAGTATAGACCATGACATGGCTGAGGGTTGAGATACTTTTGACCACGCCCCTTTTGCCTAGAAGCACATAAACCCATTGAATTAGCATTGGGGGTTTAAATTCGTTAGGCCCCGCCCCTTTGGGTCCAGAAGCCCAGAATACCATTCAGAGTATAGACCATGACATGGTTGAGATACTTTTGGCCACGCCCCTTTTGCCTAGAAGCCCCTAAACCCATTGAAATAGCATTAAGGGTTTAAATTCGTTAGGCCCTGCCCCTTTGGGTCCAGAAGCCCAGAATACCATTCAGAGTATAGACCATGACATGGCTGAGGGTTGAGATACTTTTGGCCACGCCCCTTTTTCCTAGAAGCCCCTAAACCCATTGAAATAGCATTAAGGGTTTAAATTCGTTAGGCCCCGCCCCTTTGGGTCCAGAAGCCCATAATACCATTCAGAGTATAGACCATGACATGGCTGAGGGTTGAGATACTTTTGACCACGCCCCTTTTGCCTAGAAGCCCCTAAACCCATTGAAATAGCATTGGGGGTTTAAATTCGTTAGGCCCCGCCCCTTTGGGTCCAGAAGCACATAATACCATTCAGAGTATAGACCATGACATGGCTGAGGGTTGAGATACTTTTGACCACGCCCCTTTTGCCTAGAAGCCCCTAAACCCATTGAAATAGCATTGGGGGTTTAAATTCGTTAGGCCCCGCCCCTTTGGGTCCAGAAGCCCAGAATACCATTTACAGTATAGACCATGACATGGCTGAGGGTTGAGATACTTTTGGCCACGCCCCTTTTGCCTAGAAGCCCCTAAACTCATTGAAATAGCATTAAGGGTTTAAATTCGTTAGGCCCCGCCCTTTGGGTCCAGAAGCCCAGAATGCCATTCAGAGTATAGACCATGACATGGCTGAGGGTTGAGATACTTTTGGCCACGCCCCTTTTGCCTAGAAGCCACTAAACCCATTGAAATAGCATTAAGGGTTTAAATTCGTTAGGCCCCGCCCCTTTGGGTCCAGAAGCCCATAATACCATTCAGAGTATAGACCATGACATGGCTGAGGGTTGAGATACTTTTGACCACGCCCCTTTTGCCTAGAAGCACATAAACCCATTGAATTAGCATTGGGGGTTTAAATTCGTTAGGCCCCGCCCCTTTGGGTCCAGAAGCCCAGAATACCATTCAGAGTATAGACCATGACATGGTTGAGATACTTTTGGCCACGCCCCTTTTGCCTAGAATCCCCTAAACCCATTGAAATAGCATTAAGGGTTTAAATTTGTTAGGCCCTGCCCCTTTGGGTCCAGAAGCCCAGAATACCATTCAGAGTATAGACCATGACATGGCTGAGGGTTGAGATACTTTTGGCCACGCCCCTTTTTCCTAGAAGCCCCTAAACCCATTGAAATAGCATTAAGGGTTTAAATTCGTTAGGCCCCGCCCCTTTGGGTCCAGAAGCCCATAATACCATTCAGAGTATAGACCATGACATGGCTGAGGGTTGAGATACTTTTGGCCACGCCCCTTTTGCCTAGAAGCCCCTAAACCGATTGAAATAGCATTGGGGGTTTAAATTCGTTAGGCCCCGCCCCTTTGGGTCCAGAAGCCCAGAATACCATTCAGAGTATAGACCATGACATGGCTGAGGGTTGAGATACTTTTGGCCACGCCCCTTTTTCCTAGAAGCCCCTAAACCCATTGAAATAGCATTAAGGGTTTAAATTCGTTAGGCCCCGCCCCTTTGGGTCCAGAAGCCCATAATACCATTCAGAGTATAGACCATGACATGGCTGAGGGTTGAGATACTTTTGGCCACGCCCCTTTTGCCTAGAAGCCCCTAAACCGATTGAAATAGCATTGGGGGTTTAAATTCGTTAGGCCCCGCCCCTTTGGGTCCAGAAGCCCAGAATACCATTCAGAGTATAGACCATGACATGGCTGAGGGTTGAGATACTTTTGGCCACGCCCCTTTTTCCTAGAAGCCCCTAAACCCATTGAAATAGCATTAAGGGTTTAAATTCGTTAGGCCCCGCCCCTTTAAGTCCAGAAGCCCAGAATACCATTCAGAGTATAGACCATGACATGGCTGAGGGTTGAGATACTTTTGGCCACGCCCCTTTTTCCTAGAAGCCCCTAAACCCATTAAAATAGCATTAAGGGTTTAAATTCGTTAGGCCCCGCCCCTTTGGGTCCAGAAGCCCATAATACCATTCAGAGTATAGACCATGACATGGCTGAGGGTTGAGATACTTTTGGCCACGCCCCTTTTGCCTAAAAGCCCCTAAACAAATTGAAATAGCATTAAGGGTTTAAATTCGTTAGGCCCCGCCCCTTTGGGTCCAGAAGCCCATAATACCATTCAGAGTATAGACCATGACATGGCTGAGGGTTGAGATACTTTTGGCCACGCCCCTTTTTGCCTAGAAGCCCCTAAACCCATTGAAATAGCATTGGGGGTTTAAATTCGTTAGGCCCTGCCCCTTTGGGTCCAGAAGCCAAGAATACCATTCAGAGTATAGACCATGACATGGCTGAGGGTTGATATACTTTTGGCCACGCCCCTTTTGCCTAGAAGCCCCTAAACCCATTGAAATAGCATTAAGGGTTTAAATTCGTTAGGCCCCGCCCCTTTGGGTCCAGAAGCCCAGAATACAATTCAGAGTATAGACCATGACATGGCTGAGGGTTGAGATACTTTTAGACACGCCCCTTTTGCCTAGAAGCCCCTAAACTCATTGAAATATCATTAAGGGCTTAAATTCGTTAGGCCCCGCCCCTTTAAGTCCAGAAGCCCAGAATACCATTCAGAGTATAGACCATGACATGACTGAGGGTTGATATACTTTTGGCCACGCCCCTTTTTTCTAGAAGCCCCTAAACCCATTGAAATAGCATTAAGGGTTTAAATTTGTTAGGCCCCGCCCCTTTGGGTCAAGAAGCCCAGAATACCATTCAGAGTATAGACAATGACATGGTTGAGGGTTGAGATACTTTTGGCCACGCCCCTTTTGCCTAGAAGCCCCTAAACCCATTGAAATAGCATTAAGGGTTTAAATTCGTTAGGCCCCGCCCCTTTAAGTCCAGAAGCCCAGAATACCATTCAGAGTATAGACCATGACATGGCTGAGGGTTGAGATACTTTTGGCCACGCCCCTTTTTCCTAGAAGCCCCTAAACCCATTGAAATAGCATTAAGGGTTTAAATTCGTTAGGCCCCGCCCCTTTGGGTCCAGAAGCCCATAATACCATTCAGAGTATAGACCATGACATGGCTGAGGGTTGAGATACTTTTGACCACGCCCCTTTTGCCTAGAAGCCCCTAAACCCATTGAAATAGCATTGGGGGTTTAAATTCGTTAGGCCCCGCCCCTTTGGGTCCAGAAGCACATAATACCATTCAGAGTATAGACCATGACATGGCTGAGGGTTGAGATACTTTTGACCACGCCCCTTTTGCCTAGAAGCCCCTAAACCCATTGAAATAGCATTGGGGGTTTAAATTCGTTAGGCCCCGCCCCTTTGGGTCCAGAAGCCCAGAATACCATTCAGAGTATAGACCATGACATGGTTGAGGGTTGAGATACTTTTGGCCACGCCCCTTTTGCCTAGAATCCCCTAAACCCATTGAAATAGCATTAAGGGTTTAAATTCGTTAGGCCCCGCCCCTTTGGGTCCAGAAGCCCATAATACCATTCAGAGTATAGACCATGACATGGCTGAGGGTTGAGATACTTTTGGCCACGCCCCTTTTGCCTAGAAGCCCCTAAACCGATTGAAATAGCATTGGGGGTTTAAATTCGTTAGGCCCCGCCCCTTTAAGTCCAGAAGCCCAGAATACCATTCAGAGTATAGACCATGACATGACTGAGGGTTGATATACTTTTGGACACGCCCCTTTTGCCTAGAAGCCCCTAAACCCATTGAAATAGCATTAAGGGTTTAAATTCGTTAGGCCCCGTCCCTTTAAGTCCAGAAGCCCAGAATACCATTCAGAGTATAGACCATGACATGGCTGAGGGTTGAGATACTTTTGGCCACGCCCCTTTTTCCTAGAAGCCCCTAAACCCATTGAAATAGCATTAAGGGTTTAAATTCGTTAGGCCCCGCCCCTTTGGGTCCAGAAGCCCATAATACCATTCAGAGTATAGACCATGACATGGCTGAGGGTTGAGATACTTTTGACCACGCCCCTTTTGCCTAGAAGCCCCTAAACCCATTGAAATAGCATTGGGGGTTTAAATTCGTTAGGCCCCGCCCCTTTTGGTCCAGAAGCCCAGAATACCATTCAGAGTATAGACCATGACATGGTTGAGGGTTGAGACACTTTTGGCCACGCCCCTTTTGCCTAGAAGCCCCTAAACCCATTGAAATAGCATTAAGGGTTTAAATTCGTTAGGCCCCGCCCCTTTGGGTCCAGAAGCCCATAATACCATTCAGAGTATAGACCATGACATGGCTGAGGGTTGAGATACTTTTGACCACGCCCCTTTTGCCTAGAAGCACCTAAACCCATTGAAATAGCATTGGGGGTTTAAATTCGTTAGGCCCCGCCCCTTTGGGTCCAGAAGCCCAGAATACCATTCAGAGTATAGACCATGACATGGTTGAGATACTTTTGGCCACGCCCCTTTTGCCTAGAAGCCCCTAAACCCATTGAAATAGCATTAAGGGTTTAAATTCGTTAGGCCCCGCCCCTTTGGGTCCAGAAGCCCAGAATACCATTCAGAGTATAGACCATGACATGGCTGAGGGTTGAGATACTTTTGGCCACGCCCCTTTTGCCTAGAAGCCCCTAAACCCATTGAAATAGCATTAAGGGTTTAAATTCGTTAGGCCCCGCCCCTTTTGGTCCAGAAGCCCAGAATACCATTCAGAGTATAGACCATGACATGGTTGAGGGTTGAGACACTTTTGGCCACGCCCCTTTTGCCTAGAAGCCCCTAAACCCATTGAAATAGCATTAAGGGTTTAAATTCGTTAGGCCCCGCCCCTTTGGGTCCAGAAGCCCATAATACCATTCAGAGTATAGACCATGACATGGATGAGGGTTTAGATACTTTTGGCCACGCCCCTTTTGCCTAGAAGCCCCTAAACCCATTGAAATAGCATTAAGGGTTTAAATTCGTTAGGCCCCGCCCCTTTGGGTCCAGAAGCCCATAATACCATTCAGAGTATAGACCATGACATGGCTGAGGGTTGAGATACTTTTGACCACGCCCCTTTTGCCTAGAAGCACCTAAACCCATTGAAATAGCATTGGGGGTTTAAATTCGTTAGGCCCCGCCCCTTTGGGTCCAGAAGCCCAGAATACCATTCAGAGTATAGACCATGACATGGTTGAGATACTTTTGGCCACGCCCCTTTTGCCTAGAAGCCCCTAAACCCATTGAAATAGCATTAAGGGTTTAAATTCGTTAGGCCCCGCCCCTTTGGGTCCAGAAGCCCAGAATACCATTCAGAGTATAGACCATGACATGGCTGAGGGTTGAGATACTTTTGGCCACGCCCCTTTTGCCTAGAAGCCCCTAAACCCATTGAAATAGCATTAAGGGTTTAAATTCGTTAGGCCCCGCCCCTTTGGGTCCAGAAGCCCAGAATACCATTCAGAGTATAGACCATGACATGGTTGAGATACTTTTGGCCACGCCCCTTTTGAATAGAAGCCCCTAAACTCATTGAAATATCATTAAGGGTTTAAATTCGTTAGGCCCCGCCCCTTTGGGTCCAGAAGCCCAGAATACCATTCAGAGTATAGACCATGACATGGCTGAGGGTTGAGATACTTTTGGCCACGCCCCTTTTGCCTAGAAGCCCCTAAACCCATTGAAATAGCATTAAGGGTTTAAATTCGTTAGGCCCCGCCCCTTTGGGTCCAGAAGCCCATAATACCATTCAGAGTATAGACCATGACATGGCTGAGGGTTGAGATACTTTTTGACCACGCCCCTTTTGCCTAGAAGCCCCTAAACCCATTGAAATAGCATTGGGGGTTTAAATTCGTTAGGCCCCGCCCCTTTGGGTCCAGAAGCACATAATACCATTCAGAGTATAGACCATGACATGGTTGAGGGTTGAGACACTTTTGGCCACGCCCCTTTTGCCTAGAAGCCCCTAAACCCATTGAAATAGCATTAAGGGTTTAAATTCGTTAGGCCCCGCCCCTTTGGGTCCAGAAGCCCATAATACCATTCAGAGTATAGACCATGACATGGATGAGGGTTTAGATACTTTTGGCCACGCCCCTTTTGCCTAGAAGCCCCTAAACCCATTGAAATAGCATTAAGGGTTTAAATTCGTTAGGCCCCGCCCCTTTGGGTCCAGAAGCCCATAATACCATTCAGAGTATAGACCATGACATGGCTGAGGGTTGAGATACTTTTGACCACGCCCCTTTTGCCTAGAAGCACCTAAACCCATTGAAATAGCATTGGGGGTTTAAATTCGTTAGGCCCCGCCCCTTTGGGTCCAGAAGCCCAGAATACCATTCAGAGTATAGACCATGACATGGTTGAGATACTTTTGGCCACGCCCCTTTTGCCTAGAAGCCCCTAAACCCATTGAAATAGCATTAAGGGTTTAAATTCGTTAGGCCCCGCCCCTTTGGGTCCAGAAGCCCAGAATACCATTCAGAGTATAGACCATGACATGGCTGAGGGTTGAGATACTTTTGGCCACGCCCCTTTTGCCTAGAAGCCCCTAAACCCATTGAAATAGCATTAAGGGTTTAAATTCGTTAGGCCCCGCCCCTTTGGGTCCAGAAGCCCAGAATACCATTCAGAGTATAGACCATGACATGGTTGAGATACTTTTGGCCACGCCCCTTTTGAATAGAAGCCCCTAAACTCATTGAAATATCATTAAGGGGTTTAAATTCGTTAGGCCCCGCCCCTTTGGGTCCAGAAGCCCAGAATACCATTCAGAGTATAGACCATGACATGGCTGAGGGTTGAGATACTTTTGGCCACGCCCCTTTTGCCTAGAAGCCCCTAAACCCATTGAAATAGCATTAAGGGTTTAAATTCGTTAGGCCCCGCCCCTTTGGGTCCAGAAGCCCATAATACCATTCAGAGTATAGACCATGACATGGCTGAGGGTTGAGATACTTTTGACCACGCCCCTTTTGCCTAGAAGCCCCTAAACCCATTGAAATAGCATTGGGGGTTTAAATTCGTTAGGCCCCGCCCCTTTGGGTCCAGAAGCACATAATACCATTCAGAGTATAGACCATGACATGGCTGAGGGTTGAGATACTTTTGACCACGCCCCTTTTGCCTAGAAGCCCCTAAACCCATTGAAATAGCATTGGGGGTTTAAATTCGTTAGGCCCCGCCCCTTTGGGTCCAGAAGCCCAGAATACCATTCAGAGTATAGACCATGACATGGTTGAGGGTTGAGATACTTTTGGCCACGCCCCTTTTGCCTAGAATCCCCTAAACCCATTGAAATAGCATTAAGGGTTTAAATTCGTTAGGCCCGCCCCTTTTGGTCCAGAAGCCCATAATACCATTCAGAGTATAGACCATGACATGGCTGAGGGTTGAGATACTTTTGGCCACGCCCCTTTTGCCTAGAAGCCCCTAAACCCATTGAAATAGCATTGGGGGTTTAAATTCGTTAGGCCCCGCCCCTTTGGGTCCAGAAGCCCAGAATACCATTTACAGTATAGACCATGACATGGCTGAGGGTTGAGATACTTTTGGCCACGCCCCTTTTGCCTAGAAGCCCCTAAACTCATTGAAATAGCATTAAGGGTTTAAATTCGTTAGGCCCCGCCCTTTGGGTCCAGAAGCCCAGAATGCCATTCAGAGTATAGACCATGACATGGCTGAGGGTTGAGATACTTTTGGCCTCGCCCCTTTTGCCTAGAAGCCACTAAACCCATTGAAATAGCATTAAGGGTTTAAATTCGTTAGGCCCCGCCCCTTTGGGTCCAGAAGCCCATAATACCATTCAGAGTATAGACCATGACATGGCTGAGGGTTGAGATACTTTTGACCACGCCCCTTTTGCCTAGAAGCACATAAACCCATTGAATTAGCATTGGGGGTTAAATTCGTTAGGCCCCGCCCCTTTGGGTCCAGAAGCCCAGAATACCATTCAGAGTATAGACCATGACATGGTTGAGATACTTTTGGCCACGCCCCTTTTGCCTAGAAGCCCCTAAACCCATTGAAATAGCATTAAGGGTTTAAATTCGTTAGGCCCTGCCCCTTTGGGTCCAGAAGCCCAGAATACCATTCAGAGTATAGACCATGACATGGCTGAGGGTTGAGATACTTTTGGCCACGCCCCTTTTTCCTAGAAGCCCCTAAACCCATTGAAATAGCATTAAGGGTTTAAATTCGTTAGGCCCCGCCCCTTTGGGTCCAGAAGCCCATAATACCATTCAGAGTATAGACCATGACATGGCTGAGGGTTGAGATACTTTTGACCACGCCCCTTTTGCCTAGAAGCCCCTAAACCCATTGAAATAGCATTGGGGGTTTAAATTCGTTAGGCCCCGCCCCTTTGGGTCCAGAAGCACATAATACCATTCAGAGTATAGACCATGACATGGCTGAGGGTTGAGATACTTTTGACCACGCCCCTTTTGCCTAGAAGCCCCTAAACCCATTGAAATAGCATTGGGGGTTTAAATTCGTTAGGCCCCGCCCCTTTGGGTCCAGAAGCCCAGAATACCATTTACAGTATAGACCATGACATGGCTGAGGGTTGAGATACTTTTGGCCACGCCCCTTTTGCCTAGAAGCCCCTAAACTCATTGAAATAGCATTAAGGGTTTAAATTCGTTAGGCCCCGCCCTTTGGGTCCAGAAGCCCAGAATGCCATTCAGAGTATAGACCATGACATGGCTGAGGGTTGAGATACTTTTGGCCACGCCCCTTTTGCCTAGAAGCCACTAAACCCATTGAAATAGCATTAAGGGTTTAAATTCGTTAGGCCCCGCCCCTTTGGGTCCAGAAGCCCATAATACCATTCAGAGTATAGACCATGACATGGCTGAGGGTTGAGATACTTTTGACCACGCCCCTTTTGCCTAGAAGCACATAAACCCATTGAATTAGCATTGGGGGTTTAAATTTGTTAGGCCCCGCCCCTTTGGGTCCAGAAGCCCAGAATACCATTCAGAGTATAGACCATGACATGGTTGAGATACTTTTGGCCACGCCCCTTTTGCCTAGAAGCCCCTAAACCCATTGAAATAGCATTAAGGGTTTAAATTCGTTAGGCCCTGCCCCTTTGGGTCCAGAAGCCCAGAATACCATTCAGAGTATAGACCATGACATGGCTGAGGGTTGAGATACTTTTGGCCACGCCCCTTTTTCCTAGAAGCCCCTAAACCCATTGAAATAGCATTAAGGGTTTAAATTCGTTAGGCCCCGCCCCTTTGGGTCCAGAAGCCCATAATACCATTCAGAGTATAGACCATGACATGGCTGAGGGTTGAGATACTTTTGGCCACGCCCCTTTTGCCTAGAAGCCCCTAAACCGATTGAAATAGCATTGGGGGTTTAAATTCGTTAGGCCCCGCCCCTTTGGGTCCAGAAGCCCAGAATACCATTCAGAGTATAGACCATGACATGGCTGAGGGTTGAGATACTTTTGGCCACGCCCCTTTTTCCTAGAAGCCCCTAAACCCATTGAAATAGCATTAAGGGTTTAAATTCGTTAGGCCCCGCCCCTTTAAGTCCAGAAGCCCAGAATACCATTCAGAGTATAGACCATGACATGGCTGAGGGTTGAGATACTTTTGGCCACGCCCCTTTTTCCTAGAAGCCCCTAAACCCATTAAAATAGCATTAAGGGTTTAAATTCGTTAGGCCCCGCCCCTTTGGGTCCAGAAGCCCATAATACCATTCAGAGTATAGACCATGACATGGCTGAGGGTTGAGATACTTTTGGCCACGCCCCTTTTGCCTAAAAGCCCCTAAACAAATTGAAATAGCATTAAGGGTTTAAATTCGTTAGGCCCCGCCCCTTTGGGTCCAGAAGCCCATAATACCATTCAGAGTATAGACCATGACATGGCTGAGGGTTGAGATACTTTTGGCCACGCCCCTTTTTGCCTAGAAGCCCCTAAACCCATTGAAATAGCATTGGGGGTTTAAATTCGTTAGGCCCTGCCCCTTTGGGTCCAGAAGCCAAGAATACCATTCAGAGTATAGACCATGACATGGCTGAGGGTTGATATACTTTTGGCCACGCCCCTTTTGCCTAGAAGCCCCTAAACCCATTGAAATAGCATTAAGGGTTTAAATTCGTTAGGCCCCGCCCCTTTGGGTCCAGAAGCCCAGAATACAATTCAGAGTATAGACCATGACATGGCTGAGGGTTGAGATACTTTTAGACACGCCCCTTTTGCCTAGAAGCCCCTAAACTCATTGAAATATCATTAAGGGCTTAAATTCGTTAGGCCCCGCCCCTTTAAGTCCAGAAGCCCAGAATACCATTCAGAGTATAGACCATGACATGACTGAGGGTTGATATACTTTTGGCCACGCCCCTTTTTTCTAGAAGCCCCTAAACCCATTGAAATAGCATTAAGGGTTTAAATTTGTTAGGCCCCGCCCCTTTGGGTCAAGAAGCCCAGAATACCATTCAGAGTATAGACAATGACATGGTTGAGGGTTGAGATACTTTTGGCCACGCCCCTTTTGCCTAGAAGCCCCTAAACCCATTGAAATAGCATTAAGGGTTTAAATTCGTTAGGCCCCGCCCCTTTAAGTCCAGAAGCCCAGAATACCATTCAGAGTATAGACCATGACATGGCTGAGGGTTGAGATACTTTTGGCCACGCCCCTTTTTCCTAGAAGCCCCTAAACCCATTGAAATAGCATTAAGGGTTTAAATTCGTTAGGCCCCGCCCCTTTGGGTCCAGAAGCCCATAATACCATTCAGAGTATAGACCATGACATGGCTGAGGGTTGAGATACTTTTGACCACGCCCCTTTTGCCTAGAAGCCCCTAAACCCATTGAAATAGCATTGGGGGTTTAAATTCGTTAGGCCCCGCCCCTTTGGGTCCAGAAGCACATAATACCATTCAGAGTATAGACCATGACATGGCTGAGGGTTGAGATACTTTTGACCACGCCCCTTTTGCCTAGAAGCCCCTAAACCCATTGAAATAGCATTGGGGGTTTAAATTCGTTAGGCCCCGCCCCTTTGGGTCCAGAAGCCCAGAATACCATTCAGAGTATAGACCATGACATGGTTGAGGGTTGAGATACTTTTGGCCACGCCCCTTTTGCCTAGAATCCCCTAAACCCATTGAAATAGCATTAAGGGTTTAAATTCGTTAGGCCCCGCCCCTTTGGGTCCAGAAGCCCATAATACCATTCAGAGTATAGACCATGACATGGCTGAGGGTTGAGATACTTTTGGCCACGCCCCTTTTGCCTAGAAGCCCCTAAACCGATTGAAATAGCATTGGGGGTTTAAATTCGTTAGGCCCCGCCCCTTTGGGTCCAGAAGCCCAGAATACCATTTACAGTATAGACCATGACATGGTTGAGGGTTGAGATACTTTTGGCCACGCCCCTTTTGCCTAGAAGCCCCTAAACCCATTGAAATAGCATTAAGTATTTAAATTCGTTAGGCCCCGCCCCTTTAAGTCCAGAAGCCCAGAATACCATTTAGAGTATAGACCATGACATGGCTGAGGGTTGAGATACTTTTGGCCACGCCCCTTTTGCCTAGAAGCCCCTAAACCCATTGAAATAGCATTAAGGGTTTAAATTCGTTAGGCCCCGCCCCTTTGGGTCCAGAAGCCCATAATACCATTCAGAGTATAGACCATGACATGGCTGAGGGTTGAGATACTTTTGGCCACGCCCCTTTTTCCTAAAAGCCCTAAACAAATTGAAATAGCATTAAGGGTTTAAATTCGTTAGGCCCCGCCCCTTTGGGTCCAGAAGCCCATAATACCATTCAGAGTATAGACCATGACATGGCTGAGGGTTGAGATACTTTTGGCCACGCCCCTTTTTGCCTAGAAGCCCCTAAACCCATTGAAATAGCATTGGGGGTTTAAATTCGTTAGGCCCTGCCCCTTTGGGTCCAGAAGCCAAGAATACCATTCAGAGTATAGACCATGACATGGCTGAGGGTTGATATACTTTTGGCCACGCCCCTTTTGCCTAGAAGCCCCTAAACCCATTGAAATAGCATTAAGGGTTTAAATTCGTTAGGCCCCGCCCCTTTGGGTCCAGAAGCCCAGAATACAATTCAGAGTATAGACCATGACATGGCTGAGGGTTGAGATACTTTTAGACACGCCCCTTTTGCCTAGAAGCCCCTAAACTCATTGAAATATCATTAAGGGCTTAAATTCGTTAGGCCCCGCCCCTTTAAGTCCAGAAGCCCAGAATACCATTCAGAGTATAGACCATGACATGACTGAGGGTTGATATACTTTTGGACACGCCCCTTTTGCCTAGAAGCCCCTAAACCCATTGAAATAGCATTAAGGGTTTAAATTCGTTAGGCCCCGTCCCTTTAAGTCCAGAAGCCCAGAATACCATTCAGAGTATAGACCATGACATGGCTGAGGGTTGAGATACTTTTGGCCACGCCCCTTTTTCCTAGAAGCCCCTAAACCCATTGAAATAGCATTAAGGGTTTAAATTCGTTAGGCCCCGCCCCTTTGGGTCCAGAAGCCCATAATACCATTCAGAGTATAGACCATGACATGGCTGAGGGTTGAGATACTTTTGACCACGCCCCTTTTGCCTAGAAGCCCCTAAACCCATTGAAATAGCATTGGGGGTTTAAATTCGTTAGGCCCCGCCCCTTTGGGTCCAGAAGCCCAGAATACCATTCAGAGTATAGACCATGACATGGTTGAGGGTTGATATACTTTTGGCCACGCCCCTTTTGCCTAGAAGCCCCTAAACCCATTGAAATAGCATTAAGGGTTTAAATTCGTTAGGCCCCGCCCCTTTGGGTCCAGAAGCCCAGAATACCATTCAGAGTATAGACCATGACATGGCTGAGGGTTGAGATACTTTTGGCCACGCCCCTTTTTCCTAGAAGCCCCTAAACCCATTGAAATAGCATTAAGGGTTTAAATTCGTTAGGCCCCCGCCCCTTTGGGTCCAGAAGCCCATAATACCATTCAGAGTATAGACCATGACATGGCTGAGGGTTGAGATACTTTTGACCACGCCCCTTTTGCCTAGAAGCCCCTAAACCCATTGAAATAGCATTGGGGGTTTAAATTCGTTAGGCCCCGCCCCTTTGGGTCCAGAAGCCCAGAATACCATTCAGAGTATAGACCATGACATGATTGAGGGTTGAGATACTTTTGGCCACGCCCCTTTTGCCTAGAAGCCCCTAAACCCATTGAAATAGCATTAAGGGTTTAAATTCGTTAGGCCCCGCCCCTTTGGGTCCAGAAGCCCATAATACCATTCAGAGTATAGACCATGACATGGCTGAGGGTTGAGATACTTTTGACCACGCCCCCTTTTGCCTAGAAGCACCTAAACCCATTGAAATAGCATTGGGGGTTTAAATTCGTTAGGCCCCGCACCTTTGGGTCCAGAAGCCAAGAATACCATTCAGAGTATAGACCATGACATGGTTGAGATACTTTTGGCCACGCCCCTTTTGCCTAGAAGCCCCTAAACCCATTGAAATAGCATTAAGGGTTTAAATTCGTTAGGCCCTGCCCCTTTGGGTCCAGAAGCCCAGAATACCATTCAGAGTATAGACCATGACATGGCTGAGGGTTGAGATACTTTTGGCCACGCCCCTTTTTCCTAGAAGCCCCTAAACCCATTGAAATAGCATTAAGGGTTTAAATTCGTTAGGCCCCGCCCCTTTGGGTCCAGAAGCCCATAATACCATTCAGAGTATAGACCATGACATGGCTGAGGGTTGAGATACTTTTGGCCACGCCCCTTTTGCCTAGAAGCCCCTAAACCCATTGAAATAGCATTAAGGGTTTAAATTCGTTAGGCCCCGCCCCTTTGGGTCCAGAAGCCCATAATACCATTCAGAGTATAGACCATGACATGGCTGAGGGTTGATATACTTTTGACCACGCCCCTTTTGCCTAGAAGCACCTAAACCCATTGAAATAGCATTGGGGGTTTAAATTCGTTAGGCCCCGCCCCTTTGGGTCCAGAAGCCCAGAATACCATTCAGAGTATAGACCATGACATGGCTGAGGGTTGAGATACTTTTGACCACGCCCCTTTTGCCTAGAAGCCCCTAAACCCATTGAAATAGCATTGGGGGTTTAAATTCGTTAGGCCCCGCCCCTTTGGGTCCAGAAGCCCAGAATACCATTCATAGTATAGACCATGACATGGTTGAGGGTTGAGATACTTTTGGCCACGCCCCTTTTGCCTAGAATCCCCTAAACCCATTGAAATAGCATTAAGGGTTTAAATTCGTTAGGCCCCGCCCCTTTGGGTCCAGAAGCCCATAATACCATTCAGAGTATAGACCATGACATGGCTGAGGGTTGAGATACTTTTGGCCACGCCCCTTTTGCCTAGAAGCCCCTAAACCCATTGAAATAGCATTAAGGGTTTAAATTCGTTAGGCCCCGCCCCTTTGGGTCCAGAAGCCCAGAATACCATTCAGAGTATAGACCATGACATGGTTGAGATACTTTTGGCCACGCCCCTTTTGAATAGAAGCCCCTAAACTCATTGAAATATCATTAAGGGTTTAAATTCGTTAGGCCCCGCCCCTTTGGGTCCAGAAGCCCAGAATACCATTCAGAGTATAGACCATGACATGGCTGAGGGTTGAGATACTTTTGGCCACGCCCCTTTTGCCTAGAAGCCCCTAAACCCATTGAAATAGCATTAAGGGTTTAAATTCGTTAGGCCCCGCCCCTTTGGGTCCAGAAGCCCATAATACCATTCAGAGTATAGACCATGACATGGCTGAGGGTTGAGATACTTTTGACCACGCCCCTTTTGCCTAGAAGCCCCTAAACCCATTGAAATAGCATTGGGGGTTTAAATTCGTTAGGCCCCGCCCCTTTGGGTCCAGAAGCACATAATACCATTCAGAGTATAGACCATGACATGGCTGAGGGTTGAGATACTTTTGACCACGCCCCTTTTGCCTAGAAGCCCCTAAACCCATTGAAATAGCATTGGGGGTTTAAATTCGTTAGGCCCCGCCCCTTTGGGTCCAGAAGCCCAGAATACCATTCAGAGTATAGACCATGACATGGTTGAGGGTTGAGATACTTTTGGCCACGCCCCTTTTGCCTAGAATCCCCTAAACCCATTGAAATAGCATTAAGGGTTTAAATTCGTTAGGCCCCGCCCCTTTTGGTCCAGAAGCCCATAATACCATTCAGAGTATAGACCATGACATGGCTGAGGGTTGAGATACTTTTGGCCACGCCCCTTTTGCCTAGAAGCCCCTAAACCCATTGAAATAGCATTGGGGGTTTAAATTCGTTAGGCCCCGCCCCTTTGGGTCCAGAAGCCCAGAATACCATTTTACAGTATAGACCATGACATGGCTGAGGGTTGAAATACTTTTGGCCACGCCCCTTTTGCCTAGAAGCCCCTAAACTCATTGAAATAGCATTAAGGGTTTAAATTCGTTAGGCCCCGCCCTTTGGGTCCAGAAGCCCAGAATGCCATTCAGAGTATAGACCATGACATGGCTGAGGGTTGAGATACTTTTGGCCACGCCCCTTTTGCCTAGAAGCCACTAAACCCATTGAAATAGCATTAAGGGTTTAAATTCGTTAGGCCCCGCCCCTTTGGGTCCAGAAGCCCATAATACCATTCAGAGTATAGACCATGACATGGCTGAGGGTTGAGATACTTTTGACCACGCCCCTTTTGCCTAGAAGCACATAAACCCATTGAATTAGCATTGGGGGTTTAAATTCGTTAGGCCCCGCCCCTTTGGGTCCAGAAGCCCAGAATACCATTCAGAGTATAGACCATGACATGGTTGAGATACTTTTGGCCACGCCCCTTTTGCCTAGAAGCCCCTAAACCCATTGAAATAGCATTAAGGGTTTAAATTCGTTAGGCCCTGCCCCTTTGGGTCCAGAAGCCCAGAATACCATTCAGAGTATAGACCATGACATGGCTGAGGGTTGAGATACTTTTGGCCACGCCCCTTTTTCCTAGAAGCCCCTAAACCCATTGAAATAGCATTAAGGGTTTAAATTCGTTAGGCCCCGCCCCTTTGGGTCCAGAAGCCCATAATACCATTCAGAGTATAGACCATGACATGGCTGAGGGTTGAGATACTTTTGACCACGCCCCTTTTGCCTAGAAGCCCCTAAACCCATTGAAATAGCATTGGGGGTTTAAATTCGTTAGGCCCCGCCCCTTTGGGTCCAGAAGCACATAATACCATTCAGAGTATAGACCATGACATGGCTGAGGGTTGAGATACTTTTGACCACGCCCCTTTTGCCTAGAAGCCCCTAAACCCATTGAAATAGCATTGGGGGTTTAAATTCGTTAAGCCCCGCCCCTTTGGGTCCAGAAGCCCAGAATACCATTCAGAGTATAGACCATGACATGGTTGAGGGTTGAGATACTTTTGGCCACGCCCCTTTTTGCCTAGAATCCCCTAAACCCATTGAAATAGCATTAAGGGTTTAAATTCGTTAGGCCCCGCCCCTTTGGGTCCAGAAGCCCATAATACCATTCAGAGTATAGACCATGACATGGCTGAGGGTTGAGATACTTTTGGCCACGCCCCTTTTGCCTAGAAGCCCCTAAACCGATTGAAATAGCATTGGGGGTTTAAATTCGTTAGGCCCCGCCCCTTTGGGTCCAGAAGCCCAGAATACCATTTACAGTATAGACCATGACATGGTTGAGGGTTGAGATACTTTTGGCCACGCCCCTTTTGCCTAGAAGCCCCTAAACCCATTGAAATAGCATTAAGTATTTAAATTCGTTAGGCCCCGCCCCTTTAAGTCCAGAAGCCCAGAATACCATTTAGAGTATAGACCATGACATGGCTGAGGGTTGAGATACTTTTGGCCACGCCCCTTTTGCCTAGAAGCCCCTTAACCCATTGAAATAGCATTAAGGGTTTAAATTCGTTAGGCCCCGCCCCTTTGGGTCCAGAAGCCCATAATACCATTCAGAGTATAGACCATGACATGGCTGAGGGTTGAGATACTTTTGGCCACGCCCCTTTTGCCTAAAAGCCCCTAAACAAATTGAAATAGCATTAAGGGTTTAAATTCGTTAGGCCCCGCCCCTTTGGGTCCAGAAGCCTATAATACCATTCAGAGTATAGACCATGACATGGCTGAGGGTTGAGATACTTTTGGCCACGCCCCTTTTTGCCTAGAAGCCCCTAAACCCATTGAAATAGCATTGGGGGTTTAAATTCGTTAGGCCCTGCCCCTTTGGGTCCAGAAGCCAAGAATACCATTCAGAGTATAGACCATGACATGGCTGAGGGTTGATATACTTTTGGCCACGCCCCTTTTGCCTAGAAGCCCCTAAACCCATTGAAATAGCATTAAGGGTTTAAATTCGTTAGGCCCCGCCCCTTTGGGTCCAGAAGCCCAGAATACAATTCAGAGTATAGACCATGACATGGCTGAGGGTTGAGATACTTTTAGACACGCCCCTTTTGCCTAGAAGCCCCTAAACTCATTGAAATATCATTAAGGGCTTAAATTCGTTAGGCCCCGCCCCTTTAAGTCCAGAAGCCCAGAATACCATTCAGAGTATAGACCATGACATGACTGAGGGTTGATATACTTTTGGACACGCCCCTTTTGCCTAGAAGCCCCTAAACCCATTGAAATAGCATTAAGGGTTTAAATTCGTTAGGCCCCGTCCCTTTAAGTCCAGAAGCCCAGAATACCATTCAGAGTATAGACCATGACATGGCTGAGGGTTGAGATACTTTTGGCCACGCCCCTTTTTCCTAGAAGCCCCTAAACCCATTGAAATAGCATTAAGGGTTTAAATTCGTTAGGCCCCGCCCCTTTGGGTCCAGAAGCCCATAATACCATTCAGAGTATAGACCATGACATGGCTGAGGGTTGAGATACTTTTGACCACGCCCCTTTTGCCTAGAAGCCCCTAAACCCATTGAAATAGCATTGGGGGTTTAAATTCGTTAGGCCCCGCCCCTTTGGGTCCAGAAGCCCAGAATACCATTCAGAGTATAGACCATGACATGGTTGAGGGTTGATATACTTTTGGCCACGCCCCTTTTGCCTAGAAGCCCCTAAACCCATTGAAATAGCATTAAGGGTTTAAATTCGTTAGGCCCCGCCCCTTTGGGTCCAGAAGCCCAGAATACCATTCAGAGTATAGACCATGACATGGCTGAGGGTTGAGATACTTTTGGCCACGCCCCTTTTTCCTAGAAGCCCCTAAACCCATTGAAATAGCATTAAGGGTTTAAATTCGTTAGGCCCCGCCCCTTTGGGTCCAGAAGCCCATAATACCATTCAGAGTATAGACCATGACATGGCTGAGGGTTGAGATACTTTTGACCACGCCCCTTTTGCCTAGAAGCCCCTAAACCCATTGAAATAGCATTGGGGGTTTAAATTCGTTAGGCCCCGCCCCTTTGGGTCCAGAAGCCCAGAATACCATTCAGAGTATAGACCATGACATGATTGAGGGTTGAGATACTTTTGGCCACGCCCCTTTTGCCTAGAAGCCCCTAAACCCATTGAAATAGCATTAAGGGTTTAAATTCGTTAGGCCCCGCCCCTTTGGGTCCAGAAGCCCATAATACCATTCAGAGTATAGACCATGACATGGCTGAGGGTTGAGATACTTTTGACCACGCCCCTTTTGCCTAGAAGCACCTAAACCCATTGAAATAGCATTGGGGGTTTAAATTCGTTAGGCCCCGCACCTTTGGGTCCAGAAGCCAAGAATACCATTCAGAGTATAGACCATGACATGGTTGAGATACTTTTGGCCACGCCCCTTTTGCCTAGAAGCCCCTAAACCCATTGAAATAGCATTAAGGGTTTAAATTCGTTAGGCCCTGCCCCTTTGGGTCCAGAAGCCCAGAATACCATTCAGAGTATAGACCATGACATGGCTGAGGGTTGAGATACTTTTGGCCACGCCCCTTTTTCCTAGAAGCCCCTAAACCCATTGAAATAGCATTAAGGGTTTAAATTCGTTAGGCCCCGCCCCTTTGGGTCCAGAAGCCCATAATACCATTCAGAGTATAGACCATGACATGGCTGAGGGTTGAGATACTTTTGGCCACGCCCCTTTTGCCTAGAAGCCCCTAAACCCATTGAAATAGCATTAAGGGTTTAAATTCGTTAGGCCCCGCCCCTTTGGGTCCAGAAGCCCATAATACCATTCAGAGTATAGACCATGACATGGCTGAGGGTTGATATACTTTTGACCACGCCCCTTTTGCCTAGAAGCACCTAAACCCATTGAAATAGCATTGGGGGTTTAAATTCGTTAGGCCCCGCCCCTTTGGGTCCAGAAGCCCAGAATACCATTCAGAGTATAGACCATGACATGGCTGAGGGTTGAGATACTTTTGACCACGCCCCTTTTGCCTAGAAGCCCCTAAACCCATTGAAATAGCATTGGGGGTTTAAATTCGTTAGGCCCCGCCCCTTTGGGTCCAGAAGCCCAGAATACCATTCATAGTATAGACCATGACATGGTTGAGGGTTGAGATACTTTTGGCCACGCCCCTTTTGCCTAGAATCCCCTAAACCCATTGAAATAGCATTAAGGGTTTAAATTCGTTAGGCCCCGCCCCTTTGGGTCCAGAAGCCCATAATACCATTCAGAGTATAGACCATGACATGGCTGAGGGTTGAGATACTTTTGGCCACGCCCCTTTTGCCTAGAAGCCCCTAAACCCATTGAAATAGCATTAAGGGTTTAAATTCGTTAGGCCCCGCCCCTTTGGGTCCAGAAGCCCAGAATACCATTCAGAGTATAGACCATGACATGGTTGAGATACTTTTGGCCACGCCCCTTTTGAATAGAAGCCCCTAAACTCATTGAAATATCATTAAGGGTTTAAATTCGTTAGGCCCCGCCCCTTTGGGTCCAGAAGCCCAGAATACCATTCAGAGTATAGACCATGACATGGCTGAGGGTTGAGATACTTTTGGCCACGCCCCTTTTGCCTAGAAGCCCCTAAACCCATTGAAATAGCATTAAGGGTTTAAATTCGTTAGGCCCCGCCCCTTTGGGTCCAGAAGCCCATAATACCATTCAGAGTATAGACCATGACATGGCTGAGGGTTGAGATACTTTTGACCACGCCCCTTTTGCCTAGAAGCCCCTAAACCCATTGAAATAGCATTGGGGGTTTAAATTCGTTAGGCCCCGCCCCTTTGGGTCCAGAAGCACATAATACCATTCAGAGTATAGACCATGACATGGCTGAGGGTTGAGATACTTTTGACCACGCCCCTTTTGCCTAGAAGCCCCTAAACCCATTGAAATAGCATTGGGGGTTTAAATTCGTTAGGCCCCGCCCCTTTGGGTCCAGAAGCCCAGAATACCATTCAGAGTATAGACCATGACATGGTTGAGGGTTGAGATACTTTTGGCCACGCCCCTTTTGCCTAGAATCCCCTAAACCCATTGAAATAGCATTAAGGGTTTAAATTCGTTAGGCCCCGCCCCTTTTGGTCCAGAAGCCCATAATACCATTCAGAGTATAGACCATGACATGGCTGAGGGTTGAGATACTTTTGGCCACGCCCCTTTTGCCTAGAAGCCCCTAAACCCATTGAAATAGCATTGGGGGTTTAAATTCGTTAGGCCCCGCCCCTTTGGGTCCAGAAGCCCAGAATACCATTTACAGTATAGACCATGACATGGCTGAGGGTTGAGATACTTTTGGCCACGCCCCTTTTGCCTAGAAGCCCCTAAACTCATTGAAATAGCATTAAGGGTTTAAATTCGTTAGGCCCCGCCCTTTGGGTCCAGAAGCCCAGAATGCCATTCAGAGTATAGACCATGACATGGCTGAGGGTTGAGATACTTTTGGCCACGCCCCTTTTGCCTAGAAGCCACTAAACCCATTGAAATAGCATTAAGGGTTTAAATTCGTTAGGCCCCGCCCCTTTGGGTCCAGAAGCCCATAATACCATTCAGAGTATAGACCATGACATGGCTGAGGGTTGAGATACTTTTGACCACGCCCCTTTTGCCTAGAAGCACATAAACCCATTGAATTAGCATTGGGGGTTTAAATTCGTTAGGCCCCGCCCCTTTGGGTCCAGAAGCCCAGAATACCATTCAGAGTATAGACCATGACATGGTTGAGATACTTTTGGCCACGCCCCTTTTGCCTAGAAGCCCCTAAACCCATTGAAATAGCATTAAGGGTTTAAATTCGTTAGGCCCTGCCCCTTTGGGTCCAGAAGCCCAGAATACCATTCAGAGTATAGACCATGACATGGCTGAGGGTTGAGATACTTTTGGCCACGCCCCTTTTTCCTAGAAGCCCCTAAACCCATTGAAATAGCATTAAGGGTTTAAATTCGTTAGGCCCCGCCCCTTTGGGTCCAGAAGCCCATAATACCATTCAGAGTATAGACCATGACATGGCTGAGGGTTGAGATACTTTTGACCACGCCCCTTTTGCCTAGAAGCCCCTAAACCCATTGAAATAGCATTGGGGGTTTAAATTCGTTAGGCCCCGCCCCTTTGGGTCCAGAAGCACATAATACCATTCAGAGTATAGACCATGACATGGCTGAGGGTTGAGATACTTTTGACCACGCCCCTTTTGCCTAGAAGCCCCTAAACCCATTGAAATAGCATTGGGGGTTTAAATTCGTTAAGCCCCGCCCCTTTGGGTCCAGAAGCCCAGAATACCATTCAGAGTATAGACCATGACATGGTTGAGGGTTGAGATACTTTTGGCCACGCCCCTTTTGCCTAGAATCCCCTAAACCCATTGAAATAGCATTAAGGGTTTAAATTCGTTAGGCCCCGCCCCTTTGGGTCCAGAAGCCCATAATACCATTCAGAGTATAGACCATGACATGGCTGAGGGTTGAGATACTTTTGGCCACGCCCCTTTTGCCTAGAAGCCCCTAAACCGATTGAAATAGCATTGGGGGTTTAAATTCGTTAGGCCCCGCCCCTTTGGGTCCAGAAGCCCAGAATACCATTTACAGTATAGAACATGACATGGTTGAGGGTTGAGATACTTTTGGCCACGCCCCTTTTGCCTAGAAGCCCCTAAACCCATTGAAATAGCATTAAGTATTTAAATTCGTTAGGCCCCGCCCCTTTAAGTCCAGAAGCCCAGAATACCATTTAGAGTATAGACCATGACATGGCTGAGGGTTGAGATACTTTTGGCCACGCCCCTTTTGCCTAGAAGCCCCTAAACCCATTGAAATAGCATTAAGGGTTTAAATTCGTTAGGCCCCGCCCCTTTGGGTCCAGAAGCCCATAATACCATTCAGAGTATAGACCATGACATGGCTGAGGGTTGAGATACTTTTGGCCACGCCCCTTTTGCCTAAAAGCCCCTAAACAAATTGAAATAGCATTAAGGGTTTAAATTCGTTAGGCCCCGCCCCTTTGGGTCCAGAAGCCTATAATACCATTCAGAGTATAGACCATGACATGGCTGAGGGTTGAGATACTTTTGGCCACGCCCCTTTTTGCCTAGAAGCCCCTAAACCCATTGAAATAGCATTGGGGGTTTAAATTCATTAGGCCCTGCCCCTTTGGGTCCAGAAGCCAAGAATACCATTCAGAGTATAGACCATGACATGGCTGAGGGTTGATATACTTTTGGCCACGCCCCTTTTGCCTAGAAGCCCCTAAACCCATTGAAATAGCATTAAGGGTTTAAATTCGTTAGGCCCCGCCCCTTTGGGTCCAGAAGCCCAGAATACAATTCAGAGTATAGACCATGACATGGCTGAGGGTTGAGATACTTTTAGACACGCCCCTTTTGCCTAGAAGCCCCTAAACTCATTGAAATATCATTATAGGCTTAAATTCGTTAGGCCCCGCCCCTTTAAGTCCAGAAGCCCAGAATACCATTCAGAGTATAGACCATGACATGACTGAGGGTTGATATACTTTTGGCCACGCCCCTTTTTTCTAGAAGCCCCTAAACCCATTGAAATAGCATTAAGGGTTTAAATTTGTTAGGCCCCGCCCCTTTGGGTCAAGAAGCCCAGAATACCATTCAGAGTATAGACAATGACATGGTTGAGGGTTGAGATACTTTTGGCCACGCCCCTTTTGCCTAGAAGCCCCTAAACCCATTGAAATAGCATTAAGGGTTTAAATTCGTTAGGCCCCGCCCCTTTAAGTCCAGAAGCCCAGAATACCATTCAGAGTATAGACCATGACATGGCTGAGGGTTGAGATACTTTTGGCCACGCCCCTTTTTCCTAGAAGCCCCTAAACCCATTGAAATAGCATTAAGGGTTTAAATTCGTTAGGCCCCGCCCCTTTGGGTCCAGAAGCCCATAATACCATTCAGAGTATAGACCATGACATGGCTGAGGGTTGAGATACTTTTGACCACGCCCCTTTTGCCTAGAAGCCCCTAAACCCATTGAAATAGCATTGGGGGTTTAAATTCGTTAGGCCCCGCCCCTTTGGGTCCAGAAGCACATAATACCATTCAGAGTATAGACCATGACATGGCTGAGGGTTGAGATACTTTTGACCACGCCCCTTTTGCCTAGAAGCCCCTAAACCCATTGAAATAGCATTGGGGGTTTAAATTCGTTAGGCCCCGCCCCTTTGGGTCCAGAAGCCCAGAATACCATTCAGAGTATAGACCATGACATGGTTGAGGGTTGAGATACTTTTGGCCACGCCCCTTTTGCCTAGAATCCCCTAAACCCATTGAAATAGCATTAAGGGTTTAAATTCGTTAGGCCCCGCCCCTTTGGGTCCAGAAGCCCATAATACCATTCAGAGTATAGACCATGACATGGCTGAGGGTTGAGATACTTTTGGCCACGCCCCTTTTGCCTAGAAGCCCCTAAACCGATTGAAATAGCATTGGGGGTTTAAATTCGTTAGGCCCCGCCCCTTTGGGTCCAGAAGCCCAGAATACCATTTACAGTATAGACCATGACATGGTTGAGGGTTGAGATACTTTTGGCCACGCCCCTTTTGCCTAGAAGCCCCTAAACCCATTGAAATAGCATTAAGTATTTAAATTCGTTAGGCCCCGCCCCTTTAAGTCCAGAAGCCCAGAATACCATTTAGAGTATAGACCATGACATGGCTGAGGGTTGAGATACTTTTGGCCACGCCCCTTTTGCCTAGAAGCCCCTAAACCCATTGAAATAGCATTAAGGGTTTAAATTCGTTAGGCCCCGCCCCTTTGGGTCCAGAAGCCCATAATACCATTCAGAGTATAGACCATGACATGGCTGAGGGTTGAGATACTTTTGGCCACGCCCCTTTTTCCTAAAAGCCCCTAAACAAATTGAAATAGCATTAAGGGTTTAAATTCGTTAGGCCCCGCCCCTTTGGGTCCAGAAGCCCATAATACCATTCAGAGTATAGACCATGACATGGCTGAGGGTTGAGATACTTTTGGCCACGCCCCTTTTTGCCTAGAAGCCCCTAAACCCATTGAAATAGCATTGGGGGTTTAAATTCGTTAGGCCCTGCCCCTTTGGGTCCAGAAGCCAAGAATACCATTCAGAGTATAGACCATGACATGGCTGAGGGTTGATATACTTTTGGCCACGCCCCTTTTGCCTAGAAGCCCCTAAACCCATTGAAATAGCATTAAGGGTTTAAATTCGTTAGGCCCCGCCCCTTTGGGTCCAGAAGCCCAGAATACAATTCAGAGTATAGACCATGACATGGCTGAGGGTTGAGATACTTTTAGACACGCCCCTTTTGCCTAGAAGCCCCTAAACTCATTGAAATATCATTAAGGGCTTAAATTCGTTAGGCCCCGCCCCTTTAAGTCCAGAAGCCCAGAATACCATTCAGAGTATAGACCATGACATGACTGAGGGTTGATATACTTTTGGACACGCCCCTTTTGCCTAGAAGCCCCTAAACCCATTGAAATAGCATTAAGGGTTTAAATTCGTTAGGCCCCGTCCCTTTAAGTCCAGAAGCCCAGAATACCATTCAGAGTATAGACCATGACATGGCTGAGGGTTGAGATACTTTTGGCCACGCCCCTTTTTCCTAGAAGCCCCTAAACCCATTGAAATAGCATTAAGGGTTTAAATTCGTTAGGCCCCGCCCCTTTGGGTCCAGAAGCCCATAATACCATTCAGAGTATAGACCATGACATGGCTGAGGGTTGAGATACTTTTGGCCACGCCCCTTTTTGCCTAGAAGCCCCTAAACCCATTGAAATAGCATTGGGGGTTTAAATTCATTAGGCCCTGCCCCTTTGGGTCCAGAAGCCAAGAATACCATTCAGAGTATAGACCATGACATGGCTGAGGGTTGATATACTTTTGGCCACGCCCCTTTTGCCTAGAAGCCCCTAAACCCATTGAAATAGCATTAAGGGTTTAAATTCGTTAGGCCCCGCCCCTTTGGGTCCAGAAGCCCAGAATACAATTCAGAGTATAGACCATGACATGGCTGAGGGTTGAGATACTTTTAGACACGCCCCTTTTGCCTAGAAGCCCCTAAACTCATTGAAATATCATTAAGGGCTTAAATTCGTTAGGCCCCGCCCCTTTAAGTCCAGAAGCCCAGAATACCATTCAGAGTATAGACCATGACATGACTGAGGGTTGATATACTTTTGGCCACGCCCCTTTTTTCTAGAAGCCCCTAAACCCATTGAAATAGCATTAAGGGTTTAAATTTGTTAGGCCCCGCCCCTTTGGGTCAAGAAGCCCAGAATACCATTCAGAGTATAGACAATGACATGGTTGAGGGTTGAGATACTTTTGGCCACGCCCCTTTTGCCTAGAAGCCCCTAAACCCATTGAAATAGCATTAAGGGTTTAAATTCGTTAGGCCCCGCCCCTTTAAGTCCAGAAGCCCAGAATACCATTCAGAGTATAGACCATGACATGGCTGAGGGTTGAGATACTTTTGGCCACGCCCCTTTTTCCTAGAAGCCCCTAAACCCATTGAAATAGCATTAAGGGTTTAAATTCGTTAGGCCCCGCCCCTTTGGGTCCAGAAGCCCATAATACCATTCAGAGTATAGACCATGACATGGCTGAGGGTTGAGATACTTTTGACCACGCCCCTTTTGCCTAGAAGCCCCTAAACCCATTGAAATAGCATTGGGGGTTTAAATTCGTTAGGCCCCGCCCCTTTGGGTCCAGAAGCACATAATACCATTCAGAGTATAGACCATGACATGGCTGAGGGTTGAGATACTTTTGACCACGCCCCTTTTGCCTAGAAGCCCCTAAACCCATTGAAATAGCATTGGGGGTTTAAATTCGTTAGGCCCCGCCCCTTTGGGTCCAGAAGCCCAGAATACCATTCAGAGTATAGACCATGACATGGTTGAGGGTTGAGATACTTTTGGCCACGCCCCTTTTGCCTAGAATCCCCTAAACCCATTGAAATAGCATTAAGGGTTTAAATTCGTTAGGCCCCGCCCCTTTGGGTCCAGAAGCCCATAATACCATTCAGAGTATAGACCATGACATGGCTGAGGGTTGAGATACTTTTGGCCACGCCCCTTTTGCCTAGAAGCCCCTAAACCGATTGAAATAGCATTGGGGGTTTAAATTCGTTAGGCCCCGCCCCTTTGGGTCCAGAAGCCCAGAATACCATTTACAGTATAGACCATGACATGGTTGAGGGTTGAGATACTTTTGGCCACGCCCCTTTTGCCTAGAAGCCCCTAAACCCATTGAAATAGCATTAAGTATTTAAATTCGTTAGGCCCCGCCCCTTTAAGTCCAGAAGCCCAGAATACCATTTAGAGTATAGACCATGACATGGCTGAGGGTTGAGATACTTTTGGCCACGCCCCTTTTGCCTAGAAGCCCCTAAACCCATTGAAATAGCATTAAGGGTTTAAATTCGTTAGGCCCCGCCCCTTTGGGTCCAGAAGCCCATAATACCATTCAGAGTATAGACCATGACATGGCTGAGGGTTGAGATACTTTTGGCCACGCCCCTTTTTCCTAAAAGCCCCTAAACAAATTGAAATAGCATTAAGGGTTTAAATTCGTTAGGCCCCGCCCCTTTGGGTCCAGAAGCCCATAATACCATTCAGAGTATAGACCATGACATGGCTGAGGGTTGAGATACTTTTGGCCACGCCCCTTTTTGCCTAGAAGCCCCTAAACCCATTGAAATAGCATTGGGGGTTTAAATTCGTTAGGCCCTGCCCCTTTGGGTCCAGAAGCCAAGAATACCATTCAGAGTATAGACCATGACATGGCTGAGGGTTGATATACTTTTGGCCACGCCCCTTTTGCCTAGAAGCCCCTAAACCCATTGAAATAGCATTAAGGGTTTAAATTCGTTAGGCCCCGCCCCTTTGGGTCCAGAAGCCCAGAATACAATTCAGAGTATAGACCATGACATGGCTGAGGGTTGAGATACTTTTAGACACGCCCCTTTTGCCTAGAAGCCCCTAAACTCATTGAAATATCATTAAGGGCTTAAATTCGTTAGGCCCCGCCCCTTTAAGTCCAGAAGCCCAGAATACCATTCAGAGTATAGACCATGACATGACTGAGGGTTGATATACTTTTGGACACGCCCCTTTTGCCTAGAAGCCCCTAAACCCATTGAAATAGCATTAAGGGTTTAAATTCGTTAGGCCCCGTCCCTTTAAGTCCAGAAGCCCAGAATACCATTCAGAGTATAGACCATGACATGGCTGAGGGTTGAGATACTTTTGGCCACGCCCCTTTTTCCTAGAAGCCCCTAAACCCATTGAAATAGCATTAAGGGTTTAAATTCGTTAGGCCCCGCCCCTTTGGGTCCAGAAGCCCATAATACCATTCAGAGTATAGACCATGACATGGCTGAGGGTTGAGATACTTTTGACCACGCCCCTTTTGCCTAGAAGCCCCTAAACCCATTGAAATAGCATTGGGGGTTTAAATTCGTTAGGCCCCGCCCCTTTGGGTCCAGAAGCCCAGAATACCATTCAGAGTATAGACCATGACATGGTTGAGGGTTGATATACTTTTGGCCACGCCCCTTTTGCCTAGAAGCCCCTAAACCCATTGAAATAGCATTAAGGGTTTAAATTCGTTAGGCCCCGCCCCTTTGGGTCCAGAAGCCCAGAATACCATTCAGAGTATAGACCATGACATGGCTGAGGGTTGAGATACTTTTGGCCACGCCCCTTTTTCCTAGAAGCCCCTAAACCCATTGAAATAGCATTAAGGGTTTAAATTCGTTAGGCCCCGCCCCTTTGGGTCCAGAAGCCCATAATACCATTCAGAGTATAGACCATGACATGGCTGAGGGTTGAGATACTTTTGACCACGCCCCTTTTGCCTAGAAGCCCCTAAACCCATTGAAATAGCATTGGGGGTTTAAATTCGTTAGGCCCCGCCCCTTTGGGTCCAGAAGCCCAGAATACCATTCAGAGTATAGACCATGACATGATTGAGGGTTGAGATACTTTTGGCCACGCCCCTTTTGCCTAGAAGCCCCTAAACCCATTGAAATAGCATTAAGGGTTTAAATTCGTTAGGCCCCGCCCCTTTGGGTCCAGAAGCCCAGAATACCATTCAGAGTATAGACCATGACATGGCTGAGGGTTGAGATACTTTTGACCACGCCCCTTTTGCCTATAAGCACCTAAACCCATTGAAATAGCATTGGGGGTTTAAATTCGTTAGGCCCCGCCCCTTTGGGTCCAGAAGCCCAGAATACCATTCAGAGTATAGACCATGACATGGCTGAGGGTTGAGATACTTTTGGCCACGCCCCTTTTTCCTAGAAGCCCCTAAACCCATTGAAATAGCATTAAGGGTTTAAATTCGTTAGGCCCCGCCCCTTTGGGTCCAGAAGCCCATAATACCATTCAGAGTATAGACCATGACATGGCTGAGGGTTGAGATACTTTTGACCACGCCCCTTTTGCCTAGAAGCCCCTAAACCCATTGAAATAGCATTGGGGGTTTAAATTCGTTAGGCCCCGCCCCTTTGGGTCCAGAAGCCCAGAATACCATTCAGAGTATAGACCATGACATGATTGAGGGTTGAGATACTTTTGGCCACGCCCCTTTTGCCTAGAAGCCCCTAAACCCATTGAAATAGCATTAAGGGTTTAAATTCGTTAGGCCCCGCCCCTTTGGGTCCAGAAGCCCAGAATACCATTCAGAGTATAGACCATGACATGGCTGAGGGTTGAGATACTTTTGACCACGCCCCTTTTGCCTATAAGCACCTAAACCCATTGAAATAGCATTGGGGGTTTAAATTCGTTAGGCCCCGCCCCTTTGGGTCCAGAAGCCCAGAATACCATTCAGAGTATAGACCATGACATGGCTGAGGGTTGAGATACTTTTGGCCACGCCCCTTTTGCCTAGAAGCCCCTAAACCCATTGAAATAGCATTAAGGGTTTAAATTCGTTAGGCCCCGCCCCTTTGGGTCCAGAAGCCCATAATACCATTCAGAGTATAGACCATGACATGGCTGAGGGTTGAGATACTTTTGACCACGCCCCTTTTGCCTAGAAGCACCTAAACCCATTGAAATAGCATTGGGGGTTTAAATTCGTTAGGCCCCGCACCTTTGGGTCCAGAAGCCAAGAATACCATTCAGAGTATAGACCATGACATGGTTGAGATACTTTTGGCCACGCCCCTTTTGCCTAGAAGCCCCTAAACCCATTGAAATAGCATTAAGGGTTTAAATTCGTTAGGCCCTGCCCCTTTGGGTCCAGAAGCCCAGAATACCATTCAGAGTATAGACCATGACATGGCTGAGGGTTGAGATACTTTTGGCCACGCCCCTTTTTCCTAGAAGCCCCTAAACCCATTGAAATAGCATTAAGGGTTTAAATTCGTTAGGCCCCGCCCCTTTGGGTCCAGAAGCCCATAATACCATTCAGAGTATAGACCATGACATGGCTGAGGGTTGAGATACTTTTGGCCACGCCCCTTTTGCCTAGAAGCCCCTAAACCCATTGAAATAGCATTAAGGGTTTAAATTCGTTAGGCCCCGCCCCTTTGGGTCCAGAAGCCCATAATACCATTCAGAGTATAGACCATGACATGGCTGAGGGTTGATATACTTTTGACCACGCCCCTTTTGCCTAGAAGCACCTAAACCCATTGAAATAGCATTGGGGGTTTAAATTCGTTAGGCCCCGCCCCTTTGGGTCCAGAAGCCCAGAATACCATTCAGAGTATAGACCATGACATGGCTGAGGGTTGAGATACTTTTGACCACGCCCCTTTTGCCTAGAAGCCCCTAAACCCATTGAAATAGCATTGGGGGTTTAAATTCGTTAGGCCCCGCCCCTTTGGGTCCAGAAGCCCAGAATACCATTCATAGTATAGACCATGACATGGTTGAGGGTTGAGATACTTTTGGCCACGCCCCTTTTGCCTAGAATCCCCTAAACCCATTGAAATAGCATTAAGGGTTTAAATTCGTTAGGCCCCGCCCCTTTGGGTCCAGAAGCCCATAATACCATTCAGAGTATAGACCATGACATGGCTGAGGGTTGAGATACTTTTGGCCACGCCCCTTTTGCCTAGAAGCCCCTAAACCGATTGAAATAGCATTGGGGGTTTAAATTCGTTAGGCCCCGCCCCTTTGGGTCCAGAAGCCCAGAATACCATTTACAGTATAGACCATGACATGGTTGAGGGTTGAGATACTTTTGGCCACGCCCCTTTTGCCTAGAAGCCCCTAAACCCATTGAAATAGCATTAAGTATTTAAATTCGTTAGGCCCCGCCCCTTTAAGTCCAGAAGCCCAGAATACCATTTAGAGTATAGACCATGACATGGCTGAGGGTTGAGATACTTTTGGCCACGCCCCTTTTGCCTAGAAGCCCCTAAACCCATTGAAATAGCATTAAGGGTTTAAATTCGTTAGGCCCCGCCCCTTTGGGTCCAGAAGCCCATAATACCATTCAGAGTATAGACCATGACATGGCTGAGGGTTGAGATACTTTTGGCCACGCCCCTTTTTCCTAAAAGCCCCTAAACAAATTGAAATAGCATTAAGGGTTTAAATTCGTTAGGCCCCGCCCCTTTGGGTCCAGAAGCCCATAATACCATTCAGAGTATAGACCATGACATGGCTGAGGGTTGAGATACTTTTGGCCACGCCCCTTTTTGCCTAGAAGCCCCTAAACCCATTGAAATAGCATTGGGGGTTTAAATTCGTTAGGCCCTGCCCCTTTGGGTCCAGAAGCCAAGAATACCATTCAGAGTATAGACCATGACATGGCTGAGGGTTGATATACTTTTGGCCACGCCCCTTTTGCCTAGAAGCCCCTAAACCCATTGAAATAGCATTAAGGGTTTAAATTCGTTAGGCCCCGCCCCTTTGGGTCCAGAAGCCCAGAATACAATTCAGAGTATAGACCATGACATGGCTGAGGGTTGAGATACTTTTAGACACGCCCCTTTTGCCTAGAAGCCCCTAAACTCATTGAAATATCATTAAGGGCTTAAATTCGTTAGGCCCCGCCCCTTTAAGTCCAGAAGCCCAGAATACCATTCAGAGTATAGACCATGACATGACTGAGGGTTGATATACTTTTGGACACGCCCCTTTTGCCTAGAAGCCCCTAAACCCATTGAAATAGCATTAAGGGTTTAAATTCGTTAGGCCCCGTCCCTTTAAGTCCAGAAGCCCAGAATACCATTCAGAGTATAGACCATGACATGGCTGAGGGTTGAGATACTTTTGGCCACGCCCCTTTTTCCTAGAAGCCCCTAAACCCATTGAAATAGCATTAAGGGTTTAAATTCGTTAGGCCCCGCCCCTTTGGGTCCAGAAGCCCATAATACCATTCAGAGTATAGACCATGACATGGCTGAGGGTTGAGATACTTTTGACCACGCCCCTTTTGCCTAGAAGCCCCTAAACCCATTGAAATAGCATTGGGGGTTTAAATTCGTTAGGCCCCGCCCCTTTGGGTCCAGAAGCCCAGAATACCATTCAGAGTATAGACCATGACATGGTTGAGGGTTGATATACTTTTGGCCACGCCCCTTTTGCCTAGAAGCCCCTAAACCCATTGAAATAGCATTAAGGGTTTAAATTCGTTAGGCCCCGCCCCTTTGGGTCCAGAAGCCCAGAATACCATTCAGAGTATAGACCATGACATGGCTGAGGGTTGAGATACTTTTGGCCACGCCCCTTTTTCCTAGAAGCCCCTAAACCCATTGAAATAGCATTAAGGGTTTAAATTCGTTAGGCCCCGCCCCTTTGGGTCCAGAAGCCCATAATACCATTCAGAGTATAGACCATGACATGGCTGAGGGTTGAGATACTTTTGACCACGCCCCTTTTGCCTAGAAGCCCCTAAACCCATTGAAATAGCATTGGGGGTTTAAATTCGTTAGGCCCCGCCCCTTTGGGTCCAGAAGCCCAGAATACCATTCAGAGTATAGACCATGACATGGTTGAGGGTTGAGATACTTTTGGCCACGCCCCTTTTGCCTAGAAGCCCCTAAACCCATTGAAATAGCATTAAGGGTTTAAATTCGTTAGGCCCCGCCCCTTTGGGTCCAGAAGCCCAGAATACCATTCAGAGTATAGACCATGACATGGCTGAGGGTTGAGATACTTTTGACCACGCCCCTTTTGCCTATAAGCACCTAAACCCATTGAAATAGCATTGGGGGTTTAAATTCGTTAGGCCCCGCCCCTTTGGGTCCAGAAGCCCAGAATACCATTCAGAGTATAGACCATGACATGGCTGAGGGTTGAGATACTTTTGGCCACGCCCCTTTTGCCTAGAAGCCATTAAACCCATTGAAATAGCATTAAGGGTTTAAATTCGTTAGGCCCCGCCCCTTTGGGTCCAGAAGCCCATAATACCATTCAGAGTATAGACCATGACATGGCTGAGGGTTGAGATACTTTTGACCACGCCCCTTTTGCCTAGAAGCACCTAAACCCATTGAAATAGCATTGGGGGTTTAAATTCGTTAGGCCCCGCACCTTTGGGTCCAGAAGCCAAGAATACCATTCAGAGTATAGACCATGACATGGTTGAGATACTTTTGGCCACGCCCCTTTTGCCTAGAAGCCCCTAAACCCATTGAAATAGCATTAAGGGTTTAAATTCGTTAGGCCCTGCCCCTTTGGGTCCAGAAGCCCAGAATACCATTCAGAGTATAGACCATGACATGGCTGAGGGTTGAGATACTTTTGGCCACGCCCCTTTTTCCTAGAAGCCCCTAAACCCATTGAAATAGCATTAAGGGTTTAAATTCGTTAGGCCCCGCCCCTTTGGGTCCAGAAGCCCATAATACCATTCAGAGTATAGACCATGACATGGCTGAGGGTTGAGATACTTTTGACCACGCCCCTTTTGCCTAGAAGCCCCTAAACCCATTGAAATAGCATTGGGGGTTTAAATTCGTTAGGCCCTGCCCCTTTGGGTCCAGAAGCACATAATACCATTCAGAGTATAGACCATGACATGGCTGAGGGTTGATATACTTTTGACCACGCCCCTTTTGCCTAGAAGCACCTAAACCCATTGAAATAGCATTGGGGGTTTACATTCGTTAGGCCCCGCCCCTTTGGGTCCAGAAGCCCAGAATACCATTCAGAGTATAGACCATAACATGGTTGAGGGTTGAGATACTTTTGGCCACGCCCCTTTTGCCTAGAATCCCCTAAACCCATTGAAATAGCATTAAGGGTTTAAATTCGTTAGGCCCCGCCCCTTTGGGTCCAGAAGCCCATAATACCATTCAGAGTATAGACCATGACATGGCTGAGGGTTGAGATACTTTTGGCCACGCCCCTTTTGCCTAGAAGCCCCTAAACCCATTGAAATAGCATTGGGGGTTTAAATTCGTTAGGCCCCGCCCCTTTGGGTCCAGAAGCCCAGAATACCATTTACAGTATAGACCATGACATGGCTGAGGGTTGAGATACTTTTGGCCACGCCCCTTTTGCCTAGAAGCCCCTAAACTCATTGAAATAGCATTAAGGGTTTAAATTCGTTAGGCCCCGCCCCTTTGGGTCCAGAAGCCCAGAATGCCATTCAGAGTATAGACCATGACATGGCTGAGGGTTGAGATACTTTTGGCCACGCCCCTTTTGCCTAGAAGCCACTAAACCCATTGAAATAGCATTAAGGGTTTAAATTCGTTAGGCCCCGCCCCTTTGGGTCCAGAAGCCCATAATACCATTCAGAGTATAGACCATGACATGGCTGAGGGTTGAGATACTTTTGGCCACGCCCCTTTTGCCTAGAAGCCACTAAACCCATTGAAATAGCATTAAGGGTTTAAATTTGTTAGGCCCCGCCCCTTTGGGTCAAGAAGCCCAGAATACCATTCAGAGTATAGACAATGACATGGTTGAGGGTTGAGATACTTTTGGCCACGCCCCTTTTGCCTAGAAGCCCCTAAACCCATTGAAATAGCATTAAGGGTTTAAATTCGTTAGGCCCCGCCCCTTTAAGTCCAGAAGCCCAGAATACCATTCAGAGTATAGACCATGACATGGCTGAGGGTTGAGATACTTTTGGCCACGCCCCTTTTTCCTAGAAGCCCCTAAACCCATTGAAATAGCATTAAGGGTTTAAATTCGTTAGGCCCCGCCCCTTTGGGTCCAGAAGCCCATAATACCATTCAGAGTATAGACCATGACATGGCTGAGGGTTGAGATACTTTTGACCACGCCCCTTTTGCCTAGAAGCCCCTAAACCCATTGAAATAGCATTGGGGGTTTAAATTCGTTAGGCCCCGCCCCTTTGGGTCCAGAAGCACATAATACCATTCAGAGTATAGACCATGACATGGCTGAGGGTTGAGATACTTTTGACCACACCCCTTTTGCCTAGAAGCCCCTAAACCCATTGAAATAGCATTGGGGGTTTAAATTCGTTAGGCCCCGCCCCTTTGGGTCCAGAAGCCCAGAATACCATTCAGAGTATAGACCATGACATGGTTGAGGGTTGAGATACTTTTGGCCACGCCCCTTTTGCCTAGAATCCCCTAAACCCATTGAAATAGCATTAAGGGTTTAAATTCGTTAGGCCCCGCCCCTTTGGGTCCAGAAGCCCATAATACCATTCAGAGTATAGACCATGACATGGCTGAGGGTTGAGATACTTTTGGCCACGCCCCTTTTGCCTAGAAGCCCCTAAACCGATTGAAATAGCATTGGGGGTTTAAATTCGTTAGGCCCCGCCCCTTTGGGTCCAGAAGCCCAGAATACCATTTACAGTATAGACCATGACATGGTTGAGGGTTGAGATACTTTTGGCCACGCCCCTTTTGCCTAGAAGCCCCTAAACCCATTGAAATAGCATTAAGTATTTAAATTCGTTAGGCCCCGCCCCTTTAAGTCCAGAAGCCCAGAATACCATTTAGAGTATAGACCATGACATGGCTGAGGGTTGAGATACTTTTGGCCACGCCCCTTTTGCCTAGAAGCCCCTAAACCCATTGAAATAGCATTAAGGGTTTAAATTCGTTAGGCCCCGCCCCTTTGGGTCCAGAAGCCCATAATACCATTCAGAGTATAGACCATGACATGGCTGAGGGTTGAGATACTTTTGGCCACGCCCCTTTTTCCTAAAAGCCCCTAAACAAATTGAAATAGCATTAAGGGTTTAAATTCGTTAGGCCCCGCCCCTTTGGGTCCAGAAGCCCATAATACCATTCAGAGTATAGACCATGACATGGCTGAGGGTTGAGATACTTTTGGCCACGCCCCTTTTTGCCTAGAAGCCCCTAAACCCATTGAAATAGCATTGGGGGTTTAAATTCGTTAGGCCCTGCCCCTTTGGGTCCAGAAGCCAAGAATACCATTCAGAGTATAGACCATGACATGGCTGAGGGTTGATATACTTTTGGCCACGCCCCTTTTGCCTAGAAGCCCCTAAACCCATTGAAATAGCATTAAGGGTTTAAATTCGTTAGGCCCCGCCCCTTTGGGTCCAGAAGCCCAGAATACAATTCAGAGTATAGACCATGACATGGCTGAGGGTTGAGATACTTTTAGACACGCCCCTTTTGCCTAGAAGCCCCTAAACTCATTGAAATATCATTAAGGGCTTAAATTCGTTAGGCCCCGCCCCTTTAAGTCCAGAAGCCCAGAATACCATTCAGAGTATAGACCATGACATGACTGAGGGTTGATATACTTTTGGACACGCCCCTTTTGCCTAGAAGCCCCTAAACCCATTGAAATAGCATTAAGGGTTTAAATTCGTTAGGCCCCGTCCCTTTAAGTCCAGAAGCCCAGAATACCATTCAGAGTATAGACCATGACATGGCTGAGGGTTGAGATACTTTTGGCCACGCCCCTTTTTCCTAGAAGCCCCTAAACCCATTGAAATAGCATTAAGGGTTTAAATTCGTTAGGCCCCGCCCCTTTGGGTCCAGAAGCCCATAATACCATTCAGAGTATAGACCATGACATGGCTGAGGGTTGAGATACTTTTGACCACGCCCCTTTTGCCTAGAAGCCCCTAAACCCATTGAAATAGCATTGGGGGTTTAAATTCGTTAGGCCCCGCCCCTTTGGGTCCAGAAGCCCAGAATACCATTCAGAGTATAGACCATGACATGGTTGAGGGTTGATATACTTTTGGCCACGCCCCTTTTGCCTAGAAGCCCCTAAACCCATTGAAATAGCATTAAGGGTTTAAATTCGTTAGGCCCCGCCCCTTTGGGTCCAGAAGCCCAGAATACCATTCAGAGTATAGACCATGACATGGCTGAGGGTTGAGATACTTTTGACCACGCCCCTTTTGCCTAGAAGCCCCTAAACCCATTGAAATAGCATTGGGGGTTTAAATTCGTTAGGCCCCGCCCCTTTGGGTCCAGAAGCCCAGAATACCATTCAGAGTATAGACCATGACATGATTGAGGGTTGAGATACTTTTGGCCACGCCCCTTTTGCCTAGAAGCCCCTAAACCCATTGAAATAGCATTAAGGGTTTAAATTCGTTAGGCCCCGCCCCTTTGGGTCCAGAAGCCCAGAATACCATTCAGAGTATAGACCATGACATGGCTGAGGGTTGAGATACTTTTGACCACGCCCCTTTTGCCTATAAGCACCTAAACCCATTGAAATAGCATTGGGGGTTTAAATTCGTTAGGCCCCGCCCCTTTGGGTCCAGAAGCCCAGAATACCATTCAGAGTATAGACCATGACATGGCTGAGGGTTGAGATACTTTTGGCCACGCCCCTTTTGCCTAGAAGCCCCTAAACCCATTGAAATAGCATTAAGGGTTTAAATTCGTTAGGCCCCGCCCCTTTGGGTCCAGAAGCCCATAATACCATTCAGAGTATAGACCATGACATGGCTGAGGGTTGAGATACTTTTGACCACGCCCCTTTTGCCTAGAAGCACCTAAACCCATTGAAATAGCATTGGGGGTTTAAATTCGTTAGGCCCCGCACCTTTGGGTCCAGAAGCCAAGAATACCATTCAGAGTATAGACCATGACATGGTTGAGATACTTTTGGCCACGCCCCTTTTGCCTAGAAGCCCCTAAACCCATTGAAATAGCATTAAGGGTTTAAATTCGTTAGGCCCTGCCCCTTTGGGTCCAGAAGCCCAGAATACCATTCAGAGTATAGACCATGACATGGCTGAGGGTTGAGATACTTTTGGCCACGCCCCTTTTTCCTAGAAGCCCCTAAACCCATTGAAATAGCATTAAGGGTTTAAATTCGTTAGGCCCCGCCCCTTTGGGTCCAGAAGCCCATAATACCATTCAGAGTATAGACCATGACATGGCTGAGGGTTGAGATACTTTTGGCCACGCCCCTTTTGCCTAGAAGCCCCTAAACCCATTGAAATAGCATTAAGGGTTTAAATTCGTTAGGCCCCGCCCCTTTGGGTCCAGAAGCCCATAATACCATTCAGAGTATAGACCATGACATGGCTGAGGGTTGATATACTTTTGACCACGCCCCTTTTGCCTAGAAGCACCTAAACCCATTGAAATAGCATTGGGGGTTTAAATTCGTTAGGCCCCGCCCCTTTGGGTCCAGAAGCCCAGAATACCATTCAGAGTATAGACCATGACATGGCTGAGGGTTGAGATACTTTTGACCACGCCCCTTTTGCCTAGAAGCCCCTAAACCCATTGAAATAGCATTGGGGGTTTAAATTCGTTAGGCCCCGCCCCTTTGGGTCCAGAAGCCCAGAATACCATTCATAGTATAGACCATGACATGGTTGAGGGTTGAGATACTTTTGGCCACGCCCCTTTTGCCTAGAATCCCCTAAACCCATTGAAATAGCATTAAGGGTTTAAATTCGTTAGGCCCCGCCCCTTTGGGTCCAGAAGCCCATAATACCATTCAGAGTATAGACCATGACATGGCTGAGGGTTGAGATACTTTTGGCCACGCCCCTTTTGCCTAGAAGCCCCTAAACCGATTGAAATAGCATTGGGGGTTTAAATTCGTTAGGCCCCGCCCCTTTGGGTCCAGAAGCCCAGAATACCATTTACAGTATAGACCATGACATGGTTGAGGGTTGAGATACTTTTGGCCACGCCCCTTTTGCCTAGAAGCCCCTAAACCCATTGAAATAGCATTAAGTATTTAAATTCGTTAGGCCCCGCCCCTTTAAGTCCAGAAGCCCAGAATACCATTTAGAGTATAGACCATGACATGGCTGAGGGTTGAGATACTTTTGGCCACGCCCCTTTTGCCTAGAAGCCCCTAAACCCATTGAAATAGCATTAAGGGTTTAAATTCGTTAGGCCCCGCCCCTTTGGGTCCAGAAGCCCATAATACCATTCAGAGTATAGACCATGACATGGCTGAGGGTTGAGATACTTTTGGCCACGCCCCTTTTTCCTAAAAGCCCCTAAACAAATTGAAATAGCATTAAGGGTTTAAATTCGTTAGGCCCCGCCCCTTTGGGTCCAGAAGCCCATAATACCATTCAGAGTATAGACCATGACATGGCTGAGGGTTGAGATACTTTTGGCCACGCCCCTTTTTGCCTAGAAGCCCCTAAACCCATTGAAATAGCATTGGGGGTTTAAATTCGTTAGGCCCTGCCCCTTTGGGTCCAGAAGCCAAGAATACCATTCAGAGTATAGACCATGACATGGCTGAGGGTTGATATACTTTTGGCCACGCCCCTTTTGCCTAGAAGCCCCTAAACCCATTGAAATAGCATTAAGGGTTTAAATTCGTTAGGCCCCGCCCCTTTGGGTCCAGAAGCCCAGAATACAATTCAGAGTATAGACCATGACATGGCTGAGGGTTGAGATACTTTTAGACACGCCCCTTTTGCCTAGAAGCCCCTAAACTCATTGAAATATCATTAAGGGCTTAAATTCGTTAGGCCCCGCCCCTTTAAGTCCAGAAGCCCAGAATACCATTCAGAGTATAGACCATGACATGACTGAGGGTTGATATACTTTTGGACACGCCCCTTTTGCCTAGAAGCCCCTAAACCCATTGAAATAGCATTAAGGGTTTAAATTCGTTAGGCCCCGTCCCTTTAAGTCCAGAAGCCCAGAATACCATTCAGAGTATAGACCATGACATGGCTGAGGGTTGAGATACTTTTGGCCACGCCCCTTTTTCCTAGAAGCCCCTAAACCCATTGAAATAGCATTAAGGGTTTAAATTCGTTAGGCCCCGCCCCTTTGGGTCCAGAAGCCCATAATACCATTCAGAGTATAGACCATGACATGGCTGAGGGTTGAGATACTTTTGACCACGCCCCTTTTGCCTAGAAGCCCCTAAACCCATTGAAATAGCATTGGGGGTTTAAATTCGTTAGGCCCCGCCCCTTTGGGTCCAGAAGCCCAGAATACCATTCAGAGTATAGACCATGACATGGTTGAGGGTTGATATACTTTTGGCCACGCCCCTTTTGCCTAGAAGCCCCTAAACCCATTGAAATAGCATTAAGGGTTTAAATTCGTTAGGCCCCGCCCCTTTGGGTCCAGAAGCCCAGAATACCATTCAGAGTATAGACCATGACATGGCTGAGGGTTGAGATACTTTTGGCCACGCCCCTTTTTCCTAGAAGCCCCTAAACCCATTGAAATAGCATTAAGGGTTTAAATTCGTTAGGCCCCGCCCCTTTGGGTCCAGAAGCCCATAATACCATTCAGAGTATAGACCATGACATGGCTGAGGGTTGAGATACTTTTGACCACGCCCCTTTTGCCTAGAAGCCCCTAAACCCATTGAAATAGCATTGGGGGTTTAAATTCGTTAGGCCCCGCCCCTTTGGGTCCAGAAGCCCAGAATACCATTCAGAGTATAGACCATGACATGGTTGAGGGTTGAGATACTTTTGGCCACGCCCCTTTTGCCTAGAAGCCCCTAAACCCATTGAAATAGCATTAAGGGTTTAAATTCGTTAGGCCCCGCCCCTTTGGGTCCAGAAGCCCAGAATACCATTCAGAGTATAGACCATGACATGGCTGAGGGTTGAGATACTTTTGACCACGCCCCTTTTGCCTATAAGCACCTAAACCCATTGAAATAGCATTGGGGGTTTAAATTCGTTAGGCCCCGCCCCTTTGGGTCCAGAAGCCCAGAATACCATTCAGAGTATAGACCATGACATGGCTGAGGGTTGAGATACTTTTGGCCACGCCCCTTTTGCCTAGAAGCCATTAAACCCATTGAAATAGCATTAAGGGTTTAAATTCGTTAGGCCCCGCCCCTTTGGGTCCAGAAGCCCATAATACCATTCAGAGTATAGACCATGACATGGCTGAGGGTTGAGATACTTTTGACCACGCCCCTTTTGCCTAGAAGCACCTAAACCCATTGAAATAGCATTGGGGGTTTAAATTCGTTAGGCCCCGCACCTTTGGGTCCAGAAGCCAAGAATACCATTCAGAGTATAGACCATGACATGGTTGAGATACTTTTGGCCACGCCCCTTTTGCCTAGAAGCCCCTAAACCCATTGAAATAGCATTAAGGGTTTAAATTCGTTAGGCCCTGCCCCTTTGGGTCCAGAAGCCCAGAATACCATTCAGAGTATAGACCATGACATGGCTGAGGGTTGAGATACTTTTGGCCACGCCCCTTTTTCCTAGAAGCCCCTAAACCCATTGAAATAGCATTAAGGGTTTAAATTCGTTAGGCCCCGCCCCTTTGGGTCCAGAAGCCCATAATACCATTCAGAGTATAGACCATGACATGGCTGAGGGTTGAGATACTTTTGACCACGCCCCTTTTGCCTAGAAGCCCCTAAACCCATTGAAATAGCATTGGGGGTTTAAATTCGTTAGGCCCTGCCCCTTTGGGTCCAGAAGCACATAATACCATTCAGAGTATAGACCATGACATGGCTGAGGGTTGAGATACTTTTGACCACGCCCCTTTTGCCTAGAAGCCCCTAAACCCATTGAAATAGCATTGGGGGTTTACATTCGTTAGGCCCCGCCCCTTTGGGTCCAGAAGCCCAGAATACCATTCAGAGTATAGACCATAACATGGTTGAGGGTTGAGATACTTTTGGCCACGCCCCTTTTGCCTAGAATCCCCTAAACCCATTGAAATAGCATTAAGGGTTTAAATTCGTTAGGCCCCGCCCCTTTGGGTCCAGAAGCCCATAATACCATTCAGAGTATAGACCATGACATGGCTGAGGGTTGAGATACTTTTGGCCACGCCCCTTTTGCCTAGAAGCCCCTAAACCCATTGAAATAGCATTGGGGGTTTAAATTCGTTAGGCCCCGCCCCTTTGGGTCCAGAAGCCCAGAATACCATTTACAGTATAGACCATGACATGGCTGAGGGTTGAGATACTTTTGGCCACGCCCCTTTTGCCTAGAAGCCCCTAAACTCATTGAAATAGCATTAAGGGTTTAAATTCGTTAGGCCCCGCCCCTTTGGGTCCAGAAGCCCAGAATGCCATTCAGAGTATAGACCATGACATGGCTGAGGGTTGAGATACTTTTGGCCACGCCCCTTTTGCCTAGAAGCCACTAAACCCATTGAAATAGCATTAAGGGTTTAAATTCGTTAGGCCCCGCCCCTTTGGGTCCAGAAGCCCATAATACCATTCAGAGTATAGACCATGACATGGCTGAGGGTTGAGATACTTTTGGCCACGCCCCTTTTGCCTAGAAGCCCCTAAACCCATTGAAATAGCATTAAGGGTTTAAATTCGTTAGGCCCCGCCCCTTTGGGTCCAGAAGCCCATAATACCATTCAGAGTATAGACCATGACATGGCTGAGGGTTGAGATACTTTTGACCACGCCCCTTTTGCCTAGAAGCACCTAAACCCATTGAAATAGCATTGAGGGTTTAAATTCGTTAGGCCCCGCCCCTTTGGGTCCAGAAGCCCAGAATACCATTCAAAGTATAGACCATGACATGGTTGAGATACTTTTGGCCACGCCCCTTTTGCCTAGAAGCCCCTAAACCCATTGAAATAGCATTAAGGGTTTAAATTCGTTAGGCCCCGCCCCTTTGGGTCCAGAAGCCCAGAATACCATTCAGAGTATAGACCATGACATGGCTGAGGGTTGAGATACTTTTGGCCACGCCCCTTTTGCCTAGAAGCCCCTAAACCCATTGAAATAGCATTAAGGGTTTAAATTCGTTAGGCCCCGCCCCTTTGGGTCCAGAAGCCCAGAATACAATTCAGAGTATAGACCATGACATGGCTGAGGGTTGAGATACTTTTAGCCACGCCCCTTTTGAATAGAAGCCCCTAAACTCATTGAAATATCATTAAGGGTTTAAATTCGTTAGGCCCCGCCCCTTTAAGTCCAGAAGCCCAGAATACCATTCAGAGTATAAACCATGACATGACTGAGGGTTGATATACTTTTGGCCACGCCCCTTTTTCCTATAAGCCCCTAAACCCATTGAAATAGCATTAAGGGTTTAAATTCGTTAGGCCCCGCCCCTTTGGGTACAGAAGCCCAGAATACCATTCAGAGTATAGACCATGACTTGGCTGAGGGTTGAGATACTTTTGGCCACGCCCCTTTTGCCTAGAAGCCCCTAAACCCATTGAAATAGCATTAAGGGTTTAAATTCGTTAGGCCCCGCCCCTTTAAGTCCAGAAGCCCAGAATACCATTCAGAGTATAGACCATGACATGGCTGAGGGTTGAGATACTTTTGACCACGCCCCTTTTGCCTAGAAGCCCCTAAACCCATTGAAATAGCATTGGGGGTTTAAATTCGTTAGGCCCCGCCCCTTTGGGTCCAGAAGCCCAGAATACCATTCAGAGTATAGACCATGACATGGCTGAGGGTTGAGATACTTTTGACCACGCCCCTTTTGCCTAGAAGCCCCTAAACCCATTGAAATAGCATTGGGGGTTTAAATTCGTTAGGCCCCACCCCTTTGGGTCCAGAAGCCCAGAATACCATTCAGAGTATAGACCATGACATAATTGAGGGTTGAGATACTTTTGGCCACGCCCCTTTTGCCTAGAAGCCCCTAAACCCATTGAAATAGCATTAAGGGTTTAAATTCGTTAGGCCCCGCCCCTTTAAGTCCAGAAGCCCAGAATACCATTCAGAGTATAGACCATGACATGGCTGAGGGTTGAGATACTTTTGACCACGCCCCTTTTGCCTAGAAGCCCCTAAACCCATTGAAATAGCATTGGGGGTTTAAATTCGTTAGGCCCCACCCCTTTGGGTCCAGAAGCCCAGAATACCATTCAGAGTATAGACCATGACATAATTGAGGGTTGAGATACTTTTGGCCACGCCCCTTTTGCCTAGAAGCCCCTAAACCCATTGAAATAGCATTAAGGGTTTAAATTCGTTAGGCCCCGCCCCTTTGGGTCCAGAAGCCCAGAATACCATTCAGAGTATAGACCATGACATGGCTGAGGGTTGAGATACTTTTGGCCACGCCCCTTTTGCCTAGAAGCCCCTAAACCCATTGAAATAGCATTAAGGGTTTAAATTCGTTAGGCCCCGCCCCTTTGGGTCCAGAAGCCCATAATACCATTCAGAGTATAGACCATGACATGGCTGAGGGTTGATATACTTTTGACCACGCCCCTTTTGCCTAGAAGCCCCTAAACCCATTGAAATAGCATTGGGGGTTTAAATTCGTTAGGCCCCGCCCCTTTGGGTCCAGAAGCACATAATACCATTCAGAGTATAGACCATGACATGGCTGAGGGTTGAGATACTTTTGACCACGCCCCTTTTGCCTAGAAGCCCCTAAACCCATTGAAATAGCATTGGGGGTTTAAATTCGTTAGGCCCCGCCCCTTTGGGTCCAGAAGCCCAGAATACCATTCAGAGTATAGACCATGACATGGTTGAGGGTTGAGATACTTTTGGCCACGCCCCTTTTGCCTAGAATCCCCTAAACCCATTGAAATAGCATTAAGGGTTTAAATTTGTTAGGCCCCGCCCCTTTGGGTCCAGAAGCCCATAATACCATTCAGAGTATAGACCATGACATGGCTGAGGGTTGAGATACTTTTGGCCACGCCCCTTTTGCCTAGAAGCCCCTAAACCCATTGAAATAGCATTGGGGGTTTAAATTCGTTAGGCCCCGCCCCTTTGGGTCCAGAAGCCCAGAATACCATTTACAGTATAGACCATGACATGGTTGAGGGTTGAGATACTTTTGGCCACGCCCCTTTTGCCTAGAAGCCCCTAAACCCATTGAAATAGCATTAAGTATTTAAATTCGTTAGGCCCCGCCACTTTAAGTCCAGAAGCCCAGAATACCATTTAGAGTATAGACCATGACATGGCTGAGGGTTGAGATACTTTTGGCCACGCCCCTTTTGCCTAGAAGCCCCTAAACCCATTGAAATAGCATTGGGGGTTTAAATTCGTTAGGCCCCGCCCCTTTGGGTCCAGAAGCCCAGAATACCATTTACAGTATAGACCATGACATGGCTGAGGGTTGAGATACTTTTGGCCACGCCCCTTTTGCCTAGAAGCCCCTAAACTCATTGAAATAGCATTAAGGGTTTAAATTCGTTAGGCCCCGCCCCTTTACGTCCAGAAGCCCAGAATACCATTTAGAGTATAGACCATGACATGGCTGAGGGTTGAGATACTTTTGGCCACGCCCCTTTTGCCTAGAAGCCCCTAAACCCATTGAAATAGCATTAAGGGTTTAAATTCGTTAGGCCCCGCCCCTTTGGGTCCAGAAGCCCATAATACCATTCAGAGTATAGACCATGACATGGCTGAGGGTTGAGATACTTTTGGCCACGCCCCTTTTGCCTAAAAGCCCCTAAACCCATTGAAATAGCATTAAGGGTTTAAATTCGTTAGGCCCCGCCCCTTTGGGTCCAGAAGCCCATAATACCATTCAGAGTATAGACCATGACATGGCTGAGGGTTGAGATACTTTTGGCCACGCCCCTTTTTGCCTAGAAGCCCCTAAACCCATTGAAATAGCATTGGGGGTTTAAATTCGTTAGGCCCTGCCCCTTTGGGTCCAGAACTTAAGAATACCATTCAGAGTATAGACCATGACATGGCTGAGGGTTGATATACTTTTGGCCACGCCCCTATTGCCTAGAAGCCCCTAAACCCATTGAAATAGCATTAAGGGTTTAAATTCGTTAGGCCCCGCCCCTTTAAGTCCAGAAGCCCAGAATACCATTCAGAGTATAGACCATGACATGGCTGAGGGTTGAGATACTTTTGGCCACGCCCCTTTTTCCTAGAAGCCCCTAAACCCATTGAAATAGCATTAAGGGTTTAAATTCGTTAGGCCCCGCCCCTTTGGGTCCAGAAGCCCATAATACCATTCAGAGTATAGACCATGACATGGCTGAGGGTTGAGATACTTTTGACCACGCCCCTTTTGCCTAGAAGCCCCTAAACCCATTGAAATAGCATTGGGGGTTTAAATTCGTTAGGCCCCGCCCCTTTGGGTCCAGAAGCCCAGAATACCATTCAGAGTATAGACCATGACATGGTTGAGGGTTGATATACTTTTGGCCACGCCCCTTTTGCCTAGAAGCCCCTAAACCCATTGAAATAGCATTAAGGGTTTAAATTCGTTAGGCCCCGCCCCTTTGGGTCCAGAAGCCCAGAATACCATTCAGAGTATAGACCATGACATGGCTGAGGGTTGAGATACTTTTGGCCACGCCCCTTTTTCCTAGAAGCCCCTAAACCCATTGAAATAGCATTAAGGGTTTAAATTCGTTAGGCCCCGCCCCTTTGGGTCCAGAAGCCCATAATACCATTCAGAGTATAGACCATGACATGGCTGAGGGTTGAGATACTTTTGACCACGCCCCTTTTGCCTAGAAGCCCCTAAACCCATTGAAATAGCATTGGGGGTTTAAATTCGTTAGGCCCCGCCCCTTTGGGTCCAGAAGCCCAGAATACCATTCAGAGTATAGACCATGACATGGTTGAGGGTTGAGATACTTTTGGCCACGCCCCTTTTGCCTAGAAGCCCCTAAACCCATTGAAATAGCATTAAGGGTTTAAATTCGTTAGGCCCCGCCCCTTTGGGTCCAGAAGCCCAGAATACCATTCAGAGTATAGACCATGACATGGCTGAGGGTTGAGATACTTTTGACCACGCCCCTTTTGCCTATAAGCACCTAAACCCATTGAAATAGCATTGGGGGTTTAAATTCGTTAGGCCCCGCCCCTTTGGGTCCAGAAGCCCAGAATACCATTCAGAGTATAGACCATGACATGGCTGAGGGTTGAGATACTTTTGGCCACGCCCCTTTTGCCTAGAAGCCCCTAAACCCATTGAAATAGCATTAAGGGTTTAAATTCGTTAGGCCCCGCCCCTTTAAGTCCAGAAGCCAAGAATACCATTCAGAGTATAGACCATGACATGGCTGAGGGTTGAGATACTTTTGGCCACGCCCCTTTTTCCTAGAAGCCCCTAAACCCATTGAAATAGCATTAAGGGTTTAAATTCGTTAGGCCCCGCCCCTTTGGGTCCAGAAGCCCATAATACCATTCAGAGTATAGACCATGACATGGCTGAGGGTTGAGATACTTTTGACCACGCCCCTTTTGCCTAGAAGCCCCTAAACCCATTGAAATAGCATTGGGGGTTTAAATTCGTTAGGCCCCACCCCTTTGGGTCCAGAAGCCCAGAATACCATTCAGAGTATAGACCATGACATAATTGAGGGTTGAGATACTTTTGGCCACGCCCCTTTTGCCTAGAAGCCCCTAAACCCATTGAAATAGCATTAAGGGTTTAAATTCGTTAGGCCCCGCCCCTTTGGGTCCAGAAGCCCAGAATACCATTCAGAGTATAGACCATGACATGGCTGAGGGTTGAGATACTTTTGGCCACGCCCCTTTTGCCTAGAAGCCCCTAAACCCATTGAAATAGCATTAAGGGTTTAAATTCGTTAGGCCCCGCCCCTTTGGGTCCAGAAGCCCATAATACAATTCAGAGTATAGACCATGACATGGCTGAGGGTTGAGATACTTTTGACCACGCCCATTTTGCCTAGAAGCCCCTAAACCCATTGAAATAGCATTGGGGGTTTAAATTCGTTAGGCCCCGCCCCTTTGGGTCCAGAAGCACATAATACCATTCAGAGTATAGACCATGACATGGCTGAGGGTTGAGATACTTTTGACCACGCCCCTTTTGCCTAGAAGCCCCTAAACCCATTGAAATAGCATTGGGGGTTTAAATTCGTTAGGCCCCGCCCCTTTGGGTCCAGAAGCACATAATACCATTCAGAGTATAGACCATGACATGGCTGAGGGTTGAGATACTTTTGGCCACGCCCCTTTTGAATAGAAGCCCCTAAACTCATTGAAATATCATTAAGGGTTTAAATTCGTTAGGCCCCGCCCCTTTGGGTCCAGAAGCCCAGAATACCATTCAGAGTATAGACCATGACATGGCTGAGGGTTGAGATACTTTTGGCCACGCCCCTTTTGCCTAGAAGCCCCTAAACCCATTGAAATAGCATTAAGGGTTTAAATTCGTTAGGCCCCGCCCCTTTGGGTCAAGAAGCCCATAATACCATTCAGAGTATAGACCATGACATGGCTGAGGGTTGAGATACTTTTGACCACGCCCCTTTTGCCTAGAAGCCCTAAACCCATTGAAATAGCATTGGGGGTTTAAATTCGTTAGGCCCCGCCCCTTTGGGTCCAGAAGCACATAATACCATTCAGAGTATAGACCATGACATGGCTGAGGGTTGAGATACTTTTGACCACGCCCCTTTTGCCTAGAAGCCCCTAAACCCATTGAAATAGCATTGGGGGTTTAAATTTGTTAGGCCCTGCCCCTTTGGGTCCAGAAGCCCAGAATACCATTCAGAGTATAGACCATGACATGGTTGAGGGTTGAGATACTTTTGGCCACGCCCCTTTTGCCTAGAATCCCCTAAACCCATTGAAATAGCATTAAGGGTTTAAATTCGTTAGGCCCCGCCCCTTTTGGTCCAGAAGCCCATAATACCATTCAGAGTATAGACCATGACATGGCTGAGGGTTGAGATACTTTTGGCCACGCCCCTTTTGCCTAGAAGCCCCTAAACCCATTGAAATAGCATTGGGGGTTTAAATTCGTTAGGCCCCGCCCCTTTGGGTCCAGAAGCCCAGAATACCATTTACAGTATAGACCATGACATGGCTGAGGGTTGAGATACTTTTGGCCACGCCCCTTTTGCCTAGAAGCCCCTAAACTCATTGAAATAGCATTAAGGGTTTAAATTCGTTAGGCCCCGCCCTTTGGGTCCAGAAGCCCAGAATGCCATTCAGAGTATAGACCATGACATGGCTGAGGGTTGAGATACTTTTGGCCACGCCCCTTTTGCCTAGAAGCCACTAAACCCATTGAAATAGCATTAAGGGTTTAAATTCGTTAGGCCCCGCCCCTTTGGGTCCAGAAGCCCATAATACCATTCAGAGTATAGACCATGACATGGCTGAGGGTTGAGATACTTTTGGCCACGCCCCTTTTGCCTAGAAGCCCCTAAACCCATTGAAATAGCATTAAGGGTTTAAATTCGTTAGGCCCCGCCCCTTTGGGTCCAGAAGCCCATAATACCATTCAGAGTATAGACCATGACATGGCTGAGGGTTGAGATACTTTTGACCACGCCCCATTTGCCTAGAAGCACCTAAACCCATTGAAATAGCATTGGGGGTTTAAATTCGTTAGGCCCCGCCCCTTTGGGTCCAGAAGCCCAGAATACCATTCAGAGTATAGACCATGACATGGTTGAGATACTTTTGGCCACGCCCCTTTTGCCTAGAAGCCCCTAAACCCATTGAAATAGCATTAAGGGTTTAAATTCGTTAGGCCCCGCCCCTTTGGGTCCAGAAGCCCAGAATACCATTCAGAGTATAGACCATGACATGGCTGAGGGTTGAGATACTTTTGACCACGCCCCTTTTGCCTAGAAGCCCCTAAACCCATTGAAATAGCATTGGGGGTTTAAATTCGTTAGGCCCTGCCCCTTTGGGTCCAGAAGCACATAATACCATTCAGAGTATAGACCATGACATGGCTGAGGGTTGAGATACTTTTGACCACGCCCCTTTTGCCTAGAAGCCCCTAAACCCATTGAAATAGCATTGGGGGTTTAAATTCGTTAGGCCCCGCCCCTTTGGGTCCAGAAGCCCAGAATACCATTCAGAGTATAGACCATGACATGGTTGAGGGTTGAGATACTTTTGGCCACGCCCCTTTTGCCTAGAATCCCCTAAACCCATTGAAATAGCATTAAGGGTTTAAATTCGTTAGGCCCCGCCCCTTTGGGTCCAGAAGCCCATAATACCATTCAGAGTATAGACCATGACATGGCTGAGGGTTGAAATACTTTTGGCCACGCCCCTTTTGCCGTGAAGCCCCTAAACCCATTGAAATAGCATTGGGGGTTTAAATTCGTTAGGCCCCGCCCCTTTGGGTCCAGAAGCCCAGAATACCATTTACAGTATAGACCATGACATGGCTGAGGGTTGAGATACTTTTGGCCACGCCCCTTTTGCCTAGAAGTTCCTAAACTCATTGAAATAGCATTAAGGGTTTAAATTCGTTAGGCCCCGCCCCTTTGGGTCCAGAAGCCCAGAATGCCATTCAGAGTATAGACCATGACATGGCTGAGGGTTGAGATACTTTTGGCCACGCCCCTTTTGCCTAGAAGCCACTAAACCCATTGAAATAGCATTGGGGGTTTAAATTCGTTAGGCCCCGCCCCTTTGGGTCCAGAAGCCCAGAATACCATTCAGAGTATAGACCATGACATGGCTGAGGGTTGAGATACTTTTGGCCACGCCCCTTTTGCCTAGAAGCCCCTAAACCCATTGAAATAGCATTAAGGGTTTAAATTCGTTAGGCCCCGCCCCTTTGGGTCCAGAAGCCCATAATACCATTCAGAGTATAGACCATGACATGGCTGAGGGTTGAGATACTTTTGACCACGCCCCTTTTGCCTAGAAGCACCTAAACCCATTGAAATAGCATTGGGGGTTTAAATTCGTTAGGCCCCGCCCCTTTGGGTCCAGAAGCCCAGAATACCATTCAGAGTATAGACCATGACATGGTTGAGATACTTTTGGCCACGCCCCTTTTGCCTAGAAGCCCCTAAACCCATTGAAATAGCATTAAGGGTTTAAATTCGTTAGGCCCCGCCCCTTTGGGTCCAGAAGCCCAGAATACCATTCAGAGTATAGACCATGACATGGCTGAGGGTTGAGATACTTTTGGCCACGCCCCTTTTGCCTAGAAGCCCCTAAACCCATTGAAATAGCATTAAGGGTTTAAATTCGTTAGGCCCCGCCCCTTTGGGTCCAGAAGCCCATAATACCATTCAGAGTATAGACCATGACATGGCTGAGGGTTGAGATACTTTTGACCACGCCCCTTTTGCCTAGAAGCCCCTAAACCCATTGAAATAGCATTGGGGGTTTAAATTCGTTAGGCCCCGCCCCTTTGGGTCCAGAAGCACATAATACCATTCAGAGTATAGACCATGACATGGCTGAGGGTTGAGATACTTTTGACCACGCCCCTTTTGCCTAGAAGCCCCTAAACCCATTGAAATAGCATTGGGGGTTTAAATTCGTTAGGCCCCGCCCCTTTGGGTCCAGAAGCCCAGAATACCATTCAGAGTATAGACCATGACATGGTTGAGGGTTGAGATACTTTTGGCCACGCCCCTTTTGCCTAGAATCCCCTAAACCCATTGAAATAGCATTAAGGGTTTAAATTTGTTAGGCCCCGCCCCTTTGGGTCCAGAAGCCCATAATACCATTCAGAGTATAGACCATGACATGGCTGAGGGTTGAGATACTTTTGGCCACGCCCCTTTTGCCTAGAAGCCCCTAAACCCATTGAAATAGCATTGGGGGTTTAAATTCGTTAGGCCCCGCCCCTTTGGGTCCAGAAGCCCAGAATACCATTTACAGTATAGACCATGACATGGCTGAGGGTTGAGATACTTTTGGCCACGCCCCTTTTGCCTAGAAGCCCCTAAACTCATTGAAATAGCATTAAGGGTTTAAATTCGTTAGGCCCCGCCCCTTTAAGTCCAGAAGCCCAGAATACCATTTAGAGTATAGACCATGACATGGCTGAGGGTTGAGATACTTTTGGCCACGCCCCTTTTGCCTAGAAGCCCCTAAACCCATTGAAATAGCATTAAGGGTTTAAATTCGTTAGGCCCCGCCCCTTTGGGTCCAGAAGCCCATAATACCATTCAGAGTATAGACCATGACATGGCTGAGGGTTGAGATACTTTTGGCCACGCCCCTTTTGCCTAAAAGCCCCTAAACCCATTGAAATAGCATTAAGGGTTTAAATTCGTTAGGCCCCGCCCCTTTGGGTCCAGAAGCCCATAATACCATTCAGAGTATAGACCATGACATGGCTGAGGGTTGAGATACTTTTGGCCACGCCCCTTTTTGCCTAGAAGCCCCTAAACCCATTGAAATAGCATTGGGGGTTTAAATTCGTTAGGCCCTGCCCCTTTGGGTCCAGAAGCCAAGAATACAATTCAGAGTATAGACCATGACATGGCTGAGGGTTGAGATACTTTTAGACACGCCCCTTTTGCCTAGAAGCCCCTAAACTCATTGAAATATCATTAAGGGCTTAAATTCGTTAGGCCCCGCCCCTTTAAGTCCAGAAGCCCAGAATACCATTCAGAGTATAGACCATGACATGACTGAGGGTTGATATACTTTTAGCCACGCCCCTTTTGAATAGAAGCCCCTAAACTCATTGAAATATCATTAAGGGTTTAAATTCGTTAGGCCCCGCCCCTTTAAGTCCAGAAGCCCAGAATACCATTCAGAGTATAAACCATGACATGACTGAGGGTTGATATACTTTTGGCCACGCCCCTTTTTCCTATAAGCCCCTAAACCCATTGAAATAGCATTAAGGGTTTAAATTCGTTAGGCCCCGCCCCTTTGGGTACAGAAGCCCAGAATACCATTCAGAGTATAGACCATGACATGGCTGAGGGTTGAGATACTTTTGACCACGCCCCTTTTGCCTAGAAGCCCCTAAACCCATTGAAATAGCATTGGGGGTTTAAATTCGTTAGGCCCCACCCCTTTGGGTCCAGAAGCCCAGAATACCATTCAGAGTATAGACCATGACATAATTGAGGGTTGAGATACTTTTGGCCACGCCCCTTTTGCCTAGAAGCCCCTAAACCCATTGAAATAGCATTAAGGGTTTAAATTCGTTAGGCCCCGCCCCTTTGGGTCCAGAAGCCCAGAATACCATTCAGAGTATAGACCATGACATGGCTGAGGGTTGAGATACTTTTGACCACGCCCCTTTTGCCTAGAAGCCCCTAAACCCATTGAAATAGCATTGGGGGTTTAAATTCGTTAGGCCCCGCCCCTTTGGGTCCAGAAGCCCAGAATACCATTCAGAGTATAGACCATGACATGGCTGAGGGTTGAGATACTTTTGACCACGCCCCTTTTGCCTAGAAGCCCCTAAACCCATTGAAATAGCATTGGGGGTTTAAATTCGTTAGGCCCCACCCCTTTGGGTCCAGAAGCCCAGAATACCATTCAGAGTATAGACCATGACATAATTGAGGGTTGAGATACTTTTGGCCACGCCCCTTTTGCCTAGAAGCCCCTAAACCCATTGAAATAGCATTAAGGGTTTAAATTCGTTAGGCCCCGCCCCTTTGGGTCCAGAAGCCCAGAATACCATTCAGAGTATAGACCATGACATGGCTGAGGGTTGAGATACTTTTGGCCACGCCCCTTTTGCCTAGAAGCCCCTAAACCCATTGAAATAGCATTAAGGGTTTAAATTCGTTAGGCCCCGCCCCTTTGGGTCCAGAAGCCCATAATACCATTCAGAGTATAGACCATGACATGGCTGAGGGTTGAGATACTTTTGACCACGCCCCTTTTGCCTAGAAGCCCCTAAACCCATTGAAATAGCATTGGGGGTTTAAATTCGTTAGGCCCCGCCCCTTTGGGTCCAGAAGCACATAATACCATTCAGAGTATAGACCATGACATGGCTGAGGGTTGAGATACTTTTGACCACGCCCCTTTTGCCTAGAAGCCCCTAAACCCATTGAAATAGCATTGGGGGTTTAAATTCGTTAGGCCCCGCCCCTTTGGGTCCAGAAGCCCAGAATACCATTCAGAGTATAGACCATGACATGGTTGAGGGTTGAGATACTTTTGGCCACGCCCCTTTTGCCTAGAATCCCCTAAACCCATTGAAATAGCATTAAGGGTTTAAATTTGTTAGGCCCCGCCCCTTTGGGTCCAGAAGCCCATAATACCATTCAGAGTATAGACCATGACATGGCTGAGGGTTGAGATACTTTTGGCCACGCCCCTTTTGCCTAGAAGCCCCTAAACCCATTGAAATAGCATTGGGGGTTTAAATTCGTTAGGCCCCGCCCCTTTGGGTCCAGAAGCCCAGAATACCATTTACAGTATAGACCATGACATGGCTGAGGGTTGAGATACTTTTGGCCACGCCCCTTTTGCCTAGAAGCCCCTAAACTCATTGAAATAGCATTAAGGGTTTAAATTCGTTAGGCCCCGCCCCTTTAAGTCCAGAAGCCCAGAATACCATTTAGAGTATAGACCATGACATGGCTGAGGGTTGAGATACTTTTGGCCACGCCCCTTTTGCCTAGAAGCCCCTAAACCCATTGAAATAGCATTAAGGGTTTAAATTCGTTAGGCCCCGCCCCTTTGGGTCCAGAAGCCCATAATACCATTCAGAGTATAGACCATGACATGGCTGAGGGTTGAGATACTTTTGGCCACGCCCCTTTTGCCTAAAAGCCCCTAAACCCATTGAAATAGCATTAAGGGTTTAAATTCGTTAGGCCCCGCCCCTTTGGGTCCAGAAGCCCATAATACCATTCAGAGTATAGACCATGACATGGCTGAGGGTTGAGATACTTTTGGCCACGCCCCTTTTTGCCTAGAAGCCCCTAAACCCATTGAAATAGCATTGGGGGTTTAAATTCGTTAGGCCCTGCCCCTTTGGGTCCAGAAGCCAAGAATACAATTCAGAGTATAGACCATGACATGGCTGAGGGTTGAGATACTTTTAGACACGCCCCTTTTGCCTAGAAGCCCCTAAACTCATTGAAATATCATTAAGGGCTTAAATTCGTTAGGCCCCGCCCCTTTAAGTCCAGAAGCCCAGAATACCATTCAGAGTATAGACCATGACATGACTGAGGGTTGATATACTTTTAGCCACGCCCCTTTTGAATAGAAGCCCCTAAACTCATTGAAATATCATTAAGGGTTTAAATTCGTTAGGCCCCGCCCCTTTAAGTCCAGAAGCCCAGAATACCATTCAGAGTATAAACCATGACATGACTGAGGGTTGATATACTTTTGGCCACGCCCCTTTTTCCTATAAGCCCCTAAACCCATTGAAATAGCATTAAGGGTTTAAATTCGTTAGGCCCCGCCCCTTTGGGTACAGAAGCCCAGAATACCATTCAGAGTATAGACCATGACATGGCTGAGGGTTGAGATACTTTTGACCACGCCCCTTTTGCCTAGAAGCCCCTAAACCCATTGAAATAGCATTGGGGGTTTAAATTCGTTAGGCCCCACCCCTTTGGGTCCAGAAGCCCAGAATACCATTCAGAGTATAGACCATGACATAATTGAGGGTTGAGATACTTTTGGCCACGCCCCTTTTGCCTAGAAGCCCCTAAACCCATTGAAATAGCATTAAGGGTTTAAATTCGTTAGGCCCCGCCCCTTTGGGTCCAGAAGCCCAGAATACCATTCAGAGTATAGACCATGACATGGCTGAGGGTTGAGATACTTTTGACCACGCCCCTTTTGCCTAGAAGCCCCTAAACCCATTGAAATAGCATTGGGGGTTTAAATTCGTTAGGCCCCGCCCCTTTGGGTCCAGAAGCCCAGAATACCATTCAGAGTATAGACCATGACATGGCTGAGGGTTGAGATACTTTTGACCACGCCCCTTTTGCCTAGAAGCCCCTAAACCCATTGAAATAGCATTGGGGGTTTAAATTCGTTAGGCCCCACCCCTTTGGGTCCAGAAGCCCAGAATACCATTCAGAGTATAGACCATGACATAATTGAGGGTTGAGATACTTTTGGCCACGCCCCTTTTGCCTAGAAGCCCCTAAACCCATTGAAATAGCATTAAGGGTTTAAATTCGTTAGGCCCCGCCCCTTTGGGTCCAGAAGCCCAGAATACCATTCAGAGTATAGACCATGACATGGCTGAGGGTTGAGATACTTTTGGCCACGCCCCTTTTGCCTAGAAGCCCCTAAACCCATTGAAATAGCATTAAGGGTTTAAATTCGTTAGGCCCCGCCCCTTTGGGTCCAGAAGCCCATAATACCATTCAGAGTATAGACCATGACATGGCTGAGGGTTGAGATACTTTTGACCACGCCCCTTTTGCCTAGAAGCCCCTAAACCCATTGAAATAGCATTGGGGGTTTAAATTCGTTAGGCCCCGCCCCTTTGGGTCCAGAAGCACATAATACCATTCAGAGTATAGACCATGACATGGCTGAGGGTTGAGATACTTTTGACCACGCCCCTTTTGCCTAGAAGCCCCTAAACCCATTGAAATAGCATTGGGGGTTTAAATTCGTTAGGCCCCGCCCCTTTGGGTCCAGAAGCCCAGAATACCATTCAGAGTATAGACCATGACATGGTTGAGGGTTGAGATACTTTTGGCCACGCCCCTTTTGCCTAGAATCCCCTAAACCCATTGAAATAGCATTAAGGGTTTAAATTTGTTAGGCCCCGCCCCTTTGGGTCCAGAAGCCCATAATACCATTCAGAGTATAGACCATGACATGGCTGAGGGTTGAGATACTTTTGGCCACGCCCCTTTTGCCTAGAAGCCCCTAAACCTATTGAAATAGCATTGGGGGTTTAAATTCGTTAGGCCCCGCCCCTTTGGGTCCAGAAGCCCAGAATACCATTTACAGTATAGACCATGACATGGCTGAGGGTTGAGATACTTTTGGCCACGCCCCTTTTGCCTAGAAGCCCCTAAACTCATTGAAATAGCATTAAGGGTTTAAATTCGTTAGGCCCCGCCCCTTTAAGTCCAGAAGCCCAGAATACCATTTAGAGTATAGACCATGACATGGCTGAGGGTTGAGATACTTTTGGCCACGCCCCTTTTGCCTAGAAGCCCCTAAACCCATTGAAATAGCATTAAGGGTTTAAATTCGTTAGGCCCCGCCCCTTTGGGTCCAGAAGCCCATAATACCATTCAGAGTATAGACCATGACATGGCTGAGGGTTGAGATACTTTTGGCCACGCCCCTTTTGCCTAAAAGCCCCTAAACCCATTGAAATAACATTAAGGGTTTAAATTCGTTAGGCCCCGCCCCTTTGGGTCCAGAAGCCCATAATACCATTCAGAGTATAGACCATGACATGGCTGAGGGTTGAGATACTTTTGGCCACGCCCCTTTTTGCCTAGAAGCCCCTAAACCCATTGAAATAGCATTGGGGGTTTAAATTCGTTAGGCCCTGCCCCTTTGGGTCCAGAAGCCAAGAATACCATTCAGAGTATAGACCATGACATGGCTGAGGGTTGATATACTTTTGGCCACGCCCCTTTTGCCTAGAAGCCCCTAAACCCATTGAAATAGCATTAAGGGTTTAAATTCGTTAGGCCCCGCCCCTTTAAGTCCAGAAGCCCAGAATACCATTCAGAGTATAAACCATGACATGACTGAGGGTTGATATACTTTTGGCCACGCCCCTTTTTCCTATAAGCCCCTAAACCCATTGAAATAGCATTAAGGGTTTAAATTCGTTAGGCCCCGCCCCTTTGGGTACAGAAGCCCAGAATACCATTCAGAGTATAGACCATGACTTGGCTGAGGGTTGAGATACTTTTGGCCACGCCCCTTTTGCCTAGAAGCCCCTAAACCCATTGAAATAGCATTAAGGGTTTAAATTCGTTAGGCCCCGCCCCTTTAAGTCCAGAAGCCCAGAATACCATTCAGAGTATAGACCATGACATGGCTGAGGGTTGAGATACTTTTGACCACGCCCCTTTTGCCTAGAAGCCCCTAAACCCATTGAAATAGCATTGGGGGTTTAAATTCGTTAGGCCCCGCCCCTTTGGGTCCAGAAGCCCAGAATACCATTCAGAGTATAGACCATGACATGGCTGAGGGTTGAGATACTTTTGACCACGCCCCTTTTGCCTAGAAGCCCCTAAACCCATTGAAATAGCATTGGGGGTTTAAATTCGTTAGGCCCCACCCCTTTGGGTCCAGAAGCCCAGAATACCATTCAGAGTATAGACCATGACATAATTGAGGGTTGAGATACTTTTGGCCACGCCCCTTTTGCCTAGAAGCCCCTAAACCCATTGAAATAGCATTAAGGGTTTAAATTCGTTAGGCCCCGCCCCTTTGGGTCCAGAAGCCCAGAATACCATTCAGAGTATAGACCATGACATGGCTGAGGGTTGAGATACTTTTGGCCACGCCCCTTTTGCCTAGAAGCCCCTAAACCCATTGAAATAGCATTAAGGGTTTAAATTCGTTAGGCCCCGCCCCTTTGGGTCCAGAAGCCCATAATACCATTCAGAGTATAGACCATGACATGGCTGAGGGTTGAGATACTTTTGACCACGCCCCTTTTGCCTAGAAGCCCCTAAACCCATTGAAATAGCATTGGGGGTTTAAATTCGTTAGGCCCCGCCCCTTTGGGTCCAGAAGCACATAATACCATTCAGAGTATAGACCATGACATGGCTGAGGGTTGAGATACTTTTGACCACGCCCCTTTTGCCTAGAAGCCCCTAAACCCATTGAAATAGCATTGGGGGTTTAAATTCGTTAGGCCCCGCCCCTTTGGGTCCAGAAGCCCAGAATACCATTCAGAGTATAGACCATGACATGGTTGAGGGTTGAGATACTTTTGGCCACGCCCCTTTTGCCTAGAATCCCCTAAACCCATTGAAATAGCATTAAGGGTTTAAATTTGTTAGGCCCCGCCCCTTTGGGTCCAGAAGCCCATAATACCATTCAGAGTATAGACCATGACATGGCTGAGGGTTGAGATACTTTTGGCCACGCCCCTTTTGCCTAGAAGCCCCTAAACCCATTGAAATAGCATTGGGGGTTTAAATTCGTTAGGCCCCGCCCCTTTGGGTCCAGAAGCCCAGAATACCATTTACAGTATAGACCATGACATGGCTGAGGGTTGAGATACTTTTGGCCACGCCCCTTTTGCCTAGAAGCCCCTAAACTCATTGAAATAGCATTAAGGGTTTAAATTCGTTAGGCCCCGCCCCTTTAAGTCCAGAAGCCCAGAATACCATTTAGAGTATAGACCATGACATGGCTGAGGGTTGAGATACTTTTGGCCACGCCCCTTTTGCCTAGAAGCCCCTAAACCCATTGAAATAGCATTAAGGGTTTAAATTCGTTAGGCCCCGCCCCTTTGGGTCCAGAAGCCTATAATACCATTCAGAGTATAGACCATGACATGGCTGAGGGTTGAGATACTTTTGGCCACGCCCCTTTTTGCCTAGAAGCCCCTAAACCCATTGAAATAGCATTAAGGGTTTAAATTCGTTAGGCCCTGCCCCTTTGGGTCCAGAAGCCAAGAATACCATTCAGAGTATAGACCATGACATGGCTGAGGGTTGATATACTTTTGGCCACGCCCCTTTTGCCTAGAAGCCCCTAAACCCATTGAAATAGCATTAAGGGTTTAAATTCGTTAGGCCCCGCCCCTTTGGGTCCAGAAGCCCAGAATACAATTCAGAGTATAGACCATGACATGGCTGAGGGTTGAGATACTTTTAGACACGCCCCTTTTGCCTAGAAGCCCCTAAACTCATTGAAATATCATTAAGGGCTTAAATTCGTTAGGCCCCGCCCCTTTAAGTCCAGAAGCCCAGAATACCATTCAGAGTATAGACCATGACATGACTGAGGGTTGATATACTTTTGGCCACGCCCCTTTTTCCTAGAAGCCCCTAAACCCATTGAAATAGCATTAAGGGTTTAAATTTGTTAGGCCCCGCCCCTTTGGGTCAAGAAGCCCAGAATACCATTCAGAGTATAGACAATGACATGGTTGAGGGTTGAGATACTTTTGGCCACGCCCCTTTTGCCTAGAAGCCCCTAAACCCATTGAAATAGCATTAAGGGTTTAAATTCGTTAGGCCCCGCCCCTTTAAGTCCAGAAGCCCAGAATACCATTCAGAGTATAGACCATGACATGGCTGAGGGTTGAGATACTTTTGGCCACGCCCCTTTTTCCTAGAAGCCCCTAAACCCATTGAAATAGCATTAAGGGTTTAAATTCGTTAGGCCCCGCCCCTTTGGGTCCAGAAGCCCATAATACCATTCAGAGTATAGACCATGACATGGCTGAGGGTTGAGATACTTTTGACCACGCCCCTTTTGCCTAGAAGCCCCTAAACCCATTGAAATAGCATTGGGGGTTTAAATTCGTTAGGCCCCGCCCCTTTGGGTCCAGAAGCCCAGAATACCATTCAGAGTATAGACCATGACATGGTTGAGGGTTGATATACTTTTGGCCACGCCCCTTTTGCCTAGAAGCCCCTAAACCCATTGAAATAGCATTAAGGGTTTAAATTCGTTAGGCCCCGCCCCTTTGGGTCCAGAAGCCCAGAATACCATTCAGAGTATAGACCATGACATGGCTGAGGGTTGAGATACTTTTGGCCACGCCCCTTTTTCCTAGAAGCCCCTAAACCCATTGAAATAGCATTAAGGGTTTAAATTCGTTAGGCCCCGCCCCTTTGGGTCCAGAAGCCCATAATACCATTCAGAGTATAGACCATGACATGGTTGAGGGTTGAGATACTTTTGGCCACGCCCCTTTTGCCTAGAAGCCCCTAAACCCATTGAAATAGCATTAAGGGTTTAAATTCGTTAGGCCCCGCCCCTTTGGGTCCAGAAGCCCAGAATACCATTCAGAGTATAGACCATGACATGGCTGAGGGTTGAGATACTTTTGACCACGCCCCTTTTGCCTATAAGCACCTAAACCCATTGAAATAGCATTGGGGGTTTAAATTCGTTAGGCACCGCCCCTTTGGGTCCAGAAGCCCAGAATACCATTCAGAGTATAGACCATGACATGGCTGAGGGTTGAGATACTTTTGGCCACGCCCCTTTTGCCTAGAAGCCCCTAAACCCATTGAAATAGCATTAAGGGTTTAGATTCGTTAGGCCCCGCCCCTTTAAGTCCAGAAGCCAAGAATACCATTCAGAGTATAGACCATGACATGGCTGAGGGTTGAGATACTTTTGGCCACGCCCCTTTTTCCTAGAAGCCCCTAAACCCATTGAAATAGCATTAAGGGTTTAAATTCGTTAGGCCCCGCCCCTTTGGGTCCAGAAGCCCATAATACCATTCAGAGTATAGACCATGACATGGCTGAGGGTTGAGATACTTTTGACCACGCCCCTTTTGCCTAGAAGCCCCTAAACCCATTGAAATAGCATTGGGGGTTTAAATTCGTTAGGCCCCGCCCCTTTGGGTCCAGAAGCCCAGAATACCATTCAGAGTATAGACCATGACATGGCTGAGGGTTGAGATACTTTTGGCCACGCCCCTTTTGCCTAGAAGCCCCTAAACCCATTGAAATAGCATTAAGGGTTTAAATTCGTTAGGCCCCGCCCCTTTGGGTCCAGAAGCCCATAATACCATTCAGAGTATAGACCATGACATGGCTGAGGGTTGAGATACTTTTGGCCACGCCCCTTTTGCCTAGAAGCCCCTAAACCCATTGAAATAGCATTAAGGGTTTAAATTCGTAAGGCCCCGCCCCTTTGGGTCCCGAAGCCCATAATACCATTCAGAGTATAGACCATGACATGGCTGAGGGTTGAGATACTTTTGACCACGCCCCTTTTGCCTAGAAGCACCTAAACCCATTGAAATATCATTGGGGGTTTAAATTCGTTAGGCCCCGCCCCTTTGGGTCCAGAAGCCCAGAATACCATTCAGAGTATAGACCATGACATGGTTGAGATACTTTTGGCCACGCCCCTTTTGCCTAGAAGCCCCTAAACCCATTGAAATAGCATTAAGGGTTTAAATTCGTTAGGCCCCGCCCCTTTGGGTCCAGAAGCCCAGAATACCATTCAGAGTATAGACCATGACATGGCTGAGGTTTGAGATACTTTTGGCCACGCCTCTTTTGCCTAGAAGCCCCTAAACCCATTGAAATAGCATTAAGGGTTTAAATTCGTTAGGCCCCGCCCCTTTGGGTCCAGAAGCCCATAATACCATTCAGAGTATAGACCATGACATGGCTGAGGGTTGAGATACTTTTGGCCACGCCTCTTTTGCCTAGAAGCCCCTAAACCCATTGAAATAGCATTAAGGGTTTAAATTCGTTAGGCCCCGCCCCTTTGGGTCCAGAAGCCCAGAATACAATTCAGAGTATAGACCATGACATGGCTGAGGGTTGAGATACTTTTAGCCACGCCCCTTTTAAATAGAAGCCAGTAAACTCATTGAAATATCATTAAGGGTTTAAATTCGTTAGGCCCCGCCCCTTTAAGTCCAGAAGCCCAGAATACCATTCAGAGTATAGACCATGACATGACTGAGGGTTGATATACTTTTGGCCACGCCCCTTTTTTCCTATAAGCCCCTAAACCCATTAAAATAGCATTAAGGGTTTAAATTCGTTAGGCCCCGCCCCTTTGGGTCAAGAAGCCCAGAATACCATTCAGAGTATAGACCATGACATGGCTGAGGGTTGAGATACTTTTGGCCACGCCCCTTTTTCCTAGAAGCCCCTAAACCCATTGAAATAGCATTAAGGGTTTAAATTCGTTAGGCCCCGCCCCTTTGGGTCCAGAAGCCCAGAATACCATTCAGAGTATAGACCATGACATGGCTGAGGGTTGAGATACTTTTGGCCACGCCCCTTTTTCCTAGAAGCCCCTAAACCCATTAAAATAGCAGTAAGGGTTTAAATTCGTTAGGCCTGCCCCTTTGGGTCCAGAAGCCCAGAATACCATTCAGAGTATAGACCATGACATGGCTGAGGGTTGAGATACTTTTGGCCACGCCCCTTTTGCCTAGAAGCCCCTAAACCCATTGAAATAGCATTAAGGGTTTAAATTCGTTAGGCCCCGCCCCTTTGGGTCCAGAAGCCCATAATACCATTCAGAGTATAGACCATGACATGGCTGAGGGTTGAGATACTTTTGACCACGCACCTTTTGCCTAGAAGCCCCTAAACCCATTGAAATAGCATTGGGGGTTTAAATTCGTTAGGCCCCGCCCCTTTGGGTCCAGAAGCCCAGAATACCATTCAGAGTATAGACCATGACATGGTTGAGGGTTGAGTTACTTTTGGCCACGCCCCTTTTGCCTAGAAGTACCTAAACCCATTGAAATAGCATTAAGGGTTTAAATTCGTTAGGCCCCGCCCCTTTGGGTCCAGAAGCCCAGAATACCATTCAGAGTATAGACCATGACATGGCTGAGGGTTGAGATACTTTTGGCCACGCCCCTTTTGCCTAGAAGCCCCTAAACCCATTGAAATAGCATTAAGGGTTTAAATTCGTTTGGCCCCGCCCCTTTGGGTCCAGAAGCCCAGAATACCATTCAGAGTATAGACCATGACATGGCTGAGGGTTGAGATACTTTTGACCACGCCCCTTTTGCCTAGAAGCCCCTAAACCCATTGAAATAGCATTGGGGGTTTAAATTCGTTAGGCCCCGCCCCTTTGGGTCCAGAAGCCCAGAATACCATTCAGAGTATAGACCATGACATGGTTGAGGGTTGAGATACTTTTGGCCATGCCCCTTTTGCCTAGAAGCCCCTAAACCCATTGAAATAGCATTAAGGGTTTAAATTCGTTAGGCCCCGCCCCTTTGGGTCCAGAAGCCCATAATACCATTCAGAGTATAGACCATGACATGGCTGAGGGTTGAGATACTTTTGGCCACGCCCCTTTTGCCTAGAAGCCCCTAAACCCATTGAAATAGCATTAAGGGTTTAAATTCGTTAGGCCCCGCCCCTTTGGGTCCAGAAGCCCAGAATACCATTCAGAGTATAGACCATGACATGGTTGAGATACTTTTGGCCACGCCCCTTTTGCCTAGAAGCCCCTAAACCCATTGAAATAGCATTAAGGGTTTAAATTTGTTAGGCCCCGCCCCTTTGGGTCCAGAAGCCCATAATACCATTCAGAGTATAGACCATGACATGGCTGAGGGTTGAGATACTTTTGGCCACGCCCCTTTTGCCTAGAAGCCCCTAAACCTATTGAAATAGCATTGGGGGTTTAAATTCGTTAGGCCCCGCCCCTTTGGGTCCAGAAGCCCAGAATACCATTTACAGTATAGACCATGACATGGCTGAGGGTTGAGATACTTTTGGCCACGCCCCTTTTGCCTAGAAGCCCCTAAACTCATTGAAATAGCATTAAGGGTTTAAATTCGTTAGGCCCCGCCCCTTTAAGTCCAGAAGCCCAGAATACCATTTAGAGTATAGACCATGACATGGCTGAGGGTTGAGATACTTTTGGCCACGCCCCTTTTGCCTAGAAGCCCCTAAACCCATTGAAATAGCATTAAGGGTTTAAATTCGTTAGGCCCCGCCCCTTTGGGTCCAGAAGCCCATAATACCATTCAGAGTATAGACCATGACATGGCTGAGGGTTGAGATACTTTTGGCCACGCCCCTTTTGCCTAAAAGCCCCTAAACCCATTGAAATAACATTAAGGGTTTAAATTCGTTAGGCCCCGCCCCTTTGGGTCCAGAAGCCCATAATACCATTCAGAGTATAGACCATGACATGGCTGAGGGTTGAGATACTTTTGGCCACGCCCCTTTTTGCCTAGAAGCCCCTAAACCCATTGAAATAGCATTGGGGGTTTAAATTCGTTAGGCCCTGCCCCTTTGGGTCCAGAAGCCAAGAATACCATTCAGAGTATAGACCATGACATGGCTGAGGGTTGATATACTTTTGGCCACGCCCCTTTTGCCTAGAAGCCCCTAAACCCATTGAAATAGCATTAAGGGTTTAAATTCGTTAGGCCCCGCCCCTTTAAGTCCAGAAGCCCAGAATACCATTCAGAGTATAAACCATGACATGACTGAGGGTTGATATACTTTTGGCCACGCCCCTTTTTCCTATAAGCCCCTAAACCCATTGAAATAGCATTAAGGGTTTAAATTCGTTAGGCCCCGCCCCTTTGGGTACAGAAGCCCAGAATACCATTCAGAGTATAGACCATGACTTGGCTGAGGGTTGAGATACTTTTGGCCACGCCCCTTTTGCCTAGAAGCCCCTAAACCCATTGAAATAGCATTAAGGGTTTAAATTCGTTAGGCCCCGCCCCTTTAAGTCCAGAAGCCCAGAATACCATTCAGAGTATAGACCATGACATGGCTGAGGGTTGAGATACTTTTGACCACGCCCCTTTTGCCTAGAAGCCCCTAAACCCATTGAAATAGCATTGGGGGTTTAAATTCGTTAGGCCCCGCCCCTTTGGGTCCAGAAGCCCAGAATACCATTCAGAGTATAGACCATGACATGGCTGAGGGTTGAGATACTTTTGACCACGCCCCTTTTGCCTAGAAGCCCCTAAACCCATTGAAATAGCATTGGGGGTTTAAATTCGTTAGGCCCCACCCCTTTGGGTCCAGAAGCCCAGAATACCATTCAGAGTATAGACCATGACATAATTGAGGGTTGAGATACTTTTGGCCACGCCCCTTTTGCCTAGAAGCCCCTAAACCCATTGAAATAGCATTAAGGGTTTAAATTCGTTAGGCCCCGCCCCTTTGGGTCCAGAAGCCCAGAATACCATTCAGAGTATAGACCATGACATGGCTGAGGGTTGAGATACTTTTGGCCACGCCCCTTTTGCCTAGAAGCCCCTAAACCCATTGAAATAGCATTAAGGGTTTAAATTCGTTAGGCCCCGCCCCTTTGGGTCCAGAAGCCCATAATACCATTCAGAGTATAGACCATGACATGGCTGAGGGTTGAGATACTTTTGACCACGCCCCTTTTGCCTAGAAGCCCCTAAACCCATTGAAATAGCATTGGGGGTTTAAATTCGTTAGGCCCCGCCCCTTTGGGTCCAGAAGCACATAATACCATTCAGAGTATAGACCATGACATGGCTGAGGGTTGAGATACTTTTGACCACGCCCCTTTTGCCTAGAAGCCCCTAAACCCATTGAAATAGCATTGGGGGTTTAAATTCGTTAGGCCCCGCCCCTTTGGGTCCAGAAGCCCAGAATACCATTCAGAGTATAGACCATGACATGGTTGAGGGTTGAGATACTTTTGGCCACGCCCCTTTTGCCTAGAATCCCCTAAACCCATTGAAATAGCATTAAGGGTTTAAATTTGTTAGGCCCCGCCCCTTTGGGTCCAGAAGCCCATAATACCATTCAGAGTATAGACCATGACATGGCTGAGGGTTGAGATACTTTTGGCCACGCCCCTTTTGCCTAGAAGCCCCTAAACCCATTGAAATAGCATTGGGGGTTTAAATTCGTTAGGCCCCGCCCCTTTGGGTCCAGAAGCCCAGAATACCATTTACAGTATAGACCATGACATGGCTGAGGGTTGAGATACTTTTGGCCACGCCCCTTTTGCCTAGAAGCCCCTAAACTCATTGAAATAGCATTAAGGGTTTAAATTCGTTAGGCCCCGCCCCTTTAAGTCCAGAAGCCCAGAATACCATTTAGAGTATAGACCATGACATGGCTGAGGGTTGAGATACTTTTGGCCACGCCCCTTTTGCCTAGAAGCCCCTAAACCCATTGAAATAGCATTAAGGGTTTAAATTCGTTAGGCCCCGCCCCTTTGGGTCCAGAAGCCTATAATACCATTCAGAGTATAGACCATGACATGGCTGAGGGTTGAGATACTTTTGGCCACGCCCCTTTTTGCCTAGAAGCCCCTAAACCCATTGAAATAGCATTAAGGGTTTAAATTCGTTAGGCCCTGCCCCTTTGGGTCCAGAAGCCAAGAATACCATTCAGAGTATAGACCATGACATGGCTGAGGGTTGATATACTTTTGGCCACGCCCCTTTTGCCTAGAAGCCCCTAAACCCATTGAAATAGCATTAAGGGTTTAAATTCGTTAGGCCCCGCCCCTTTGGGTCCAGAAGCCCAGAATACAATTCAGAGTATAGACCATGACATGGCTGAGGGTTGAGATACTTTTAGACACGCCCCTTTTGCCTAGAAGCCCCTAAACTCATTGAAATATCATTAAGGGCTTAAATTCGTTAGGCCCCGCCCCTTTAAGTCCAGAAGCCCAGAATACCATTCAGAGTATAGACCATGACATGACTGAGGGTTGATATACTTTTGGCCACGCCCCTTTTTCCTAGAAGCCCCTAAACCCATTGAAATAGCATTAAGGGTTTAAATTTGTTAGGCCCCGCCCCTTTGGGTCAAGAAGCCCAGAATACCATTCAGAGTATAGACAATGACATGGTTGAGGGTTGAGATACTTTTGGCCACGCCCCTTTTGCCTAGAAGCCCCTAAACCCATTGAAATAGCATTAAGGGTTTAAATTCGTTAGGCCCCGCCCCTTTAAGTCCAGAAGCCCAGAATACCATTCAGAGTATAGACCATGACATGGCTGAGGGTTGAGATACTTTTGGCCACGCCCCTTTTTCCTAGAAGCCCCTAAACCCATTGAAATAGCATTAAGGGTTTAAATTCGTTAGGCCCCGCCCCTTTGGGTCCAGAAGCCCATAATACCATTCAGAGTATAGACCATGACATGGCTGAGGGTTGAGATACTTTTGACCACGCCCCTTTTGCCTAGAAGCCCCTAAACCCATTGAAATAGCATTGGGGGTTTAAATTCGTTAGGCCCCGCCCCTTTGGGTCCAGAAGCCCAGAATACCATTCAGAGTATAGACCATGACATGGTTGAGGGTTGATATACTTTTGGCCACGCCCCTTTTGCCTAGAAGCCCCTAAACCCATTGAAATAGCATTAAGGGTTTAAATTCGTTAGGCCCCGCCCCTTTGGGTCCAGAAGCCCAGAATACCATTCAGAGTATAGACCATGACATGGCTGAGGGTTGAGATACTTTTGGCCACGCCCCTTTTTCCTAGAAGCCCCTAAACCCATTGAAATAGCATTAAGGGTTTAAATTCGTTAGGCCCCGCCCCTTTGGGTCCAGAAGCCCATAATACCATTCAGAGTATAGACCATGACATGGTTGAGGGTTGAGATACTTTTGGCCACGCCCCTTTTGCCTAGAAGCCCCTAAACCCATTGAAATAGCATTAAGGGTTTAAATTCGTTAGGCCCCGCCCCTTTGGGTCCAGAAGCCCAGAATACCATTCAGAGTATAGACCATGACATGGCTGAGGGTTGAGATACTTTTGACCACGCCCCTTTTGCCTATAAGCACCTAAACCCATTGAAATAGCATTGGGGGTTTAAATTCGTTAGGCACCGCCCCTTTGGGTCCAGAAGCCCAGAATACCATTCAGAGTATAGACCATGACATGGCTGAGGGTTGAGATACTTTTGGCCACGCCCCTTTTGCCTAGAAGCCCCTAAACCCATTGAAATAGCATTAAGGGTTTAGATTCGTTAGGCCCCGCCCCTTTAAGTCCAGAAGCCAAGAATACCATTCAGAGTATAGACCATGACATGGCTGAGGGTTGAGATACTTTTGGCCACGCCCCTTTTTCCTAGAAGCCCCTAAACCCATTGAAATAGCATTAAGGGTTTAAATTCGTTAGGCCCCGCCCCTTTGGGTCCAGAAGCCCATAATACCATTCAGAGTATAGACCATGACATGGCTGAGGGTTGAGATACTTTTGACCACGCCCCTTTTGCCTAGAAGCCCCTAAACCCATTGAAATAGCATTGGGGGTTTAAATTCGTTAGGCCCCGCCCCTTTGGGTCCAGAAGCCCAGAATACCATTCAGAGTATAGACCATGACATGGCTGAGGGTTGAGATACTTTTGGCCACGCCCCTTTTGCCTAGAAGCCCCTAAACCCATTGAAATAGCATTAAGGGTTTAAATTCGTTAGGCCCCGCCCCTTTGGGTCCAGAAGCCCATAATACCATTCAGAGTATAGACCATGACATGGCTGAGGGTTGAGATACTTTTGGCCACGCCCCTTTTGCCTAGAAGCCCCTAAACCCATTGAAATAGCATTAAGGGTTTAAATTCGTAAGGCCCCGCCCCTTTGGGTCCCGAAGCCCATAATACCATTCAGAGTATAGACCATGACATGGCTGAGGGTTGAGATACTTTTGACCACGCCCCTTTTGCCTAGAAGCACCTAAACCCATTGAAATATCATTGGGGGTTTAAATTCGTTAGGCCCCGCCCCTTTGGGTCCAGAAGCCCAGAATACCATTCAGAGTATAGACCATGACATGGTTGAGATACTTTTGGCCACGCCCCTTTTGCCTAGAAGCCCCTAAACCCATTGAAATAGCATTAAGGGTTTAAATTCGTTAGGCCCCGCCCCTTTGGGTCCAGAAGCCCAGAATACCATTCAGAGTATAGACCATGACATGGCTGAGGTTTGAGATACTTTTGGCCACGCCTCTTTTGCCTAGAAGCCCCTAAACCCATTGAAATAGCATTAAGGGTTTAAATTCGTTAGGCCCCGCCCCTTTGGGTCCAGAAGCCCATAATACCATTCAGAGTATAGACCATGACATGGCTGAGGGTTGAGATACTTTTGGCCACGCCTCTTTTGCCTAGAAGCCCCTAAACCCATTGAAATAGCATTAAGGGTTTAAATTCGTTAGGCCCCGCCCCTTTGGGTCCAGAAGCCCAGAATACAATTCAGAGTATAGACCATGACATGGCTGAGGGTTGAGATACTTTTAGCCACGCCCCTTTTAAATAGAAGCCAGTAAACTCATTGAAATATCATTAAGGGTTTAAATTCGTTAGGCCCCGCCCCTTTAAGTCCAGAAGCCCAGAATACCATTCAGAGTATAGACCATGACATGACTGAGGGTTGATATACTTTTGGCCACGCCCCTTTTTTCCTATAAGCCCCTAAACCCATTAAAATAGCATTAAGGGTTTAAATTCGTTAGGCCCCGCCCCTTTGGGTCAAGAAGCCCAGAATACCATTCAGAGTATAGACCATGACATGGCTGAGGGTTGAGATACTTTTGGCCACGCCCCTTTTTCCTAGAAGCCCCTAAACCCATTGAAATAGCATTAAGGGTTTAAATTCGTTAGGCCCCGCCCCTTTGGGTCCAGAAGCCCAGAATACCATTCAGAGTATAGACCATGACATGGCTGAGGGTTGAGATACTTTTGGCCACGCCCCTTTTTCCTAGAAGCCCCTAAACCCATTAAAATAGCAGTAAGGGTTTAAATTCGTTAGGCCTGCCCCTTTGGGTCCAGAAGCCCAGAATACCATTCAGAGTATAGACCATGACATGGCTGAGGGTTGAGATACTTTTGGCCACGCCCCTTTTGCCTAGAAGCCCCTAAACCCATTGAAATAGCATTAAGGGTTTAAATTCGTTAGGCCCCGCCCCTTTGGGTCCAGAAGCCCATAATACCATTCAGAGTATAGACCATGACATGGCTGAGGGTTGAGATACTTTTGACCACGCACCTTTTGCCTAGAAGCCCCTAAACCCATTGAAATAGCATTGGGGGTTTAAATTCGTTAGGCCCCGCCCCTTTGGGTCCAGAAGCCCAGAATACCATTCAGAGTATAGACCATGACATGGTTGAGGGTTGAGTTACTTTTGGCCACGCCCCTTTTGCCTAGAAGTACCTAAACCCATTGAAATAGCATTAAGGGTTTAAATTCGTTAGGCCCCGCCCCTTTGGGTCCAGAAGCCCAGAATACCATTCAGAGTATAGACCATGACATGGCTGAGGGTTGAGATACTTTTGGCCACGCCCCTTTTGCCTAGAAGCCCCTAAACCCATTGAAATAGCATTAAGGGTTTAAATTCGTTTGGCCCCGCCCCTTTGGGTCCAGAAGCCCAGAATACCATTCAGAGTATAGACCATGACATGGCTGAGGGTTGAGATACTTTTGACCACGCCCCTTTTGCCTAGAAGCCCCTAAACCCATTGAAATAGCATTGGGGGTTTAAATTCGTTAGGCCCCGCCCCTTTGGGTCCAGAAGCCCAGAATACCATTCAGAGTATAGACCATGACATGGTTGAGGGTTGAGATACTTTTGGCCATGCCCCTTTTGCCTAGAAGCCCCTAAACCCATTGAAATAGCATTAAGGGTTTAAATTCGTTAGGCCCCGCCCCTTTGGGTCCAGAAGCCCATAATACCATTCAGAGTATAGACCATGACATGGCTGAGGGTTGAGATACTTTTGGCCACGCCCCTTTTGCCTAGAAGCCCCTAAACCCATTGAAATAGCATTAAGGGTTTAAATTCGTTAGGCCCCGCCCCTTTGGGTCCAGAAGCCCAGAATACCATTCAGAGTATAGACCATGACATGGTTGAGATACTTTTGGCCACGCCCCTTTTGCCTAGAAGCCCCTAAACCCATTGAAATAGCATTAAGGGTTTAAATTCGTTAGGCCCCGCCCCTTTGGGTCCAGAAGCCCAGAATACCATTCAGAGTATAGACCATGACATGGCTGAGGGTTGAGATACTTTTGGCCACGCCCTTTTGAATAGAAGCCCCTAAACTCATTGAAATATCATTAAGGGTTTAAATTCGTTAGGCCCCGCCCCTTTGGGTCCAGAAGCCCATAATACCATTCAGAGTATAGACCATGACATGGCTGAGGGTTGAGATACTTTTGGCCACGCCCCTTTTGCCTAGAAGCCCCTAAACCCATTGAAATAGCATTAAGGGTTTAAATTCGTTAGGCCCCGCCCCTTTGGGTCCAGAAGCCCATAATACCATTCAGAGTATAGACCATGACATGGCTGAGGGTTGAGATACTTTTGACCACGCCCCTTTTGCCTAGAAGCACCTAAACCCATTGAAATAGCATTGGGGGTTTAAATTCGTTAGGCCCCGCCCCTTTGGGTCCAGAAGCCCAGAATACCATTCAGAGTATAGACCATGACATGGTTGAGATACTTTTGGCCACGCCCCTTTTGCCTAGAAGCCCCTAAACCCATTGAAATAGCATTAAGGGTTTAAATTCGTTAGGCCCCGCCCCTTTGGGTCCAGAAGCCCAGAATACCATTCAGAGTATAGACCATGACATGGCTGAGGGTTGAGATACTTTTGGCCACGCCCCTTTTGCCTAGAAGCCCCTAAACCCATTGAAATAGCATTAAGGGTTTAAATTCGTTAGGCCCCGCCCCTTTGGGTCCAGAAGCCCAGAATACAATTCAGAGTATAGACCATGACATGGCTGAGGGTTGAGATACTTTTAGCCACGCCCCTTTTGAATAGAAGCCCCTAAACTCATTGAAATATCATTAAGGGTTTAAATTCGTTAGGCCCCGCCCCTTTAAGTCCAGAAGCCCAGAATACCATTCAGAGTATAAACCATGACATGACTGAGGGTTGGTATACTTTTGGCAACGCCCCTTTTTCCTATAAGCCCCTAAACCCATTGAAATAGCATTAAGGGTTTAAATTCGTTAGGCCCCGCCCCTTTGGGTCCAGAAGCCCAGAATACCATTCAGAGTATAGACCATGACATGGCTGAGGGTTGAGATACTTTTGGCCACGCCCCTTTTGCCTAGAAGCCCCTAAACCCATTGAAATAGCATTAAGGGTTTAAATTCGTTAGGCCCCGCCCCTTTGGGTCCAGAAGCCCAGAATGCCATTCAGAGTATAGACCATGACATGGCTGAGGGTTGAGATACTTTTGGCCACGCCCCTTTTGCCTAGAAGCCACTAAACCCATTGAAATAGCATTAAGGGTTTAAATTCGTTAGGCCCCGCCCCTTTGGGTCCAGAAGCCCATAATACCATTCAGAGTATAGACCATGACATGGCTGAGGGTTGAGATACTTTTGGCCACGCCCCTTTTGCCTAGAAGCCCCTAAACCCATTGAAATAGCATTAAGGGTTTAAATTCGTTAGGCCCCGCCCCTTTGGGTCCAGAAGCCCATAATACCATTCAGAGTATAGACCATGACATGGCTGAGGGTTGAGATACTTTTGACCACGCCCCTTTTGCCTAGAAGCACCTAAACCCATTGAAATAGCATTGGGGGTTTAAATTCGTTAGGCCCCGCCCCTTTGGTTCCAGAAGCCCAGAATACCATTCAGAGTATAGACCATGACATGGTTGAGATACTTTTGGCCACGCCCCTTTTGCCTAGAAGCCCCTAAACCCATTGAAATAGCATTAAGGGTTTAAATTCGTTAGGCCCCGCCCCTTTGGGTCCAGAAGCCCAGAATACAATTCAGAGTATAGACCATGACATGGCTGAGGGTTGAGATACTTTTAGCCACGCCCCTTTTGAATAGAAGCCCCTAAACTCATTGAAATATCATTAAGGGTTTAAATTCGTTAGGCCCCGCCCCTTTAAGTCCAGAAGCCCAGAATACCATTCAGAGTATAAACCATGACATGACTGAGGGTTGGTATACTTTTGGCAACGCCCCTTTTTCCTATAAGCCCCTAAACCCATTGAAATAGCATTAAGGGTTTAAATTCGTTAGGCCCCGCCCCTTTGGGTCCAGAAGCCCAGAATACCATTCAGAGTATAGACCATGACATGGCTGAGGGTTGAGATACTTTTGGCCACGCCCCTTTTGCCTAGAAGCCCCTAAACCCATTGAAATAGCATTAAGGGTTTAAATTCGTTAGGCCCCGCCCCTTTAAGTCCAGAAGCCCAGAATACCATTCAGAGTATAGACCATGACATGGCTGAGGGTTGAGATACTTTTGGCCACGCCCCTTTTTCCTAGAAGCCCCTAAAACCATTGAAATAGCATTAAGGGTTTAAATTCGTTAGGCCCCGCCCCTTTGGGTCCAGAAGCCCATAATACCATTCAGAGTATAGACCATGACATGGCTGAGGGTTGAGATACTTTTGACCACGCCCCTTTTGCCTATAAGCACCTAAACCCATTGAAATAGCATTGGGGGTTTAAATTCGTTAGGCCCCGCCCCTTTGGGTCCAGAAGCCCAGAATACCATTCAGAGTATAGACCATGACATGGCTGAGGGTTGAGATACTTTTGGCCACGCCCCTTTTGCCTAGAAGCCCCTAAACCCATTGAAATAGCATTAAGGGTTTAAATTCGTTAGGCCCCGCCCCTTTAAGTCCAGAAGCCAAGAATACCATTCAGAGTATAGACCATGACATGGCTGAGGGTTGAGATACTTTTGGCCACGCCCCTTTTTCCTAGAAGCCCCTAAACCCATTGAAATAGCATTAAGGGTTTAAATTCGTTAGGCCCCGCCCCTTTGGGTCCAGAAGCCCATAATACCATTCAGAGTATAGACCATGACATGGCTGAGGGTTGAGATACTTTTGACCACGCCCCTTTTGCCTAGAAGCCCCTAAACCCATTGAAATAGCATTGGGGGTTTAAATTCGTTAGGCCCCGCCCCTTTGGGTCCAGAAGCCCAGAATACCATTCAGAGTATAGACCATGACATGGCTGAGGGTTGAGATACTTTTGGCCACGCCCCTTTTGCCTAGAAGCCCCTAAACCCATTGAAATAGCATTAAGGGTTTAAATTCGTTAGGCCCCGCCCCTTTGGGTCCAGAAGCCCATAATACCATTCAGAGTATAGACCATGACATGGCTGAGGGTTGAGATACTTTTGGCCACGCCCCTTTTGCCTAGAAGCCCCTAAACCCATTGAAATAGCATTAAGGGTTTAAATTCGTTAGGCCCCGCCCCTTTGGGTCCCGAAGCCCATAATACCATTCAGAGTATAGACCATGACATGGCTGAGGGTTGAGATACTTTTGACCACGCCCCTTTTGCCTAGAAGCACCTAAACCCATTGAAATATCATTGGGGGTTTAAATTCGTTAGGCCCCGCCCCTTTGGGTCCAGAAGCCCAGAATACCATTCAGAGTATAGACCATGACATGGTTGAGATACTTTTGGCCACGCCCCTTTTGCCTAGAAGCCCCTAAACCCATTGAAATAGCATTAAGGGTTTAAATTCGTTAGGCCCCGCCCCTTTGGGTCCAGAAGCCCAGAATACCATTCAGAGTATAGACCATGACATGGCTGAGGTTTGAGATACTTTTGGCCACGCCTCTTTTGCCTAGAAGCCCCTAAACCCATTGAAATAGCATTAAGGGTTTAAATTCGTTAGGCCCCGCCCCTTTGGGTCCAGAAGCCCATAATACCATTCAGAGTATAGACCATGACATGGATGAGGGTTGAGATACTTTTGGCCACGCCCCTTTTGCCTAGAAGCCCCTAAACCCATTGAAATAGCATTAAGGGTTTAAATTCGTTAGGCCCCGCCCCTTTGGGTCCAGAAGCCCAGAATACCATTCAGAGTATAGACCATGACATGGTTGAGATACTTTTGGCCACGCCCCTTTTGCCTAGAAGCCCCTAAACCCATTGAAATAGCATTAAGGGTTTAAATTCGTTAGGCCCTGCCCCTTTGGGTCCAGAAGCCCAGAATACCATTCAGAGTATAGACCATGACATGGCTGAGGGTTGAGATACTTTTGGCCACGCCTCTTTTGCCTAGAAGCCCCTAAACCCATTGAAATAGCATTAAGGGTTTAAATTCGTTAGGCCCCGCCCCTGTGGGTCCAGAAGCCCAGAATACAATTCAGAGTATAGACCATGACATGGCTGAGGGTTGAGATACTTTTAGCCACGCCCCTTTTGAATAGAAGCCCGTAAACTCATTGAAATATCATTAAGGGTTTAAATTCGTTAGGCCCCGCCCCTTTAAGTCCAGAAGCCCAGAATACCATTCAGAGTATAGACCATGACATGACTGAGGGTTGATATACTTTTGGCCACGCCCCTTTTTTCCTATAAGCCCCTAAACCCATTAAAATAGCATTAAGGGTTTAAATTCGTTAGGCCCCGCCCCTTTGGGTCAAGAAGCCCAGAATACCATTCAGAGTATAGACCATGACATGGCTGAGGGTTGAGATACTTTTGGCCACGCCCCTTTTTCCTAGAAGCCCCTAAACCCATTGAAATAGCATTAAGGGTTTAAATTCGTTAGGCCCCGCCCCTTTGGGTCCAGAAGCCCAGAATACCATTCAGAGTATAGACCATGACATGGCTGAGGGTTGAGATACTTTTGGCCACGCCCCTTTTTCCTAGAAGCCCCTAAACCCATTAAAATAGCAGTAAGGGTTTAAATTCGTTAGGCCTGCCCCTTTGGGTCCAGAAGCCCAGAATACCATTCAGAGTATAGACCATGACATGGCTGAGGGTTGAGATACTTTTGGCCACGCCCCTTTTGCCTAGAAGCCCCTAAACCCATTGAAATAGCATTAAGGGTTTAAATTCGTTAGGCCCCGCCCCTTTGGGTCCAGAAGCCCATAATACCATTCAGAGTATAGACCATGACATGGCTGAGGGTTGAGATACTTTTGACCACGCACCTTTTGCCTAGAAGCCCCTAAACCCATTGAAATAGCATTGGGGGTTTAAATTCGTTAGGCCCCGCCCCTTTGGGTCCAGAAGCCCAGAATACCATTCAGAGTATAGACCATGACATGGTTGAGGGTTGAGTTACTTTTGGCCACGCCCCTTTTGCCTAGAAGCCCCTAAACCCATTGAAATAGCATTAAGGGTTTAAATTCGTTAGGCCCCGCCCCTTTGGGTCCAGAAGCCCAGAATACCATTCAGAGTATAGACCATGACATGGCTGAGGGTTGAGATACTTTTGGCCACGCCCCTTTTGCCTAGAAGCCCCTAAACCCATTGAAATAGCATTAAGGGTTTAAATTCGTTTGGCCCCGCCCCTTTGGGTCCAGAAGCCCAGAATACCATTCAGAGTATAGACCATGACATGGCTGAGGGTTGAGATACTTTTGACCACGCCCCTTTTGCCTAGAAGCCCCTAAACCCATTGAAATAGCATTGGGGGTTTAAATTCGTTAGGCCCCGCCCCTTTGGGTCCAGAAGCCCAGAATACCATTCAGAGTATAGACCATGACATGGTTGAGGGTTGAGATACTTTTGGCCATGCCCCTTTTGCCTAGAAGCCCCTAAACCCATTGAAATAGCATTAAGGGTTTAAATTCGTTAGGCCCCGCCCCTTTGGGTCCAGAAGCCCATAATACCATTCAGAGTATAGACCATGACATGGCTGAGGGTTGAGATACTTTTGGCCACGCCCCTTTTGCCTAGAAGCCCCTAAACCCATTGAAATAGCATTAAGGGTTTAAATTCGTTAGGCCCCGCCCCTTTGGGTCCAGAAGCCCAGAATACCATTCAGAGTATAGACCATGACATGGTTGAGATACTTTTGGCCACGCCCCTTTTGCCTAGAAGCCCCTAAACCCATTGAAATAGCATTAAGGGTTTAAATTCGTTAGGCCCCGCCCCTTTGGGTCCAGAAGCCCAGAATACCATTCAGAGTATAGACCATGACATGGCTGAGGGTTGAGATACTTTTGGCCACGCCCTTTTGAATAGAAGCCCCTAAACTCATTGAAATATCATTAAGGGTTTAAATTCGTTAGGCCCCGCCCCTTTGGGTCCAGAAGCCCATAATACCATTCAGAGTATAGACCATGACATGGCTGAGGGTTGAGATACTTTTGACCACGCCCCTTTTGCCTAGAAGCACCTAAACCCATTGAAATAGCATTGGGGGTTTAAATTCGTTAGGCCCCGCCCCTTTGGGTCCAGAAGCCCAGAATACCATTCAGAGTATAGACCATGACATGGTTGAGATACTTTTGGCCACGCCCCTTTTGCCTAGAAGCCCCTAAACCCATTGAAATAGCATTAAGGGTTTAAATTCGTTAGGCCCCGCCCCTTTGGGTCCAGAAGCCCAGAATACCATTCAGAGTATAGACCATGACATGGCTGAGGGTTGAGATACTTTTGGCCACGCCCCTTTTTCCTAGAAGCCCCTAAACCCATTAAAATAGCAGTAAGGGTTTAAATTCGTTAGGCCTGCCCCTTTGGGTCCAGAAGCCCAGAATACCATTCAGAGTATAGACCATGACATGGCTGAGGGTTGAGATACTTTTGGCCACGCCCCTTTTTGCCTAGAAGCCCCTAAACCCATTGAAATAGCATTGGGGGTTTAAATTCGTTAGGCCCCGCCCCTTTAAGTCCAGAAGCCCAGAATACCATTTAGAGTATAGACCATGACATGGCTGAGGGTTGAGATACTTTTGGCCACGCCCCTTTTGCCTAGAAGCCCCTAAACTCATTGAAATAGCATTAAGGGTTTAAATTCGTTAGGCCCCGCCCCTTTAAGTCCAGAAGCCCAGAATACCATTTAGAGTATAGACCATGACATGGCTGAGGGTTGAGATACTTTTGGCCACGCCCCTTTTGCCTAGAAGCCCCTAAACCCATTGAAATAGCATTAAGGGTTTAAATTCGTTAGGCCCCGCCCCTTTGGGTCCAGAAGCCCATAATACCATTCAGAGTATAGACCATGACATGGCTGAGGGTTGAGATACTTTTGGCCACGCCCCTTTTGCCTAAAAGCCCCTAAACCCATTGAAATAGCATTAAGGGTTTAAATTCGTTAGGCCCCGCCCCTTTGGGTCCAGAAGCCCATAATACCATTCAGAGTATAGACCATGACATGGCTGAGGGTTGAGATACTTTTGGCCACGCCCCTTTTTGCCTAGAAGCCCCTAAACCCATTGAAATAGCATTGGGGGTTTAAATTCGTTAGGCCCTGCCCCTTTGGGTCCAGAAGCCAAGAATACAATTCAGAGTATAGACCATGACATGGCTGAGGGTTGAGATACTTTTAGACACGCCCCTTTTGCCTAGAAGCCCCTAAACTCATTGAAATATCATTAAGGGCTTAAATTCGTTAGGCCCCGCCCCTTTAAGTCCAGAAGCCCAGAATACCATTCAGAGTATAGACCATGACATGACTGAGGGTTGATATACTTTTAGCCACGCCCCTTTTGAATAGAAGCCCCTAAACTCATTGAAATATCATTAAGGGTTTAAATTCGTTAGGCCCCGCCCCTTTAAGTCCAGAAGCCCAGAATACCATTCAGAGTATAAACCATGACATGACTGAGGGTTGATATACTTTTGGCCACGCCCCTTTTTCCTATAAGCCCCTAAACCCATTGAAATAGCATTAAGGGTTTAAATTCGTTAGGCCCCGCCCCTTTGGGTACAGAAGCCCAGAATACCATTCAGATTATAGACCATGACATGGCTGAGGGTTGAGATACTTTTGACCACGCCCCTTTTGCCTAGAAGCCCCTAAACCCATTGAAATAGCATTGGGGGTTTAAATTCGTTAGGCCCCACCCCTTTGGGTCCAGAAGCCCAGAATACCATTCAGAGTATAGACCATGACATAATTGAGGGTTGAGATACTTTTGGCCACGCCCCTTTTGCCTAGAAGCCCCTAAACCCATTGAAATAGCATTAAGGGTTTAAATTCGTTAGGCCCCGCCCCTTTGGGTCCAGAAGCCCAGAATACCATTCAGAGTATAGACCATGACATGGCTGAGGGTTGAGATACTTTTGACCACGCCCCTTTTGCCTAGAAGCCCCTAAACCCATTGAAATAGCATTGGGGGTTTAAATTCGTTAGGCCCCGCCCCTTTGGGTCCAGAAGCCCAGAATACCATTCAGAGTATAGACCATGACATGGCTGAGGGTTGAGATACTTTTGACCACGCCCCTTTTGCCTAGAAGCCCCTAAACCCATTGAAATAGCATTGGGGGTTTAAATTCGTTAGGCCCCACCCCTTTGGGTCCAGAAGCCCAGAATACCATTCAGAGTATAGACCATGACATAATTGAGGGTTGAGATACTTTTGGCCACGCCCCTTTTGCCTAGAAGCCCCTAAACCCATTGAAATAGCATTAAGGGTTTAAATTCGTTAGGCCCCGCCCCTTTGGGTCCAGAAGCCCAGAATACCATTCAGAGTATAGACCATGACATGGCTGAGGGTTGAGATACTTTTGGCCACGCCCCTTTTGCCTAGAAGCCCCTAAACCCATTGAAATAGCATTAAGGGTTTAAATTCGTTAGGCCCCGCCCCTTTGGGTCCAGAAGCCCATAATACCATTCAGAGTATAGACCATGACATGGCTGAGGGTTGAGATACTTTTGACCACGCCCCTTTTGCCTAGAAGCCCCTAAACCCATTGAAATAGCATTGGGGGTTTAAATTCGTTAGGCCCCGCCCCTTTGGGTCCAGAAGCACATAATACCATTCAGAGTATAGACCATGACATGGCTGAGGGTTGAGATACTTTTGACCACGCCCCTTTTGCCTAGAAGCCCCTAAACCCATTGAAATAGCATTGGGGGTTTAAATTCGTTAGGCCCCGCCCCTTTGGGTCCAGAAGCCCAGAATACCATTCAGAGTATAGACCATGACATGGTTGAGGGTTGAGATACTTTTGGCCACGCCCCTTTTGCCTAGAATCCCCTAAACCCATTGAAATAGCATTAAGGGTTTAAATTTGTTAGGCCCCGCCCCTTTGGGTCCAGAAGCCCATAATACCATTCAGAGTATAGACCATGACATGGCTGAGGGTTGAGATACTTTTGGCCACGCCCCTTTTGCCTAGAAGCCCCTAAACCTATTGAAATAGCATTGGGGGTTTAAATTCGTTAGGCCCCGCCCCTTTGGGTCCAGAAGCCCAGAATACCATTTACAGTATAGACCATGACATGGCTGAGGGTTGAGATACTTTTGGCCACGCCCCTTTTGCCTAGAAGCCCCTAAACTCATTGAAATAGCATTAAGGGTTTAAATTCGTTAGGCCCCGCCCCTTTAAGTCCAGAAGCCCAGAATACCATTTAGAGTATAGACCATGACATGGCTGAGGGTTGAGATACTTTTGGCCACGCCCCTTTTGCCTAGAAGCCCCTAAACCCATTGAAATAGCATTAAGGGTTTAAATTCGTTAGGCCCCGCCCCTTTGGGTCCAGAAGCCCATAATACCATTCAGAGTATAGACCATGACATGGCTGAGGGTTGAGATACTTTTGGCCACGCCCCTTTTGCCTAAAAGCCCCTAAACCCATTGAAATAGCATTAAGGGTTTAAATTCGTTAGGCCCCGCCCCTTTGGGTCCAGAAGCCCATAATACCATTCAGAGTATAGACCATGACATGGCTGAGGGTTGAGATACTTTTGGCCACGCCCCTTTTTGCCTAGAAGCCCCTAAACCCATTGAAATAGCATTGGGGGTTTAAATTCGTTAGGCCCTGCCCCTTTGGGTCCAGAAGCCAAGAATACCATTCAGAGTATAGACCATGACATGGCTGAGGGTTGATATACTTTTGGCCACGCCCCTTTTGCCTAGAAGCCCCTAAACCCATTGAAATAGCATTAAGGGTTTAAATTCGTTAGGCCCCGCCCCTTTGGGTCCAGAAGCCCAGAATACAATTCAGAGTATAGACCATGACATGGCTGAGGGTTGAGATACTTTTAGACACGCCCCTTTTGCCTAGAAGCCCCTAAACTCATTGAAATATCATTAAGGGCTTAAATTCGTTAGGCCCCGCCCCTTTAAGTCCAGAAGACCAGAATACCATTCAGAGTATAGACCATGACATGACTGAGGGTTGATATACTTTTAGCCACGCCCCTTTTGAATAGAAGCCCCTAAACTCATTGAAATATCATTAAGGGTTTAAATTCGTTAGGCCCCGCCCCTTTAAGTCCAGAAGCCCAGAATACCATTCAGAGTATAAACCATGACATGACTGAGGGTTGATATACTTTTGGCCACGCCCCTTTTTCCTATAAGCCCCTAAACCCATTGAAATAGCATTAAGGGTTTAAATTCGTTAGGCCCCGCCCCTTTGGGTACAGAAGCCCAGAATACCATTCAGAGTATAGACCATGACTTGGCTGAGGGTTGAGATACTTTTGGCCACGCCCCTTTTGCCTAGAAGCCCCTAAACCCATTGAAATAGCATTAAGGGTTTAAATTCGTTAGGCCCCGCCCCTTTAAGTCCAGAAGCCCAGAATACCATTCAGAGTATAGACCATGACATGGCTGAGGGTTGAGATACTTTTGGCCACGCCCCTTTTGCCTAGAAGCCCCTAAACCCATTGAAATAGCATTAAGGGTTTAAATTCGTTAGGCCCCGCCCCTTTAAGTCCAGAAGCCCAGAATACCATTCAGAGTATAGACCATGACATGGCTGAGGGTTGAGATACTTTTGGCCACGCCCCTTTTTCCTAGAAGCCCCTAAAACCATTGAAATAGCATTAAGGGTTTAAATTCGTTAGGCCCCGCCCCTTTGGGTCCAGAAGCCCATAATACCATTCAGAGTATAGACCATGACATGGCTGAGGGTTGAGATACTTTTGACCACGCCCCTTTTGCCTAGAAGCCCCTAAACCCATTGAAATAGCATTGGGGGTTTAAATTCGTTAGGCCCCGCCCCTTTGGGTCCAGAAGCCCAGAATACCATTCAGAGTATAGACCATGACATGGTTGAGGGTTGATATACTTTTGGCCACGCCCCTTTTGCCTAGAAGCCCCTAAACCCATTGAAATAGCATTAAGGGTTTAAATTCGTTAGGCCCCGCCCCTTTGGGTCCAGAAGCCCAGAATACCATTCAGAGTATAGACCATGACATGGCTGAGGGTTGAGATACTTTTGGCCACGCCCCTTTTTCCTAGAAGCCCCTAAACCCATTGAAATAGCATTAAGGGTTTAAATTCGTTAGGCCCCGCCCCTTTGGGTCCAGAAGCCCATAATACCATTCAGAGTATAGACCATGACATGGCTGAGGGTTGAGATACTTTTGACCACGCCCCTTTTGCCTAGAAGCCCCTAAACCCATTGAAATAGCATTGGGGGTTTAAATTCGTTAGGCCCCGCCCCTTTGGGTCCAGAAGCCCAGAATACCATTCAGAGTATAGACCATGACATGGTTGAGGGTTGAGATACTTTTGGCCACGCCCCTTTTGCCTAGAAGCCCCTAAACCCATTGAAATAGCATTAAGGGTTTAAATTCGTTAGGCCCCGCCCCTTTGGGTCCAGAAGCCCAGAATACCATTCAGAGTATAGACCATGACATGGCTGAGGGTTGAGATACTTTTGACCACGCCCCTTTTGCCTATAAGCACCTAAACCCATTGAAATAGCATTGGGGGTTTAAATTCGTTAGGCCCCGCCCCTTTGGGTCCAGAAGCCAAGAATACCATTCAGAGTATAGACCATGACATGGCTGAGGGTTGAGATACTTTTGGCCACGCCCCTTTTGCCTAGAAGCCCCTAAACCCATTGAAATAGCATTAAGGGTTTAAATTCGTTAGGCCCCGCCCCTTTAAGTCCAGAAGCCAAGAATACCATTCAGAGTATAGACCATGACATGGCTGAGGGTTGAGATACTTTTGGCCACGCCCCTTTTTCCTAGAAGCCCCTAAACCCATTGAAATAGCATTAAGGGTTTAAATTCGTTAGGCCCCGCCCCTTTGGGTCCAGAAGCCCATAATACCATTCAGAGTATAGACCATGACATGGCTGAGGGTTGAGATACTTTTGACCACGCCCCTTTTGCCTAGAAGCCCCTAAACCCATTGAAATAGCATTGGGGGTTTAAATTCGTTAGGCCCCGCCCCTTTGGGTCCAGAAGCCCAGAATACCATTCAGAGTATAGACCATGACATGGCTGAGGGTTGAGATACTTTTGGCCACGCCCCTTTTGCCTAGAAGCCCCTAAACCCATTGAAATAGCATTAAGGGTTTAAATTCGTTAGGCCCCGCCCCTTTGGGTCCAGAAGCCCATAATACCATTCAGAGTATAGACCATGACATGGCTGAGGGTTGAGATACTTTTGGCCACGCCCCTTTTGCCTAGAAGCCCCTAAACCCATTGAAATAGCATTAAGGGTTTAAATTCGTTAGGCCCCGCCCCTTTGGGTCCCGAAGCCCATAATACCATTCAGAGTATAGACCATGACATGGCTGAGGGTTGAGATACTTTTGACCACGCCCCTTTTGCCTAGAAGCACCTAAACCCATTGAAATATCATTGGGGGTTTAAATTCGTTAGGCCCCGCCCCTTTGGGTCCAGAAGCCCAGAATACCATTCAGAGTATAGACCATGACATGGTTGAGATACTTTTGGCCACGCCCCTTTTGCCTAGAAGCCCCTAAACCCATTGAAATAGCATTAAGGGTTTAAATTCGTTAGGCCCCGCCCCTTTGGGTCCAGAAGCCCAGAATACCATTCAGAGTATAGACCATGACATGGCTGAGGTTTGAGATACTTTTGGCCACGCCTCTTTTGCCTAGAAGCCCCTAAACCCATTGAAATAGCATTAAGGGTTTAAATTCGTTAGGCCCCGCCCCTTTGGGTCCAGAAGCCCATAATACCATTCAGAGTATAGACCATGACATGGCTGAGGGTTGAGATACTTTTGGCCACGCCCCTTTTGCCTAGAAGCCCCTAAACCCATTGAAATAGCATTAAGGGTTTAAATTCGTTAGGCCCCGCCCCTTTGGGTCCAGAAGCCCAGAATACCATTCAGAGTATAGACCATGACATGGTTGAGATACTTTTGGCCACGCCCCTTTTGCCTAGAAGCCCCTAAACCCATTGAAATAGCATTAAGGGTTTAAATTCGTTAGGCCCTGCCCCTTTGGGTCCAGAAGCCCAGAATACCATTCAGAGTATAGACCATGACATGGCTGAGGGTTGAGATACTTTTGGCCACGCCTCTTTTGCCTAGAAGCCCCTAAACCCATTGAAATAGCATTAAGGGTTTAAATTCGTTAGGCCCCGCCCCTTTGGGTACAGAAGCCCAGAATACCATTCAGAGTATAGACCATGACTTGGCTGAGGGTTGAGATACTTTTGGCCACGCCCCTTTTGCCTAGAAGCCCCTAAACCCATTGAAATAGCATTAAGGGTTTAAATTCGTTAGGCCCCGCCCCTTTAAGTCCAGAAGCCCAGAATACCATTCAGAGTATAGACCATGACATGGCTGAGGGTTGAGATACTTTTGGCCACGCCCCTTTTGCCTAGAAGCCCCTAAACCCATTGAAATAGCATTAAGGGTTTAAATTCGTTAGGCCCCGCCCCTTTAAGTCCAGAAGCCCAGAATACCATTCAGAGTATAGACCATGACATGGCTGAGGGTTGAGATACTTTTGACCACGCCCCTTTTGCCTAGAAGCCCCTAAACCCATTGAAATAGCATTGGGGGTTTAAATTCGTTAGGCCCCGCCCCTTTGGGTCCAGAAGCCCAGAATACCATTCAGAGTATAGACCATGACATGGTTGAGGGTTGATATACTTTTGGCCACGCCCCTTTTGCCTAGAAGCCCCTAAACCCATTGAAATAGCATTAAGGGTTTAAATTCGTTAGGCCCCGCCCCTTTGGGTCCAGAAGCCCAGAATACCATTCAGAGTATAGACCATGACATGGCTGAGGGTTGAGATACTTTTGGCCACGCCCCTTTTTCCTAGAAGCCCCTAAACCCATTGAAATAGCATTAAGGGTTTAAATTCGTTAGGCCCCGCCCCTTTGGGTCCAGAAGCCCATAATACCATTCAGAGTATAGACCATGACATGGCTGAGGGTTGAGATACTTTTGACCACGCCCCTTTTGCCTAGAAGCCCCTAAACCCATTGAAATAGCATTGGGGGTTTAAATTCGTTAGGCCCCGCCCCTTTGGGTCCAGAAGCCCAGAATACCATTCAGAGTATAGACCATGACATGGTTGAGGGTTGAGATACTTTTGGCCACGCCCCTTTTGCCTAGAAGCCCCTAAACCCATTGAAATAGCATTAAGGGTTTAAATTCGTTAGGCCCCGCCCCTTTGGGTCCAGAAGCCCAGAATACCATTCAGAGTATAGACCATGACATGGCTGAGGGTTGAGATACTTTTGACCACGCCCCTTTTGCCTATAAGCACCTAAACCCATTGAAATAGCATTGGGGGTTTAAATTCGTTAGGCCCCGCCCCTTTGGGTCCAGAAGCCAAGAATACCATTCAGAGTATAGACCATGACATGGCTGAGGGTTGAGATACTTTTGGCCACGCCCCTTTTGCCTAGAAGCCCCTAAACCCATTGAAATAGCATTAAGGGTTTAAATTCGTTAGGCCCCGCCCCTTTAAGTCCAGAAGCCAAGAATACCATTCAGAGTATAGACCATGACATGGCTGAGGGTTGAGATACTTTTGGCCACGCCCCTTTTTCCTAGAAGCCCCTAAACCCATTGAAATAGCATTAAGGGTTTAAATTCGTTAGGCCCCGCCCCTTTGGGTCCAGAAGCCCATAATACCATTCAGAGTATAGACCATGACATGGCTGAGGGTTGAGATACTTTTGACCACGCCCCTTTTGCCTAGAAGCCCCTAAACCCATTGAAATAGCATTGGGGGTTTAAATTCGTTAGGCCCCGCCCCTTTGGGTCCAGAAGCCCAGAATACCATTCAGAGTATAGACCATGACATGGCTGAGGGTTGAGATACTTTTGGCCACGCCCCTTTTGCCTAGAAGCCCCTAAACCCATTGAAATAGCATTAAGGGTTTAAATTCGTTAGGCCCCGCCCCTTTGGGTCCAGAAGCCCATAATACCATTCAGAGTATAGACCATGACATGGCTGAGGGTTGAGATACTTTTGGCCACGCCCCTTTTGCCTAGAAGCCCCTAAACCCATTGAAATAGCATTAAGGGTTTAAATTCGTTAGGCCCCGCCCCTTTGGGTCCCGAAGCCCATAATACCATTCAGAGTATAGACCATGACATGGCTGAGGGTTGAGATACTTTTGACCACGCCCCTTTTGCCTAGAAGCACCTAAACCCATTGAAATATCATTGGGGGTTTAAATTCGTTAGGCCCCGCCCCTTTGGGTCCAGAAGCCCAGAATACCATTCAGAGTATAGACCATGACATGGTTGAGATACTTTTGGCCACGCCCCTTTTGCCTAGAAGCCCCTAAACCCATTGAAATAGCATTAAGGGTTTAAATTCGTTAGGCCCCGCCCCTTTGGGTCCAGAAGCCCAGAATACCATTCAGAGTATAGACCATGACATGGCTGAGGTTTGAGATACTTTTGGCCACGCCTCTTTTGCCTAGAAGCCCCTAAACCCATTGAAATAGCATTAAGGGTTTAAATTCGTTAGGCCCCGCCCCTTTGGGTCCAGAAGCCCATAATACCATTCAGAGTATAGACCATGACATGGCTGAGGGTTGAGATACTTTTGGCCACGCCCCTTTTGCCTAGAAGCCCCTAAACCCATTGAAATAGCATTAAGGGTTTAAATTCGTTAGGCCCCGCCCCTTTGGGTCCAGAAGCCCAGAATACCATTCAGAGTATAGACCATGACATGGTTGAGATACTTTTGGCCACGCCCCTTTTGCCTAGAAGCCCCTAAACCCATTGAAATAGCATTAAGGGTTTAAATTCGTTAGGCCCTGCCCCTTTGGGTCCAGAAGCCCAGAATACCATTCAGAGTATAGACCATGACATGGCTGAGGGTTGAGATACTTTTGGCCACGCCTCTTTTGCCTAGAAGCCCCTAAACCCATTGAAATAGCATTAAGGGTTTAAATTCGTTAGGCCCCGCCCCTTTGGGTCCAGAAGCCCAGAATACAATTCAGAGTATAGACCATGACATGGCTGAGGGTTGAGATACTTTTAGCCACGCCCCTTTTGAATAGAAGCCCGTAAACTCATTGAAATATCATTAAGGGTTTAAATTCGTTAGGCCCCGCCCCTTTAAGTCCAGAAGCCCAGAATACCATTCAGAGTATAGACCATGACATGACTGAGGGTTGATATACTTTTGGCCACGCCCCTTTTTTCCTATAAGCCCCTAAACCCATTAAAATAGCATTAAGGGTTTAAATTCGTTAGGCCCCGCCCCTTTGGGTCAAGAAGCCCAGAATACCATTCAGAGTATAGACCATGACATGGCTGAGGGTTGAGATACTTTTGGCCACGCCCCTTTTTCCTAGAAGCCCCTAAACCCATTGAAATAGCATTAAGGGTTTAAATTCGTTAGGCCCCGCCCCTTTGGGTCCAGAAGCCCAGAATACCATTCAGAGTATAGACCATGACATGGCTGAGGGTTGAGATACTTTTGGCCACGCCCCTTTTTCCTAGAAGCCCCTAAACCCATTAAAATAGCAGTAAGGGTTTAAATTCGTTAGGCCTGCCCCTTTGGGTCCAGAAGCCCAGAATACCATTCAGAGTATAGACCATGACATGGCTGAGGGTTGAGATACTTTTGGCCACGCCCCTTTTGCCTAGAAGCCCCTAAACCCATTGAAATAGCATTAAGGGTTTAAATTCGTTAGGCCCCGCCCCTTTGGGTCCAGAAGCCCAGAATACCATTCAGAGTATAGACCATGACATGGCTGAGGGTTGAGATACTTTTGACCACGCACCTTTTGCCTAGAAGCCCCTAAACCCATTGAAATAGCATTGGGGGTTTAAATTCGTTAGGCCCCGCCCCTTTGGGTCCAGAAGCCCAGAATACCATTCAGAGTATAGACCATGACATGGTTGAGGGTTGAGTTACTTTTGGCCACGCCCCTTTTGCCTAGAAGCCCCTAAACCCATTGAAATAGCATTAAGGGTTTAAATTCGTTAGGCCCCGCCCCTTTGGGTCCAGAAGCCCAGAATACCATTCAGAGTATAGACCATGACATGGCTGAGGGTTGAGATACTTTTGGCCACGCCCCTTTTGCCTAGAAGCCCCTAAACCCATTGAAATAGCATTAAGGGTTTAAATTCGTTTGGCCCCGCCCCTTTGGGTCCAGAAGCCCAGAATACCATTCAGAGTATAGACCATGACATGGCTGAGGGTTGAGATACTTTTGACCACGCCCCTTTTGCCTAGAAGCCCCTAAACCCATTGAAATAGCATTGGGGGTTTAAATTCGTTAGGCCCCGCCCCTTTGGGTCCAGAAGCCCAGAATACCATTCAGAGTATAGACCATGACATGGTTGAGGGTTGAGATACTTTTGGCCATGCCCCTTTTGCCTAGAAGCCCCTAAACCCATTGAAATAGCATTAAGGGTTTAAATTCGTTAGGCCCCGCCCCTTTGGGTCCAGAAGCCCAGAATACCATTCAGAGTATAGACCATGACATGGTTGAGGGTTGAGATACTTTTGGCCACGCCCCTTTTGCCTAGAAGCCCCTAAACCCATTGAAATAGCATTAAGGGTTTAAATTCGTTAGGCCCCGCCCCTTTGGGTCCAGAAGCCCATAATACCATTCAGAGTATAGACCATGACATGGCTGAGGGTTGAGATACTTTTGGCCACGCCCCTTTTGCCTAGAAGCCCCTAAACCCATTGAAATAGCATTAAGGGTTTAAATTCGTTAGGCCCCGCCCCTTTGGGTCCAGAAGCCCAGAATACCATTCAGAGTATAGACCATGACATGGTTGAGATACTTTTGGCCACGCCCCTTTTGCCTAGAAGCCCCTAAACCCATTGAAATAGCATTAAGGGTTTAAATTCGTTAGGCCCCGCCCCTTTGGGTCCAGAAGCCCAGAATACCATTCAGAGTATAGACCATGACATGGCTGAGGGTTGAGATACTTTTGGCCACGCCCTTTTGAATAGAAGCCCCTAAACTCATTGAAATATCATTAAGGGTTTAAATTCGTTAGGCCCCGCCCCTTTAAGTCCAGAAGCCCAGAATACAATTCAGAGTATAGACCATGACATGGCTGAGGGTTGAGATACTTTTAGCCACGCCCCTTTTGAATAGAAGCCCCTAAACTCATTGAAATATCATTAAGGGTTTAAATTCGTTAGGCCCCGCCCCTTTAAGTCCAGAAGCCCAGAATACCATTCAGAGTATAGACCATGACATGACTGAGGGTTGATATACTTTTGGCCACGCCCCTTTTTCCTATAAGCCCCTAAACCCATTGAAATAGCATTAAGGGTTTAAATTCGTTAGGCCCCGCCCCTTTGGGTCAAGAAGCCCAGAATACCATTCAGAGTATAGACCATGACATGGCTGAGGGTTGAGATACTTTTGGCCACGCCCCTTTTGCCTAGAAGCCCCTAAACCCATTGAAATAGCATTAAGGGTTTAAATTCGTTAGGCCCCGCCCATTTAAGTCCAGAAGCCCAGAATACCATTCAGAGTATAGACCATGACATGGCTGAGGGTTGAGATACTTTTGGCCACGCCCCTTTTTCCTAGAAGCCCCTAAACCCATTGAAATAGCATTAAGGGTTTAAATTCGTTAGGCCCCGCCCCTTTGGGTCCAGAAGCCCATAATACCTCTCAGAGTATAGACCATGACATGGCTGAGGGTTGAGATACGTTTGACCACGCCCCTTTTGCCTAGAAGCCCCTAAACCCATTGAAATAGCATTGGGGGTTTAAATTCGTTAGGCCCCGCCCCTTTGGGTCCAGAAGCCCAGAATACCATTCAGAGTATAGACCATGACATGGCTGAGGGTTGAGATACTTTTAGCCACGCCCCTTTTGAATAGAAGCCCCTAAACTCATTGAAATATCATTAAGGGTTTAAATTCGTTAGGCCACGCCCCTTTAAGTCCAGAAGCCCAGAATACCATTCAGAGTATAGACCATGACATGACTGAGGGTTGATATACTTTTGGCCACGCCCCTTTTTCCTATAAGCCCCTAAACCCATTGAAATAGCATTAAGGGTTTAAATTCGTTAGGCCCCGCCCCTTTGGTTCAAGAAGCCCAGAATACCATTCAGAGTATAGACCATGACATGGCTGAGGGTTGAGATACTTTTGGCCACGCCCCTTTTGCCTAGAAGCCCCTAAACCCATTGAAATAGCATTAAGGGTTTAAATTCGTTAGGCCCCGCCCCTTTAAGTCCAGAAGCCCAGAATACCATTCAGAGTATAGACCATGACATGGCTGAGGGTTGAGATACTTTTGGCCACGCCCCTTTTTCCTAGAAGCCCCTAAACCCATTGAAATAGCATTAAGGGTTTAAATTCGTTAGGCCCCGCCCCTTTGGGTCCAGAAGCCCATAATACCTCTCAGAGTATAGACCATGACATGGCTGAGGGTTGAGATACTTTTGACCACGCCCCTTTTGCCTAGAAGCCCCTAAACCCATTGAAAAAGCATTGGGGGTTTAAATTCGTTAGGCCCCGCCCCTTTGGGTCCAGAAGCCCAGAATACCATTCAGAGTATAGACCATGACATGGCTGAGGGTTGAGATACTTTTGACCACGCCCCTTTTGCCTAGAAGCCCCTAAACCCATTGAAATAGCATTAAGGGTTTAAATTCGTTAGGCCCCGCCCCTTTGGGTCCAGAAGCCCAGAATGCCATTCAGAGTATAGACCATGACATGGCTGAGGGTTGAGATACTTTTGGCCACGCCTCTTTTGCCTAGAAGCCACTAAACCCATTGAAATAGCATTAAGGGTTTAAATTCGTTAGGCCCCGCCCCTTTGGGTCCAGAAGCCCATAATACCATTCAGAGTATAGACCATGACATGGCTGAGGGTTGAGATACTTTTGGCCACGCCCCTTTTGCCTATAAGCCCCTAAACCCATTGAAATAGCATTAAGGGTTTAAATTCGTTAGGCCCCGCCCCTTTGGGTCCAGAAGCCCATAATACCATTCAGAGTATAGACCATGACATGGCTGAGGGTTGAGATACTTTTGACCACGCCCCTTTTGCCTAGAAGCCCCTAAACCCATTGAAATAGCATTGGGGGTTTAAATTCGTTAGGCCCCGCCCCTTTGGGTCCAGAAGCCCAGAATACCATTCAGAGTATAGACCATGACATGGCTGAGGGTTGAGATACTTTTGGCCACGCCCCTTTTGCCTAGAAGCCCCTAAACCCATTGAAATAGCATTAAGGGTTTAAATTCGTTAGGCCCCGCCCCTTTGGGTCCAGAAGCCCAGAATACAATTCAGAGTATAGACCATGACATGGCTGAGGGTTGAGATACTTTTAGCCACGCCCCTTTTGAATAGAAGCCCCTAAACTCATTGAAATATCATTAAGGGTTTAAATTCGTTAGGCCCCGCCCCTTTAAGTCCAGAAGCCCAGAATACCATTCAGAGTATAAACCATGACATGACTGAGGGTTGGTATACTTTTGGCAACGCCCCTTTTTCCTATAAGCCCCTAAACCCATTGAAATAGCATTAAGGGTTTAAATTCGTTAGGCCCCGCCCCTTTGGGTCCAGAAGCCCAGAATACCATTCAGAGTATAGACCATGACATGGCTGAGGGTTGAGATACTTTTGGCCACGCCCCTTTTGCCTAGAAGCCCCTAAACCCATTGAAATAGCATTAAGGGTTTAAATTCGTTAGGCCCCGCCCCTTTAAGTCCAGAAGCCCAGAATACCATTCAGAGTATAGACCATGACATGGCTGAGGGTTGAGATACTTTTGACCACGCCCCTTTTGCCTAGAAGCCCCTAAACCCATTGAAATAACATTGGGGGTTTAAATTCGTTAGGCCCCGCCCCTTTGGGTCCAGAAGCCCAGAATACCATTCAGAGTATAGACCATGACATGGCTGAGGGTTGAGATACTTTTGACCACGCCCCTTTTGCCTAGAAGCCCCTAAACCCATTGAAATAGCATTGGGGGTTTAAATTCGTTAGGCCCCACCCCTTTGGGTCCAGAAGCCCAGAATACCATTCAGAGTATAGACCATGACATAATTGAGGGTTGAGATACTTTTGGCCACGCCCCTTTTGCCTAGAAGCCCCTAAACCCATTGAAATAGCATTAAGGGTTTAAATTCGTTAGGCCCCGCCCCTTTGGGTCCAGAAGCCCAGAATACCATTCAGAGTATAGACCATGACATGGCTGAGGGTTGAGATACTTTTGACCACGCCCCTTTTGCCTAGAAGCCCCTAAACCCATTGAAATAGCATTAAGGGTTTAAATTCGTTAGGCCCCGCCCCTTTGGGTCCAGAAGCCCAGAATACAATTCAGAGTATAGACCATGACATGGCTGAGGGTTGAGATACTTTTAGCCACGCTCCTTTTGAATAGAAGCCCCTAAACCCATTGAAATAGCATTAAGGGTTTAAATTCGTTAGGCCCCGCCCCTTTAAGTCCAGAAGCCCAGAATACCATTCAGAGTATAAACCATGACATGACTGAGGGTTGGTATACTTTTGACCACGCCCCTTTTGCCTAGAAGCCCCTAAACCCATTGAAATAGCATTGGGGGTTTAAATTCGTTAGGCCCCACCCCTTTGGGTCCAGAAGCCCAGAATACCATTCAGAGTATAGACCATGACATAATTGAGGGTTGAGATACTTTTGGCCACGCCCCTTTTGCCTAGAAGCCCCTAAACCCATTGAAATAGCATTAAGGGTTTAAATTCGTTAGGCCCCGCCCCTTTAAGTCCAGAAGCCCAGAATACCATTCAGAGTATAGACCATGACATGGCTGAGGGTTGAGATACTTTTGGCCACGCCCCTTTTGCCTAGAAGCCCCTAAACCCATTGAAATAGCATTAAGGGTTTAAATTCGTTAGGCCCCGCCCCTTTAAGTCCAGAAGCCCAGAATACCATTCAGAGTATAGACCATGACATAGCTGAGGGTTGAGATACTTTTGACCACGCCCCTTTTGCCTAGAAGCCCCTAAACCCATTGAAATAACATTGGGGGTTTAAATTCGTTAGGCCCCGCCCCTTTGGGTCCAGAAGCCCAGAATACCATTCAGAGTATAGACCATGACATGGCTGAGGGTTGAGATACTTTTGACCACGCCCCTTTTGCCTAGAAGCCCCTAAACCCATTGAAATAGCATTGGGGGTTTAAATTCGTTAGGCCCCACCCCTTTGGGTCCAGAAGCCCAGAATACCATTCAGAGTATAGACCATGACATAATTGAGGGTTGAGATACTTTTGGCCACGCCCCTTTTGCCTAGAAGCCCCTAAACCCATTGAAATAGCATTAAGGGTTTAAATTCGTTAGGCCCCGCCCCTTTGGGTCCAGAAGCCCAGAATACCATTCAGAGTATAGACCATGACATGGCTGAGGGTTGAGATACTTTTGGCCACGCCCCTTTTGCCTAGATGCCCCTAAACCCATTGAAATAGCATTAAGGGTTTAAATTCGTTAGGCCCCGCCCCTTTGGGTCCAGAAGCCCATAATACCATTCAGAGTATAGACCATGACATGGCTGAGGGTTGAGATACTTTTGACCACGCCCCTTTTGCCTAGAAGCCCCTAAACCCATTGAAATAGCATTGGGGGTTTAAATTCGTTAGGCCCCGCCCCTTTGGGTCCAGAAGCACATAATACCATTCAGAGTATAGACCATGACATGGCTGAGGGTTGAGATACTTTTGACCACGCCCCTTTTGCCTAGAAGCCCCTAAACCCATTGAAATAGCATTGGGGGTTTAAATTCGTTAGGCCCCGCCCCTTTGGGTCCAGAAGCCCAGAATACCATTCAGAGTATAGACCATGACATGGTTGAGGGTTGAGATACTTTTGGCCACGCCCCTTTTGCCTAGAAGCCCCTAAACCCATTGAAATAGCATTAAGGGTTTAAATTCGTTAGGCCCCGCCCCTTTGGGTCCAGAAGCCCATAATACCATTCAGAGTATAGACCATGACATGGCTGAGGGTTGAGATACTTTTGGCCACGCCCCTTTTGCCTAGAAGCCCCTAAACCCATTGAAATAGCATTGGGGGTTTAAATTCGTTAGGCCCCGCCCCTTTGGGTCCAGAAGCCCGGAATACCATTTACAGTATAGACCATGACATGGCTGAGGGTTGAGATACTTTTGGCCACGCCCCTTTTGCCTAGAAGCCCCTAAACTCATTGAAATAGCATTAAGGGTTTAAATTCGTTAGGCCCCGCCCCTTTAAGTCCAGAAGCCCAGAATACCATTTAGAGTATAGACCATGACATGGCTGAGGGTTGAGATACTTTTGGCCACGCCCCTTTTGCCTAGAAGCCCCTAAACCCATTGAAATAGCATTAAGGGTTTAAATTCGTTAGGCCCCGCCCCTTTGGGTCCAGAAGCCCATAATACCATTCAGAGTATAGATCATGACATGGCTGAGGGTTGAGATACTTTTGGCCACGCCCCTTTTGCCTAGAAGCCCCTAAACCCATTGAAATAGCATTAAGGGTTTAAATTCGTTAGGCCCCACCCCTTTGGGTCCAGAAGCCCAGAATACCATTCAGAGTATAGACCATGACATGGCTGAGGGTTGAGATACTTTTGGCCACGCCCCTTTTTGCCTAGAAGCCCCTAAACCCATTGAAATAGCATTGGGGGTTTAAATTCGTTAGGCCCTGCCCCTTTGGGTCCAGAAGCCCAGAATACCATTCAGAGTATAGAACATGACATGGCTGAGGGTTGATATACTTTTGGCCACGCCCCTTTTGCCTAGAAGCCCCTAAACCCATTGAAATAGCATTAAGGGTTTAAATTCGTTAGGCCCCGCCCCTTTGGGTCCAGAAGCCCAGAATACAATTCAGAGTATAGACCATGACATGGCTGAGGGTTGAGATACTTTTAGCCACGCCCCTTTTGCCTAGAAGCCCCTAAACTTATTGAAATATCATTAAGGGCTTAAATTCGTTAGGCCCCGCCCCTTTAAGTCCAGAAGCCCAGAATACCATTCAGAGTATAGACCATGACATGGTTGAGGGTTGAGATACTTTTGACCACGCCCCTTTTGCCTAGAAGCCCCTAAACCCATTGAAATAGCATTGGGGGTTTAAATTCGTTAGGCCCCGCCCCTTTGGGTCCAGAAGCACATAATACCATTCAGAGTATAGACCATGACATGGCTGAGGGTTGAGATACTTTTGACCACGCCCCTTTTGCCTAGAAGCCCCTAAACCCATTGAAATAGCATTGGGGGTTTAAATTCGTTAGGCCCCGCCCCTTTGGGTCCAGAAGCCCAGAATACCATTCAGAGTATAGACCATGACATGGTTGAGGGTTGAGATACTTTTGGCCACGCCCCTTTTGCCTAGAAGCCCCTAAACCCATTGAAATAGCATTAAGGGTTTAAATTCGTTAGGCCCCGCCCCTTTGGGTCCAGAAGCCCATAATACCATTCAGAGTATAGACCATGACATGGCTGAGGGTTGAGATACTTTTGGCCACGCCCCTTTTGCCTAGAAGCCCCTAAACCCATTGAAATAGCATTGGGGGTTTAAATTCGTTAGGCCCCGCCCATTTGGGTCCAGAAGCCCGGAATACCATTTACAGTATAGACCATGACATGGCTGAGGGTTGAGATACTTTTGGCCACGCCCCTTTTGCCTAGAAGCCCCTAAACTCATTGAAATAGCATTAAGGGTTTAAATTCGTTAGGCCCCGCCCCTTTAAGTCCAGAAGCCCAGAATACCATTTAGAGTATAGACCATGACATGGCTGAGGGTTGAGATACTTTTGGCCACGCCCCTTTTGCCTAGAAGCCCCTAAACCCATTGAAATAGCATTAAGGGTTTAAATTCGTTAGGCCCCGCCCCTTTGGGTCCAGAAGCCCATAATACCATTCAGAGTATAGATCATGACATGGCTGAGGGTTGAGATACTTTTGGCCACGCCCCTTTTGCCTAGAAGCCCCTAAACCCATTGAAATAGCATTAAGGGTTTAAATTCGTTAGGCCCCACCCCTTTGGGTCCAGAAGCCCATAATACCATTCAGAGTATAGACCATGACATGGCTGAGGGTTGAGATACTTTTGGCCACGCCTTTTTTTGCCTAGAAGCCCCTAAACCCATTGAAATAGCATTGGGGGTTTAAATTCGTTAGGCCCTGCCCCTTTGGGTCCAGAAGCCCAGAATACCATTCAGAGTATAGACCATGACATGGCTGAGGGTTGATATACTTTTGGCCACGCCCCTTTTGAATAGAAGCCCCTAAACCCATTGAAATAGCATTAAGGGTTTAAATTCGTTAGGCCCCGCCCCTTTGGGTCCAGAAGCCCAGAATACAATTCAGAGTATAGACCATGACATGGCTGAGGGTTGAGATACTTTTAGCCACGCCCCTTTTGCCTAGAAGCCCCTAAACTTATTGAAATATCATTAAGGGCTTAAATTCGTTAGGCCCCGCCCCTTTAAGTCCAGAAGCCCAGAATACCATTCAGAGTATAGACCATGACATGGTTGAGGGTTGAGATACTTTTGGCTACGCCCCTTTTGCCTAGAAGCCCCTAAACCCATTGAAATAGCATTAAGGGTTTAAATTTGTTAGGCCCCGCCCCTTTGGGTCAAGAAGCCCAGAATACCATTCAGAGTATAGACAATGACATGGTTGAGGGTTGAGATACTTTTGGCTACGCCCCTTTTGCCTAGAAGCCCCTAAACCCATTGAAATAGCATTAAGGGTTTAAATTCGTTAGGCCCCGCCCCTTTAAGTCCAGAAGCCCAGAATACCATTCAGAGTATAGACCATGACATGGCTGAGGGTTGAGATACTTTTGGCCACGCCCCTTTTTCCTAGAAGCCCCTAAACCCATTGAAATAGCATTAAGGGTTTAAATTCGTTAGGCACCGCCCCTTTGGGTCCAGAAGCCCATAATACCATTCAGAGTATAGACCATGACATGGCTGAGGGTTGAGATACTTTTGACCACGCCCCTTTTGCCTAGAAGCCCCTAAACCCATTGAAATAGCATTGGGGGTTTAAATTCGTTAGGCCCCGCCCCTTTGGGTCCAGAAGCCCAGAATACCATTCAGAGTATAGACCATGACATGGTTGAGGGTTGAGATACTTTTGGCCACGCCCCTTTTGCCTAGAAGCCCCTAAACCCATTGAAATAGCATTAAGGGTTTAAATTCGTTAGGCACCGCCCCTTTGGGTCCAGAAGCCCATAATACCATTCAGAGTATAGACCATGACATGGCTGAGGGTTGAGATACTTTTGACCACGCCCCTTTTGCCTAGAAGCCCCTAAACCCATTGAAATAGCATTGGGGGTTTAAATTCGTTAGGCCCCGCCCCTTTGGGTCCAGAAGCCCAGAATACCATTCAGAGTATAGACCATGACATGGCTGAGGGTTGAGATACTTTTGGCCACGCCCCTTTTTCCTAGAAGCCCCTAAACCCATTGAAATAGCATTAAGGGTTTAAATTCGTTAGGCCCCGCCCCTTTGGGTCCAGAAGCCCGTAATACCATTCAGAGTATAGACCATGACATGGCTGAGGGTTGAGATACTTTTGACCACGCCCCTTTTGCCTAGAAGCCCCTAAACCCATTGAAATAGCATTGGGGGTTTAAATTCGTTAGGCCCCGCCCCTTTGGGTCCAGAAGCCCAGAATACCATTCAGAGTATAGACCATGACATGGTTGAGGGTTGAGATACTTTTGGCCACGCCCCTTTTGCCTAGAAGCCCCTAAACCCATTGAAATAGCATTAAGGGTTTAAATTAGTTAGGCCCCGCCCCTTTGGGTCCAGAAGCCCAGAATACCATTCAGAGTATAGACCATGACATGGCTGAGGGTTGAGATACTTTTGGCCACGCCCCTTTTGCCTAGAAGCCCCTAAACCCATTGAATTCGTTAGGCCCCGCCCCTTTGGGTCCAGAAGCCCAGAATACCATTCAGAGTATAGACCATGACATGGCTGAGGGTTGAGATACTTTTGGCCACGCCCCTTTTGCCTAGAAGCCCCTAAACCCATTGAAATAGCATTAAGGGTTTAAATTCGTTAGGCCCCGCCCCTTTGGGTCCAGAAGCCCATAATACCATTCAGAGTATAGACCATGACATGGCTGAGGGTTGAGATACTTTTGGCCACGCCCCTTTTGCCTAGAAGCCCCTAAACCCATTGAAATAGCATTAAGGGTTTAAATTCGTTAGGCCCCGCCCCTTTGGGTCCAGAAGCCCATAATACCATTCAGAGTATAGACCATGACATGGCTGAGGGTTGAGATACTTTTGACCACGCCCCTTTTGCCTATAAGCACCTAAACCCATTGAAATAGCATTGGGGGTTTAAATTCGTTAGGCCCCGCCCCTTTGGGTCCAGAAGCCCATAATACCATTCAGAGTATAGACCATGACATGGCTGAGGGTTGAGATACTTTTGACCACGCCCCTTTTGCCTAGAAGCACCTAAACCCATTGAAATAGCATTGGGGGTTTAAATTCGTTAGGCCCCGCCCCTTTGGGTCCAGAAGCCCAGAATACCATTCAGAGTATAGACCATGACATGGTTGAGATACTTTTGGCCACGCCCCTTTTGCCTAGAAGCCCCTAAACCCATTGAAATAGCATTAAGGGTTTAAATTCGTTAGGCCCCGCCCCTTTGGGTCCAGAAGCCCAGAATACCATTCAGAGTATAGACCATGACATTGCTGAGGGTTGAGATACTTTTGGCCACGCCCCTTTTGCCTAGAAGCCCCTAAACCCATTGAAATAGCATTAAGGGTTTAAATTCGTTAGGCCCCGCCCCTTTGGGTCCAGAAGCCCAGAATACAATTCAGAGTATAGACCATGACATGGCTGAGGGTTGAGATACTTTTAGCCATGCCCCTTTTGAATAGAAGCCCCTAAACTCATTGAAATATCATTAAGGGTTTAAATTCGTTAGGCCCCGCCCCTTTAAGTCCAGAAGCCCAGAATACCATTCAGAGTATAAACCATGACATGACTGAGGGTTGGTATACTTTTGGCAACGCCCCTTTTTCCTATAAGCCCCTAAACCCATTGAAATAGCATTAAGGGTTTAAATTCGTTAGGCCCCGCCCCTTTGGGTCCAGAAGCCCAGAATACCATTCAGAGTATAGACCATGACATGGCTGAGGGTTGAGATACTTTTGGCCACGCCCTTTTTGCCTAGAAGCCCCTAAACCCATTGAAATAGCATTAAGGGTTTAAATTCGTTAGGCCCCGCCCCTTTAAGTCCAGAAGCCCAGAATACCATTCAGAGTATAGACCATGACATGGCTAAGGGTTGAGATACTTTTGACCACGCCCCTTTTGCCTAGAAGCCCCTAAACCCATTGAAATAACATTGGGGGTTTAAATTCGTTAGGCCCCGCCCCTTTGGGTCCAGAAGCCCAGAATACCATTCAGAGTATAGACCTTGACATGGCTGAGGGTTGAGATACTTTTGACCACGCCCCTTTTGCCTAGAAGCCCCTAAACCCATTGAAATAGCATTGGGGGTTTAAATTCGTTAGGCCCCACCCCTTTGGGTCCAGAAGCCCAGAATACCATTCAGAGTATAGACCATGACATAATTGAGGGTTGAGATACTTTTGGCCACGCCCCTTTTGCCTAGAAGCCCCTAAACCCATTGAAATAGCATTAAGGGTTTAAATTCGTTAGGCCCCGCCCCTTTGGGTCCAGAAGCCCAGAATACCATTCAGAGTATAGACCATGACATGGCTGAGGGTTGAGATACTTTTGGCCACGCCCCTTTTGCCTAGAAGCCCCTAAACCCATTGAAATAGCATTAAGGGTTTAAATTCGTTAGGCCCCGCCCCTTTGGGTCCAGAAGCCCATAATACCATTCAGAGTATAGACCATGACATGGCTGAGGGTTGAGATACTTTTGACCACGCCCCTTTTGCCTAGAAGCACCTAAACCCATTGAAATAGCATTAAGGGTTTAAATTCGTTAGGCCCCGCCCCTTTGGGTCCAGAAGCCCAGAATACAATTCAGAGTATAGACCATGACATGGCTGAGGGTTGAGATACTTTTAGCCACGCCCCTTTTGAATAGAAGCCCCTAAACTCATTGAAATATCATTAAGGGTTTAAATTCGTTAGGCCCCGCCCCTTTAAGTCCAGAAGCCCAGAATACCATTCAGAGTATAAACCATGACATGACTGAGGGTTGGTATACTTTTGGCAACGCCCCCTTTTCCTAGAAGCCCCTAAACCCATTGAAATAGCATTAAGGGTTTAAATTCGTTAGGCCCCGCCCCTTTAAGTCCAGAAGCCCAGAATACCATTCAGAGTATAGACCATGACATGGCTGAGGGTTGAGATACTTTTGACCACGCCCCTTTTGCCTAGAAGCCCCTAAACCCATTGAAATAACATTGGGGGTTTAAATTCGTTAGGCCCCGCCCCTTTGGGTCCAAAAGCCCAGAATACCATTCAGAGTATAGACCATGACATGGCTGAGGGTTGAGATACTTTTGACCACGCCCCTTTTGCCTAGAAGCCCCTAAACCCATTGAAATAGCATTGGGGGTTTAAATTCGTTAGGCCCCGCCCCTTTGGGTCCAGAAGCCCAGAATACCATTCAGAGTATAGACCATGACATGGTTGAGGGTTGAGATACTTTTGGCCACGCCCCTTTTGCCTAGAAGCCCCTAAACCCATTGAAATAGCATTAAGGGTTTAAATTCGTTAGGCCCCGCCCCTTTGGGTCCAGAAGCCCATAATACCATTCAGAGTATAGACCATGACATGGCTGAGGGTTGAGATACTTTTGGCCACGCCCCTTTTGCCTAGAAGCCCCTAAACCCATTGAAATAGCATTGGGGGTTTAAATTCGTTAGGCCCCGCCCCTTTGGGTCCAGAAGCCCAGAATACCATTTACAGTATAGACCATGACATGGCTGAGGGTTGAGATACTTTTGGCCACGCCCCTTTTGCCTAGAAGCCCCTAAACTCATTGAAATAGCATTAAGGGTTTAAATTCGTTAGGCCCCGCCCCTTTAAGTCCAGAAGCCCAGAATACCATTTAGAGTATAGACCATGACATGGCTGAGGGTTGAGATACTTTTGGCCACGCCCCTTTTGCCTAGAAGCCCCTAAACCCATTGAAATAGCATTAAGGGTTTAAATTCGTTAGGCCCCGCCCCTTTGGGTCCAGAAGCCCATAATACCATTCAGAGTATAGATCATGACATGGCTGAGGGTTGAGATACTTTTGGCCACGCCCCTTTTGCCTAGAAGCCCCTAAACCCATTGAAATAGCATTAAGGGTTTAAATTCGTTAGGCCCCACCCCTTTGGGTCCAGAAGCCCATAATACCATTCAGAGTATAGACCATGACATGGCTGAGGGTTGAGATACTTTTGGCCACGCCCCTTTTTGCCTAGAAGCCCCTAAACCCATTGAAATAGCATTGGGGGTTTAAATTCGTTAGGCCCTGCCCCTTTGGGTCCAGAAGCCCAGAATACCATTCAGAGTATAGACCATGACATGGCTGAGGGTTGATATACTTTTGGCCACGCCCCTTTTGCCTAGAAGCCCCTAAACCCATTGAAATAGCATTAAGGGTTTAAATTCGTTAGGCCCCGCCCCTTTGGGTCCAGAAGCCCAGAATACAATTCAGAGTATAGACCATGACATGGCTGAGGGTTGAGATACTTTTAGCCACGCCCCTTTTGCCTAGAAGCCCCTAAACTTATTGAAATATCATTAAGGGCTTAAATTCGTTAGGCCCCGCCCCTTTAAGTCCAGAAGCCCAGAATACCATTCAGAGTATAGACCATGACATGACTGAGGGTTGATATACTTTTGGCCACGCCCCTTTTTCCTAGAAGCCCCTAAACCCATTGAAATAGCATTAAGGGTTTAAATTTGTTAGGCCCCGCCCCTTTGGGTCAAGAAGCCCAGAATACCATTCAGAGTATAGACAATGACATGGTTGAGGGTTGAGATACTTTTGGCTACGCCCCTTTTGCCTAGAAGCCCCTAAACCCATTGAAATAGCATTAAGGGTTTAAATTCGTTAGGCCCCGCCCCTTTAAGTCCAGAAGCCCAGAATACCATTCAGAGTATAGACCATGACATGGCTGAGGGTTGAGATACTTTTGGCCACGCCCCTTTTTCCTAGAAGCCCCTAAACCCATTGAAATAGCATTAAGGGTTTAAATTCGTTAGGCCCCGCCCCTTTGGGTCCAGAAGCCCATAATACCATTCAGAGTATAGACCATGACATGGCTGAGGGTTGAGATACTTTTGACCACGCCCCTTTTGCCTAGAAGCCCCTAAACCCATTGAAATAGCATTGGGGGTTTAAATTCGTTAGGACCCGCCCCTTTGGGTCCAGAAGCCCAGAATACCATTCAGAGTATAGACCATGACATGGTTGAGGGTTGAGATACTTTTGGCCACGCCCCTTTTGCCTAGAAGCCCCTAAACCCATTGAAATAGCATTAAGGGTTTAAATTCGTTAGGCCCCGCCCCTTTGGGTCCAGAAGCCCAGAATACCATTCAGAGTATAGACCATGACATGGCTGAGGGTTGAGATACTTTTGGCCACGCCCCTTTTTCCTAGAAGCCCCTAAACCCATTGAAATAGCATTAAGGGTTTAAATTCGTTAGGCCCCGCCCCTTTGGGTCCAGAAGCCCGTAATACCATTCAGAGTATAGACCATGACATGGCTGAGGGTTGAGATACTTTTGACCACGCCCCTTTTGCCTAGAAGCCCCTAAACCCATTGAAATAGCATTGGGGGTTTAAATTCGTTAGGCCCCGCCCCTTTGGGTCCAGAAGCCCAGAATACCATTCAGAGTATAGACCATGACATGGTTGAGGGTTGAGATACTTTTGGCCACGCCCCTTTTGCCTAGAAGCCCCTAAACCCATTGAAATAGCATTAAGGGTTTAAATTCGTTAGGCCCCGCCCCTTTGGGTCCAGAAGCCCAGAATACCATTCAGAGTATAGACCATGACATGGCTGAGGGTTGAGATACTTTTGGCCACGCCCCTTTTGCCTAGAAGCCCCTAAACCCATTGAATTCGTTAGGCCCCGCCCCTTTGGGTCCAGAAGCCCAGAATACCATTCAGAGTATAGACCATGACATGGCTGAGGGTTGAGATACTTTTGGCCACGCCCCTTTTGCCTAGAAGCCCCTAAACCCATTGAAATAGCATTAAGGGTTTAAATTCGTTTGGCCCCGCCCCTTTGGGTCCAGAAGCCCATAATACCATTCAGAGTATAGACCATGACATGGCTGAGGGTTGAGATACTTTTGGCCACGCCCCTTTTGCCTAGAAGCCCCTAAACCCATTGAAATAGCATTAAGGGTTTAAATTCGTTAGGCCCCGCCCCTTTGGGTCCAGAAGCCCATAATACCATTCAGAGTATAGACCATGACATGGCTGAGGGTTGAGATACTTTTGACCACGCCCCTTTTGCCTATAAGCACCTAAACCCATTGAAATAGCATTGGGTGTTTAAATTCGTTAGGCCCCGCCCCTTTGGGTCCAGAAGCCCAGAATACCATTCAGAGTATAGACCATGACATGGCTGAGGGTTGAGATACTTTTGGCCACGCCCCTTTTGCCTAGAAGCCCCTAAACCCATTGAAATAGCATTAAGGGTTTCAATTCGTTAGGCCCCACCCCTTTAAGTCCAGAAGCCCAGAATACCATTCAGAGTATAGACCATGACATGGCTAAGGGTTGAGATTCTTTTGGCCACGCCCCTTTTTCCTAGAAGCCCCTAAACCCATTGAAATAGCATTAAGGGTTTAAATTCGTTAGGCCCCGCCCCTTTGGGTCCAGAAGCCCATAATACCATTCAGAGTATAGACCATGACATGGCTGAGGGTTGAGATTCTTTTGACCACGCCCCTTTTGCCTAGAAGCCCCTAAACCCATTGAAATAGCATTGGGGGTTTAAATTCGTTAGGCCCCGCCCCTTTGGGTCCAGAAGCCCAGAATACCATTCAGAGTATAGACCATGACATGGCTGAGGGTTGAGATACTTTTGACCACGCCCCTTTTGCCTAGAAGCCCCTAAACTCATTGAAATAGCATTAAGGGTTTAAATTCGTTAGGCCCCGCCCCTTTGGGTCCAGAAGCCCATAATACCATTCAGAGTATAGACCATGACATGGCTGAGGGTTGAGATACTTTTGGCCACGCCCCTTTTGCCTAGAAGCCCCTAAACCCATTGAAATAGCATTAAGGGTTTAAATTCGTTAGGCCCCGCCCCTTTGGGTCCCGAAGCCCATAATACCATTCAGAGTATAGACCATGACATGGCTGAGGGTTGAGATACTTTTGACCACGCCCCTTTTGCCTAGAAGCACCTAAACCCATTGAAATATCATTGGGGGTTTAAATTCGTTAGGCCCCGCCCCTTTGGGTCCAGAAGCCCAGAATACCATTCAGAGTATAGACCATGACATGGTTGAGATACTTTTGGCCACGCCCCTTTTGCCTAGAAGCCCCTAAACCCATTGAAATAGCATTAAGGGTTTAAATTCGGTAGGCCCCGCCCCTTTGGGTCCAGAAGCCCAGAATACCATTCAGAGTATAGACCATGACATGGCTGAGGGTTGAGATACTTTTGGCCACGCCTCTTTTGCCTAGAAGCCCCTAAACCCATTGAAATAGCATTAAGGGTTTAAATTCGTTAGGCCCCGCCCCTTTGGGTCCAGAAGCCCAGAATACAATTCAGAGTATAGACCATGACATGGCTGAGGGTTGAGATACTTTTAGCCACGCCCCTTTTGAATAGAAGCCCCTAAACTCTTTGAAATATCATTAAGGGTTTAAATTCGCTAGGCCCCGCCCCTTTAAGTCCAGAAGCCCAGAATACCATTCAGAGTATAGACCATGACATGACTGAGGGTTGATATACTTTTGGCCACGCCCCTTTTTCCTAGAAGCCCCTAAACCCATTGAAATAGCATTAAGGGTTTAAATTTGTTAGGCCCCGCCCCTTTGGGTCAAGAAGCCCAGAATACCATTCAGAGTATAGACAATGACATGGTTGAGGGTTGAGATACTTTTGGCTACGCCCCTTTTGCCTAGAAGCCCCTAAACCCATTGAAATAGCATTAAGGGTTTAAATTCGTTAGGCCCCGCCCCTTTAAATCCAGAAGCCCAGAATACCATTCAGAGTATAGACCATGACATGGCTGAGGGTTGAGATACTTTTGGCCACGCCCCTTTTTCCTAGAAGCCCCTAAACCCATTGAAATAGCATTAAGGGTTTAAATTCGTTAGGCCCCGCCCCTTTGGGTCCAGAAGCCCATAATACCATTCAGAGTATAGACCATGACATGGCTGAGGGTTGAGATACTTTTGACCACGCCCCTTTTGCCTAGAAGCCCCTAAACCCATTGAAATAGCATTGGGGGTTTAAATTCGTTAGGACCCGCCCCTTTGGGTCCAGAAGCCCAGAATACCATTCAGAGTATAGACCATGACATGGTTGAGGGTTGAGATACTTTTGGCCACGCCCCTTTTGCCTAGAAGCCCCTAAACCCATTGAAATAGCATTAAGGGTTTAAATTCGTTAGGCCCCGCCCCTTTGGGTCCAGAAGCCCAGAATACCATTCAGAGTATAGACCATGACATGGCTGAGGGTTGAGATACTTTTGGCCACGCCCCTTTTTCCTAGAAGCCCCTAAACCCATTGAAATAGCATTAAGGGTTTAAATTCGTTAGGCCCCGCCCCTTTGGGTCCAGAAGCCCGTAATACCATTCAGAGTATAGACCATGACATGGCTGAGGGTTGAGATACTTTTGACCACGCCCCTTTTGCCTAGAAGCCCCTAAACCCATTGAAATAGCATTGGGGGTTTAAATTCGTTAGGCCCCGCCCCTTTGGGTCCAGAAGCCCAGAATACCATTCAGAGTATAGACCATGACATGGTTGAGGGTTGAGATACTTTTGGCCACGCCCCTTTTGCCTAGAAGCCCCTAAACCCATTGAAATAGCATTAAGGGTTTAAATTCGTTAGGCCCCGCCCCTTTGGGTCCAGAAGCCCAGAATACCATTCAGAGTATAGACCATGACATGGCTGAGGGTTGAGATACTTTTGGCCACGCCCCTTTTGCCTAGAAGCCCCTAAACCCATTGAATTCGTTAGGCCCCGCCCCTTTGGGTCCAGAAGCCCAGAATACCATTCAGAGTATAGACCATGACATGGCTGAGGGTTGAGATACTTTTGGCCACGCCCCTTTTGCCTAGAAGCCCCTAAACCCATTGAAATAGCATTAAGGGTTTAAATTCGTTTGGCCCCGCCCCTTTGGGTCCAGAAGCCCATAATACCATTCAGAGTATAGACCATGACATGGCTGAGGGTTGAGATACTTTTGGCCACGCCCCTTTTGCCTAGAAGCCCCTAAACCCATTGAAATAGCATTAAGGGTTTCAATTCGTTAGGCCCCACCCCTTTAAGTCCAGAAGCCCAGAATACCATTCAGAGTATAGACCATGACATGGCTGAGGGTTGAGATTCTTTTGGCCACGCCCCTTTTTCCTAGAAGCCCCTAAACCCATTGAAATAGCATTAAGGGTTTAAATTCGTTAGGCCCCGCCCCTTTTGGGTCCAGAAGCCCATAATACCATTCAGAGTATAGACCATGACATGGCTGAGGGTTGAGATACTTTTGACCACGCCCCTTTTGCCTAGAAGCCCCTAAACCCATTGAAATAGCATTGGGGGTTTAAATTCGTTAGGCCCCGCCCCTTTGGGTCCAGAAGCCCAGAATACCATTCAGAGTATAGACCATGACATGGCTGAGGGTTGAGATACTTTTGACCACGCCCCTTTTGCCTAGAAGCCCCTAAACTCATTGAAATAGCATTAAGGGTTTAAATTCGTTAGGCCCCGCCCCTTTGGGTCCAGAAGCCCATAATACCATTCAGAGTATAGACCATGACATGGCTGAGGGTTGAGATACTTTTGGCCACGCCCCTTTTGCCTAGAAGCCCCTAAACCCATTGAAATAGCATTAAGGGTTTAAATTCGTTAGGCCCCGCCCCTTTGGGTCCCGAAGCCCATAATACCATTCAGAGTATAGACCATGACATGGCTGAGGGTTGAGATACTTTTGACCACGCCCCTTTTGCCTAGAAGCACCTAAACCCATTGAAATATCATTGGGGGTTTAAATTCGTTAGGCCCCGCCCCTTTGGGTCCAGAAGCCCAGAATACCATTCAGAGTATAGACCATGACATGGTTGAGATACTTTTGGCCACGCCCCTTTTGCCTAGAAGCCCCTAAACCCATTGAAATAGCATTAAGGGTTTAAATTCGGTAGGCCCCGCCCCTTTGGGTCCAGAAGCCCAGAATACCATTCAGAGTATAGACCATGACATGGCTGAGGGTTGAGATACTTTTGGCCACGCCTCTTTTGCCTAGAAGCCCCTAAACCCATTGAAATAGCATTAAGGGTTTAAATTCGTTAGGCCCCGCCCCTTTGGGTCCAGAAGCCCAGAATACAATTCAGAGTATAGACCATGACATGGCTGAGGGTTGAGATACTTTTAGCCACGCCCCTTTTGAATAGAAGCCCCTAAACTCTTTGAAATATCATTAAGGGTTTAAATTCGTTAGGCCCCGCCCCTTTAAGTCCAGAAGCCCAGAATACCATTCAGAGTATACACCATGACATGACTGATGGTTGATATACTTTTGGCCACGCCCCTTTTTCCTATAAGCCCCTAAACCCATTGAAATAGCATTAAGGGTTTAAATTCGTTAGGCCCCGCCCCTTTGGGTCAAGAAGCCCAGAATACCATTCAGAGTATAGACCATGACATGGCTGAGGGTTGAGATACTTTTGGCCACGCCCCTTTTTCCTAGAAGCCCCTAAACCCATTGAAATAGCATTAAGGGTTTAAATTCGTTAGGCCCCGCCCCTTTAAGTCCAGAAGCCCAGAATACCATTCAGAGTATAGACCATGACATGGCTGAGGGTTGAGATACTTTTGGCCACGCCCCTTTTTCCTAGAAGCCCCTAAACCCATTAAAATAGCATTAAGGGTTTAAATTCGTTAGGCCCCGCCCCTTTGGGTCCAGAAGCCCATAATACCATTCAGAGTATAGACCATGACATGGCTGAGGGTTGAGATACTTTTGACCACGCCCCTTTTGCCTAGAAGCCCCTAAACCCATTGAAATAGCATTGGTGGTTTAAATTCGTTAGGCCCCGCCCCTTTGGGTCCAGAAGCCCATAATACCATTCAGAGTATAGACCATGACATGGCTGAGGGTTGAGATACTTTTGGCCACGCCCCTTTTGCCGAGAAGCCCCTAAACCCATTGAAATAGCATTGGGGGTTTAAATTTGTTAGGCCCTGCCCCTTTGGGTCCAGAAGCCCAGAATACCATTCAGAGTATAGACCATGACATGGCTGAGGGTTGAGATACTTTTGGCCACGCCCCTTTTGCCTAGAAGCCCCTAAACCCATTGAAATATCATTAAGGGTTTAAATTCGTTAGGCCCCGCCACTTTAAGTCCAGAAGCCCAGAATACCATTCAGAGTATAGACCATGACATGACTGAGGGTTGATATACTTTTGGCCACGCCCCTTTTTCCTAAAAGCCCCTAAACCCATTGAAATAGCATTAAGGGTTTAAATTCGTTAGGCCCCGCCCCTTTGGGTCAAGAAGCCCAGAATACCATTCAGAGTATAGACCATGACATGGCTGAGGGTTGAGATACTTTTGGCCACGCCCCTTTTGCCTTAAAGCCCCTAAACCCATTGAAATAGCATTAAGGGTTTAAATTCGTTAGGCCCCGCCCCTTTGGGTCCAGAAGCCCAGAATACTATTCAGAGTATAGACCATGACATGGCTGAGGGTTGAGATACTTTTAGCCACGCCCCTTTTGCCTAGAAGCCCCTAAACCCATTGAAATAGCATTAAGGGTTTAAATTCGTTAGGCCCCGCCACTTTAAGTCCAGAAGCCCAGAATACCATTCAGAGTATAGACCATGACATGACTGAGGGTTGATATACTTTTGGCCACGCCCCTTTTTCCTAGAAGCCCCTAAACCCATTGAAATAGCATTAAGGGTTTAAATTCGCTAGGCCCCGCCCCTTTGGGTCAAGAAGCCCAGAATACCATTCAGAGTATAGACAATGACATGGCTGAGGGTTGAGATACTTTTGGCCACGCCCCTTTTGCCTAGAAGCCCCTAAACCCATTGAAATAGCATTAAGGGTTTAAATTCGTTAGGCCCCGCCCCTTTAAGTCCAGAAGCCCAGAATACCATTCAGAGTATAGACCATGACATGGCTGAGGGTTGAGATACTTTTGGCCACGCCCCTTTTTCCTAGAAGCCCCTAAACCCATTAAAATAGCATTAACGGTTTAAATTCGTTAGGCCTGCCCCTTTGGGTCCAGAAGCCCATAATACCATTCAGAGTATAGACCATGACATGGCTGAGGGTTGAGATACTTTTGACCACACCCCTTTTGCCTAGAAGCCCCTAAACCCATTGAAATAGCATTAAGGGTTTAAATTTGTTAGGCCCCGCCCCTTTAAGTCCAGAAGCCCAGAATACCATTCAGAGTATAGACCATGACATGGCTGAGGGTTGAGATACTTTTGGCCACGCCCCTTTTTCCTAGAAGCCCCTAAACCCATTAAAATAGCATTAAGGGTTTAAATTCGTTAGGCCTGCCCCTTTGGGTCCAGAAGCCCATAATACCATTCAGAGTATAGACCATGACATGGCTGAGGGTTGAGATACTTTTGACCACGCCCCTTTTGCCTAGAAGCCCCTAAACCCATTGAAATAGCATTGGGGGTTTAAATTCGTTAGGCCCCGCCCCTTTGGGTCCAGAAGCCCATAATACCATTCAGAGTATAGACCATGACATGGCTGAGGGTTTAGATACTTTTGGCCACGCCCCTTTTGCCTAGAAGCCCCTAAACCCATTGAAATAGCATTGGGGGTTTAAATTCGTTAGGCCCCGCCCCTTTAAGTCCAGAAGCCCAGAATACCATTCAGAGTATAGACCATGACATAGCTGAGGGTTGAGATACTTTTGACCACGCCCCTTTTGCCTAGAAGCCCCTAAACCCATTGAAATAACATTGGGGGTTTAAATTCGTTAGGCCCCGCCCCTTTGGGTCCAGAAGCCCATAATACCATTCAGAGTATAGACCATGACATGGCTGAGGGTTGAGATACTTTTGGCCACGCCCCTTTTGCCTAGAAGCCCCTAAACACATTGAAATATCATTAAGGGTTTAAATTCGTTAGGCCCCGCCACTTTAAGTCCAGAAGCCCAGAATACCATTCAGAGTATAGACCATGACATGACTGAGGGTTGATATACTTTTGGCCACGCCCCTTTTTCATAGAAGCCCCTAAACCCATTGAAATAGCATTAAGGGTTTAAATTCGTTAGGCCCCGCCCCTTTGGGTCAAGAAGCCCAGAATACCATTCAGAGTATAGACCATGACATGGCTGAGGGTTGAGATACTTTTGGCCACGCCCCTTTTTCCTAGAAGCCACTAAAAACCCATTGAAATAGCATTAAGGGTTTAAATTCGTTAGGCCCCGCCCCTTTAAGTCCAGAAGCCCAGAATACCATTCAGAGTATAGACCATGACATGGCTGAGGGTTGAGATACTTTTGGCCACGCCCCTTTTGCCTTAAAGCCCCTAAACCCATTGAAATAGCATTAAGGGTTTAAATTCGTTAGGCCCCGCCCCTTTGGGTCCAGAAGCCCAGAATACTATTCAGAGTATAGACCATGACATGGCTGAGGGTTGAGATACTTTTAGCCACGCCCCTTTTGCCTAGAAGCCCCTAAACCCATTGAAATAGCATTAAGGGTTTAAATTCGTTAGGCCCCGCCACTTTAAGTCCAGAAGCCCAGAATACCATTCAGAGTATAGACCATGACATGACTGAGGGTTGATATACTTTTGGCCACGCCCCTTTTTCCTAGAAGCCCCTAAACCCATTGAAATAGCATTAAGGGTTTAAATTCGCTAGGCCCCGCCCCTTTGGGTCAAGAAGCCCAGAATACCATTCAGAGTATAGACAATGACATGGCTGAGGGTTGAGATACTTTTGGCCACGCCCCTTTTGCCTAGAAGCCCCTAAACCCATTGAAATAGCATTAAGGGTTTAAATTCGTTAGGCCCCGCCCCTTTAAGTCCAGAAGCCCAGAATACCATTCAGAGTATAGACCATGACATGGCTGAGGGTTGAGATACTTTTGGCCACGCCCCTTTTTCCTAGAAGCCCCTAAACCCATTAAAATAGCATTAACGGTTTAAATTCGTTAGGCCTGCCCCTTTGGGTCCAGAAGCCCATAATACCATTCAGAGTATAGACCATGACATGGCTGAGGGTTGATATACTTTTGACCACACCCCTTTTGCCTAGAAGCCCCTAAACCCATTGAAATAGCATTAAGGGTTTAAATTTGTTAGGCCCCGCCCCTTTAAGTCCAGAAGCCCAGAATACCATTCAGAGTATAGACCATGACATGGCTGAGGGTTGAGAAACTTTTGGCCACGCCCCTTTTTCCTAGAAGCCCCTAAACCCATTAAAATAGCATTAAGGGTTTAAATTCGTTAGGCCTGCCCCTTTGGGTCCAGAAGCCCATAATACCATTCAGAGTATAGACCATGACATGGCTGAGGGTTGAGATACTTTTGACCACGCCCCTTTTGCCTAGAAGCCCCTAAACCCATTGAAATAGCATTGGGGGTTTAAATTCGTTAGGCCCCGCCCCTTTGGGTCCAGAAGCCCATAATACCATTCAGAGTATAGACCATGACATGGCTGAGGGTTTAGATACTTTTGGCCACGCCCCTTTTGCCTAGAAGCCCCTAAACCCATTGAAATAGCATTGGGGGTTTAAATTCGTTAGGCCCCGCCCCTTTAAGTCCAGAAGCCCAGAATACCATTCAGAGTATAGACCATGACATAGCTGAGGGTTGAGATACTTTTGACCACGCCCCTTTTGCCTAGAAGCCCCTAAACCCATTGAAATAACATTGGGGGTTTAAATTCGTTAGGCCCCGCCCCTTTGGGTCCAGAAGCCCATAATACCATTCAGAGTATAGACCATGACATGGCTGAGGGTTGAGATACTTTTGGCCACGCCCCTTTTGCCTAGAAGCCCCTAAACACATTGAAATATCATTAAGGGTTTAAATTCGTTAGGCCCCGCCACTTTAAGTCCAGAAGCCCAGAATACCATTCAGAGTATAGACCATGACATGACTGAGGGTTGATATACTTTTGGCCACGCCCCTTTTTCATAGAAGCCCCTAAACCCATTGAAATAGCATTAAGGGTTTAAATTCGTTAGGCCCCGCCCCTTTGGGTCAAGAAGCCCAGAATACCATTCAGAGTATAGACCATGACATGGCTGAGGGTTGAGATACTTTTGGCCACGCCCCTTTTTCCTAGAAGCCCCTAAACCCATTGAAATAGCATTAAGGGTTTAAATTCGTTAGGCCCCGCCCCTTTAAGTCCAGAAGCCCAGAATACCATTCAGAGTATAGACCATGACATGGCTGAGGGTTGAGATACTTTTGGCCACGCCCCTTTTTCCTAGAAGCCCCTAAACCCATTAAAATAGCAGTAAGGGTTTAAATTCGTTAGGCCTGCCCCTTTGGGTCCAGAAGCCCATAATACCATTCAGAGTATAGACCATGACATGGCTGAGGGTTGAGATACTTTTGACCACGCCCATTTTGCCTAGAAGCCCCTAAACCCATTGAAATAGCATTGGGGGTTTAAATTCGTTAGGCCCCGCCCCTTTGGGTCCAGAAGCCCAGAATACCATTCAGAGTATAGACCATGACATGGCTGAGGGTTGAGATACTTTTGACCACGCCCCTTTTGCCTTGAAGCCCCTAAACCCATTGAAATAGCATTGGGGTTTAAATTCGTTAGGCCCCGCCCCTTTGGGTCCAGAAGCCCAGAATACCATTTAGAGTATAGACCATGACATGGCTGAGGGTTGAGATAATTTTGGCCACGCCCCTTTTGCCTAGAAGCCCCTAAACCCATTGAAATAGCATTAAGGGTTTAAATTCGTTAGGCCCCGCCCCTTTGGGTCCAGAAGCCCATAATACCATTCAGAGTATAGACCATGACATGGCTAAGGGTTGAGATACTTTTGGCCACGCCCCTTTTGCCTAGAAGCCCCTAAACCCATTGAAATAGCATTAAGGGTTTAAATTCGTTAGGCCCCGCCCCTTTGGGTCCAGAAGCCCATAATACCATTCAGAGTATAGACCATGACATGGCTGAGGGTTGAGATACTTTTGGCCACGCCTCTTTTGCCTAGAAGCCCCTAAACCCATTGAAATAGCATTGGGGGTTTAAATTCGTTAGGCCCTGCCCCTTTGGGTCCAGAAGCCCAGAATACCATTCAGAGTATAGACCATGACATGGCTGAGGGTTGAGATACTTTTGGCCACGCCCCTTTTGCCTAGAAGCCCCTAAACCCATTGAAATAGCATTAAGGGTTTAAATTCGTTAGGCCCCGCCCCTTTGGGTCCAGAAGCCCAGAATACAATTCAGAGTATAGACCATGACATGGCTGAGGGTTGAGATACTTTTAGCCACGCCCCTTTTGCCTAGAAGCCCCTAAACTCATTGAAATATCATTAAGGGTTTAAATTCGTTAGGCCCCGCCACTTTAAGTCCAGAAGCCCAGAATACCATTCAGAGTATAGACCATGACATGACTGAGGGTTGATATACTTTGGGCCACGCCCCTTTTTCCTAGAAGCCCCTAAACCCATTGAAATAGCATTAAGGGTTTAAATTCGTTAGGCCCCGCCCCTTTGGGTCAAGAAGCCCAGAATACCATTCAGAGTATAGACCATGACATGGCTGAGGGTTGAGATACTTTTGGCCACGCCCCTTTTTCCTAGAAGCCACTAAAAACCCATTGAAATAGCATTAAGGGTTTAAATTCGTTAGGCCCCGCCCCTTTAAGTCCAGAAGCCCAGAATACCATTCAGAGTATAGACCATGACATGGCTGAGGGTTGAGATACTTTTGGCCACGCCCCTTTTGCCTTAAAGCCCCTAAACCCATTGAAATAGCATTAAGGGTTTTAATTCGTTAGGCCCCGCCCCTTTGGGTCCAGAAGCCCAGAATACTATTCAGAGTATAGACCATGACATGGTTGAGATACTTTTGGCCACGCCCCTTTTGCCTAGAAGCCCCTAAACCCATTGAAATAGCATTAAGGGTTTAAATTCGTTAGGCCCCGCCACTTTAAGTCCAGAAGCCCAGAATACCATTCAGAGTATAGACCATGACATGACTGAGGGTTGATATACTTTTGGCCACGCCCCTTTTTCCTAGAAGCCCCTAAACCCATTGAAATAGCATTAAGGGTTTAAATTCGCTAGGCCCCGCCCCTTTGGGTCAAGAAGCCCAGAATACCATTCAGAGTATAGACAATGACATGGCTGAGGGTTGAGATACTTTTGGCCACGCCCCTTTTGCCTAGAAGCCCCTAAACCCATTGAAATAGCATTAAGGGTTTAAATTCGTTAGGCCCCGCCCCTTTAAGTCCAGAAGCCCAGAATACCATTCAGAGTATAGACCATGACATGGCTGAGGGTTGAGATACTTTTGGCCACGCCCCTTTTTCCTAGAAGCCCCTAAACCCATTAAAATAGCATTAACGGTTTAAATTCGTTAGGCCTGCCCCTTTGGGTCCAGAAGCCCATAATACCATTCAGAGTATAGACCATGACATGGCTGAGGGTTGAGATACTTTTGGCCACGCCCCTTTTGCCTAGAAGCCCCTAAACCCATTGAAATAGCATTGGGGGTTTAAATTCGTTAGGCCCCGCCCCTTTGGGTCCAGAAGCCCAGAATACCATTTACAGTATAGACCATGACATGGCTGAGGGTTGAGATACTTTTGGCCACGCCCCTTTTGCCTAGAAGCCCCTAAACCCATTGAATTCGTTAGGCCCCGCCCCTTTGGGTCCAGAAGCCCAGAATACCATTCAGAGTATAGACCATGACATGGCTGAGGGTTGAGATACTTTTGGCCACGCCCCTTTTGCCTAGAAGCCCCTAAACCCATTGAAATAGCATTAAGGGTTTAAATTCGTTTGGCCCCGCCCCTTTGGGTCCAGAAGCCCATAATACCATTCAGAGTATAGACCATGACATGGCTGAGGGTTGAGATACTTTTGGCCACGCCCCTTTTGCCTAGAAGCCCCTAAACCCATTGAAATAGCATTAAGGGTTTAAATTCGTTAGGCCCCGCCCCTTTGGGTCCAGAAGCCCATAATACCATTCAGAGTATAGACCATGACATGGCTGAGGGTTGAGATACTTTTGACCACGCCCATTTTGCCTATAAGCACCTAAACCCATTGAAATAGCATTGGGTGTTTAAATTCGTTAGGCCCCGCCCCTTTGGGTCCAGAAGCCCAGAATACCATTCAGAGTATAGACCATGACATGGCTGAGGGTTGAGATACTTTTGGCCATGCCCCTTTTGCCTAGAAGCCCCTAAACCCATTGAAATAGCATTAAGGGTTTCAATTCGTTAGGCCCCACCCCTTTAAGTCCAGAAGCCCAGAATATCATTCAGAGTATAGACCATGACATGGCTGAGGGTTGAGATTCTTTTGGCCACGCCCCTTTTTCCTAGAAGCCCCTAAACCCATTGAAATAGCATTAAGGGTTTAAATTCGTTAGGCCCCGCCCCTTTGGGTCCAGAAGCCCATAATACCATTCAGAGTATAGACCATGACATGGCTGAGGGTTGAGATACTTTTGACCACGCCCCTTTTGCCTAGAAGCCCCTAAACCCATTGAAATAGCATTGGGGGTTTAAATTCGTTAGGCCCCGCCCCTTTGGGTCCAGAAGCCCAGAATACCATTCAGAGTATAGACCATGACATGGCTGAGGGTTGAGATACTTTTGACCACGCCCCTTTTGCCTAGAAGCCCCTAAACTCATTGAAATAGCATTAAGGGTTTAAATTCGTTAGGCCCCGCCCCTTTGGGTCCAGAAGCCCATAATACCATTCAGAGTATAGACCATGACATGGCTGAGGGTTGAGATACTTTTGGCCACGCCCCTTTTGCCTAGAAGCCCCTAAACCCATTGAAATAGCATTAAGGGTTTAAATTCGTTAGGCCCCGCCCCTTTGGGTCCCGAAGCCCATAATACCATTCAGAGTATAGACCATGACATGGCTGAGGGTTGAGATACTTTTGACCACGCCCCTTTTGCCTAGAAGCACCTAAACCCATTGAAATATCATTGGGGGTTTAAATTCGTTAGGCCCCGCCCCTTTGGGTCCAGAAGCCCAGAATACCATTCAGAGTATAGACCATGACATGGTTGAGATACTTTTGGCCACGCCCCTTTTGCCTAGAAGCCCCTAAACCCATTGAAATAGCATTAAGGGTTTAAATTCGGTAGGCCCCGCCCCTTTGGGTCCAGAAGCCCAGAATACCATTCAGAGTATAGACCATGACATGGCTGAGGGTTGAGATACTTTTGGCCACGCCTCTTTTGCCTAGAAGCCCCTAAACCCATTGAAATAGCATTAAGGGTTTAAATTCGTTAGGCCCCGCCCCTTTGGGTCCAGAAGCCCAGAATACAATTCAGAGTATAGACCATGACATGGCTGAGGGTTGAGATACTTTTAGCCACGCCCCTTTTGAATAGAAGCCCCTAAACTCTTTGAAATATCATTAAGGGTTTAAATTCGTTAGGCCCCGCCCCTTTAAGTCCAGAAGCCCAGAATACCATTCAGAGTATACACCATGACATGACTGATGGTTGATATACTTTTGGCCACGCCCCTTTTTCCTATAAGCCCCTAAACCCATTGAAATAGCATTAAGGGTTTAAATTCGTTAGGCCCCGCCCCTTTGGGTCAAGAAGCCCAGAATACCATTCAGAGTATAGACCATGACATGGCTGAGGGTTGAGATACTTTTGGCCACGCCCCTTTTTCCTAGAAGCCCCTAAACCCATTGAAATAGCATTAAGGGTTTAAATTCGTTAGGCCCCGCCCCTTTAAGTCCAGAAGCCCAGAATACCATTCAGAGTATAGACCATGACATGGCTGAGGGTTGAGATACTTTTGGCCACGCCCCTTTTTCCTAGAAGCCCCTAAACCCATTAAAATAGCATTAAGGGTTTAAATTCGTTAGGCCTGCCCCTTTGGGTCCAGAAGCCCATAATACCATTCAGAGTATAGACCATGACATGGCTGAGGGTTGAGATACTTTTGACCACGCCCCTTTTGCCTAGAAGCCCCTAAACCCATTGAAATAGCATTGGGGGTTTAAATTCGTTAGGCCCCGCCCCTTTGGGTCCAGAAGCCCATAATACCATTCAGAGTATAGACCATGACATGGCTGAGGGTTGAGATACTTTTGGCCACGCCCCTTTTGCCGAGAAGCCCCTAAACCCATTGAAATAGCATTGGGGGTTTAAATTTGTTAGGCCCTGCCCCTTTGGGTCCAGAAGCCCAGAATACCATTCAGAGTATAGACCATGACATGGCTGAGGGTTGAGATACTTTTGGCCACGCCCCTTTTGCCTAGAAGCCCCTAAACCCATTGAAATATCATTAAGGGTTTAAATTCGTTAGGCCCCGCCACTTTAAGTCCAGAAGCCCAGAATACCATTCAGAGTATAGACCATGACATGACTGAGGGTTGATATACTTTTGGCCACGCCCCTTTTTCCTAGAAGCCCCTAAACCCATTGAAATAGCATTAAGGGTTTAAATTCGTTAGGCCCCGCCCCTTTGGGTCAAGAAGCCCAGAATACCATTCAGAGTATAGACCATGACATGGCTGAGGGTTGAGATACTTTTGGCCACGCCCCTTTTTCCTAGAAGCCACTAAAAACCCATTGAAATAGCATTAAGGGTTTAAATTCGTTAGGCCCCGCCCCTTTAAGTCCAGAAGCCCAGAATACCATTCAGAGTATAGACCATGACATGGCTGAGGGTTGAGATACTTTTGGCCACGCCCCTTTTGCCTTAAAGCCCCTAAACCCATTGAAATAGCATTAAGGGTTTAAATTCGTTAGGCCCCGCCCCTTTGGGTCCAGAAGCCCAGAATACAATTCAGAGTATAGACCATGACATGGCTGAGGGTTGAGATACTTTTAGCCACGCCCCTTTTGCCTAGAAGCCCCTAAACCCATTGAAATAGCATTAAGGGTTTAAATTCGTTAGGCCCCGCCACTTTAAGTCCAGAAGCCCAGAATACCATTCAGAGTATAGACCATGACATGACTGAGGGTTGATATACTTTTGGCCATGCCCCTTTTTCCTAGAAGCCCCTAAACCCATTGAAATAGCATTAAGGGTTTAAATTCGCTAGGCCCCGCCCCTTTGGGTCAAGAAGCCCAGAATACCATTCAGAGTATAGACAATGACATGGCTGAGGGTTGAGATACTTTTGGCCACGCCCCTTTTGCCTAGAAGCCCCTAAACCCATTGAAATAGCATTAAGGGTTTAAATTCGTTAGGCCCCGCCCCTTTAAGTCCAGAAGCCCAGAATACCATTCAGAGTATAGACCATGACATGGCTGAGGGTTGAGATACTTTTGGCCACGCCCCTTTTTCCTAGAAGCCCCTAAACCCATTAAAATAGCATTAACGGTTTAAATTCGTTAGGCCTGCCCCTTTGGGTCCAGAAGCCCATAATACCATTCAGAGTATAGACCATGACATGGCTGAGGGTTGAGATACTTTTGACCACACCCCTTTTGCCTAGAAGCCCCTAAACCCATTGAAATAGCATTAAGGGTTTAAATTTGTTAGGCCCCGCCCCTTTAAGTCCAGAAGCCCAGAATACCATTCAGAGTATAGACCATGACATGGCTGAGGGTTGAGATACTTTTGGCCACGCCCCTTTTTCCTAGAAGCCCCTAAACCCATTAAAATAGCATTAAGGGTTTAAATTCGTTAGGCCTGCCCCTTTGGGTCCAGAAGCCCATAATACCATTCAGAGTATAGACCATGACATGGCTGAGGGTTGAGATACTTTTGACCACGCCCCTTTTGCCTAGAAGCCCCTAAACCCATTGAAATAGCATTGGGGGTTTAAATTCGTTAGGCCCCGCCCCTTTGGGTCCAGAAGCCCATAATACCATTCAGAGTATAGACCATGACATGGCTGAGGGTTTAGATACTTTTGGCCACGCCCCTTTTGCCTAGAAGCCCCTAAACCCATTGAAATAGCATTGGGGGTTTAAATTCGTTAGGCCCCGCCCCTTTAAGTCCAGAAGCCCAGAATACCATTCAGAGTATAGACCATGACATGGCTGAGGGTTGAGATACTTTTGACCACGCCCCTTTTGCCTAGAAGCCCCTAAACCCATTGAAATAACATTGGGGGTTTAAATTCGTTAGGCCCCGCCCCTTTGGGTCCAGAAGCCCATAATACCATTCAGAGTATAGACCATGACATGGCTGAGGGTTGAGATACTTTTGGCCACGCCCCTTTTGCCTAGAAGCCCCTAAACCCATTGAAATATCATTAAGGGTTTAAATTCGTTAGGCCCCGCCACTTTAAGTCCAGAAGACCAGAATACCATTCAGAGTATAGACCATGACATGACTGAGGGTTGATATACTTTTGGCCACGCCCCTTTTTCATAGAAGCCCCTAAACCCATTGAAATAGCATTAAGGGTTTAAATTCGTTAGGCCCCGCCCCTTTGGGTCAAGAAGCCCAGAATACCATTCAGAGTATAGACCATGACATGGCTGAGGGTTGAGATACTTTTGGCCACGCCCCTTTTTCCTAGAAGCCCCTAAACCCATTGAAATAGCATTAAGGGTTTAAATTCGTTAGGCCCCGCCCCTTTAAGTCCAGAAGCCCAGAATACCATTCAGAGTATAGACCATGACATGGCTAAGGGTTGAGATACTTTTGGCCACGCCCCTTTTTATCCTAGAAGCCCCTAAACCCATTAAAATAGCAGTAAGGGTTTAAATTCGTTAGGCCTGCCCCTTTGGGTCCAGAAGCCCATAATACCATTCAGAGTATAGACCATGACATGGCTGAGGGTTGAGATACTTTTGACCACGCCCATTTTGCCTAGAAGCCCCTAAACCCATTGAAATAGCATTGGGGGTTTAAATTCGTTAGGCCCCGCCCCTTTGGGTCCAGAAGCCCAGAATACCATTCAGAGTATAGACCATGACATGGCTAAGGGTTGAGATACTTTTGGCCACGCCCCTTTTGCCTAGAAGCCCCTAAACCCATTGAAATAGCATTAAGGGTTTAAATTCGTTAGGCCCCGCCCCTTTGGGTCCAGAAGCCCATAATACCATTCAGAGTATAGACCATGACATGGCTGAGGGTTGAGATACTTTTGGCCACGCCTCTTTTGCCTAGAAGCCCCTAAACCCATTGAAATAGCATTGGGGGTTTAAATTCGTTAGGCCCTGCCCCTTTGGGTCCAGAAGCCCAGAATACCATTCAGAGTATAGACCATGACATGGCTGAGGGTTGAGATACTTTTGGCCACGCCCCTTTTGCCTAGAAGCCCCTAAACCCATTGAAATAGCATTAAGGGTTTAAATTCGTTAGGCCCCGCCCCTTTGGGTCCAGAAGCCCAGAATACAATTCAGAGTATAGACCATGACATGGCTGAGGGTTGAGATACTTTTAGCCACGCCCCTTTTGCCTAGAAGCCCCTAAACTCATTGAAATATCATTAAGGGTTTAAATTCGTTAGGCCCCGCCACTTTAAGTCCAGAAGCCCAGAATACCATTCAGAGTATAGACCATGACATGACTGAGGGTTGATATACTTTGGGCCACGCCCCTTTTTCCTAGAAGCCCCTAAACCCATTGAAATAGCATTAAGGGTTTAAATTCGTTAGGCCCCGCCCCTTTGGGTCAAGAAGCCCAGAATACCATTCAGAGTATAGACCATGACATGGCTGAGGGTTGAGATACTTTTGGCCACGCCCCTTTTTCCTAGAAGCCACTAAAAACCCATTGAAATAGCATTAAGGGTTTAAATTCGTTAGGCCCCGCCCCTTTAAGTCCAGAAGCCCAGAATACCATTCAGAGTATAGACCATGACATGGCTGAGGGTTGAGATACTTTTGGCCACGCCCCTTTTGCCTTAAAGCCCCTAAACCCATTGAAATAGCATTAAGGGTTTTAATTCGTTAGGCCCCGCCCCTTTGGGTCCAGAAGCCCAGAATACTATTCAGAGTATAGACCATGACATGGTTGAGATACTTTTGGCCACGCCCCTTTTGCCTAGAAGCCCCTAAACCCATTGAAATAGCATTAAGGGTTTAAATTCGTTAGGCCCCGCCACTTTAAGTCCAGAAGCCCAGAATACCATTCAGAGTATAGACCATGACATGACTGAGGGTTGATATACTTTTGGCCACGCCCCTTTTTCCTAGAAGCCCCTAAACCCATTGAAATAGCATTAAGGGTTTAAATTCGCTAGGCCCCGCCCCTTTGGGTCAAGAAGCCCAGAATACCATTCAGAGTATAGACAATGACATGGCTGAGGGTTGAGATACTTTTGGCCACGCCCCTTTTGCCTAGAAGCCCCTAAACCCATTGAAATAGCATTAAGGGTTTAAATTCGTTAGGCCCCGCCCCTTTAAGTCCAGAAGCCCAGAATACCATTCAGAGTATAGACCATGACATGGCTGAGGGTTGAGATACTTTTGGCCACGCCCCTTTTTCCTAGAAGCCCCTAAACCCATTAAAATAGCATTAACGGTTTAAATTCGTTAGGCCTGCCCCTTTGGGTCCAGAAGCCCATAATACCATTCAGAGTATAGACCATGACATGGCTGAGGGTTGAGATACTTTTGGCCACGCCCCTTTTGCCTAGAAGCCCCTAAACCCATTGAAATAGCATTGGGGGTTTAAATTCGTTAGGCCCCGCCCCTTTGGGTCCAGAAGCCCAGAATACCATTTACAGTATAGACCATGACATGGCTGAGGGTTGAGATACTTTTGGCCACGCCCCTTTTGCCTAGAAGCCCCTAAACCCATTGAATTCGTTAGGCCCCGCCCCTTTGGGTCCAGAAGCCCAGAATACCATTCAGAGTATAGACCATGACATGGCTGAGGGTTGAGATACTTTTGGCCACGCCCCTTTTGCCTAGAAGCCCCTAAACCCATTGAAATAGCATTAAGGGTTTAAATTCGTTTGGCCCCGCCCCTTTGGGTCCAGAAGCCCATAATACCATTCAGAGTATAGACCATGACATGGCTGAGGGTTGAGATACTTTTGGCCACGCCCCTTTTGCCTAGAAGCCCCTAAACCCATTGAAATAGCATTAAGGGTTTAAATTCGTTAGGCCCCGCCCCTTTGGGTCCAGAAGCCCATAATACCATTCAGAGTATAGACCATGACATGGCTGAGGGTTGAGATACTTTTGACCACGCCCATTTTGCCTATAAGCACCTAAACCCATTGAAATAGCATTGGGTGTTTAAATTCGTTAGGCCCCGCCCCTTTGGGTCCAGAAGCCCAGAATACCATTCAGAGTATAGACCATGACATGGCTGAGGGTTGAGATACTTTTGGCCATGCCCCTTTTGCCTAGAAGCCCCTAAACCCATTGAAATAGCATTAAGGGTTTCAATTCGTTAGGCCCCACCCCTTTAAGTCCAGAAGCCCAGAATATCATTCAGAGTATAGACCATGACATGGCTGAGGGTTGAGATTCTTTTGGCCACGCCCCTTTTTCCTAGAAGCCCCTAAACCCATTGAAATAGCATTAAGGGTTTAAATTCGTTAGGCCCCGCCCCTTTGGGTCCAGAAGCCCATAATACCATTCAGAGTATAGACCATGACATGGCTGAGGGTTGAGATACTTTTGACCACGCCCCTTTTGCCTAGAAGCCCCTAAACCCATTGAAATAGCATTGGGGGTTTAAATTCGTTAGGCCCCGCCCCTTTGGGTCCAGAAGCCCAGAATACCATTCAGAGTATAGACCATGACATGGCTGAGGGTTGAGATACTTTTGACCACGCCCCTTTTGCCTAGAAGCCCCTAAACTCATTGAAATAGCATTAAGGGTTTAAATTCGTTAGGCCCCGCCCCTTTGGGTCCAGAAGCCCATAATACCATTCAGAGTATAGACCATGACATGGCTGAGGGTTGAGATACTTTTGGCCACGCCCCTTTTGCCTAGAAGCCCCTAAACCCATTGAAATAGCATTAAGGGTTTAAATTCGTTAGGCCCCGCCCCTTTGGGTCCCGAAGCCCATAATACCATTCAGAGTATAGACCATGACATGGCTGAGGGTTGAGATACTTTTGACCACGCCCCTTTTGCCTAGAAGCACCTAAACCCATTGAAATATCATTGGGGGTTTAAATTCGTTAGGCCCCGCCCCTTTGGGTCCAGAAGCCCAGAATACCATTCAGAGTATAGACCATGACATGGTTGAGATACTTTTGGCCACGCCCCTTTTGCCTAGAAGCCCCTAAACCCATTGAAATAGCATTAAGGGTTTAAATTCGGTAGGCCCCGCCCCTTTGGGTCCAGAAGCCCAGAATACCATTCAGAGTATAGACCATGACATGGCTGAGGGTTGAGATACTTTTGGCCACGCCTCTTTTGCCTAGAAGCCCCTAAACCCATTGAAATAGCATTAAGGGTTTAAATTCGTTAGGCCCCGCCCCTTTGGGTCCAGAAGCCCAGAATACAATTCAGAGTATAGACCATGACATGGCTGAGGGTTGAGATACTTTTAGCCACGCCCCTTTTGAATAGAAGCCCCTAAACTCTTTGAAATATCATTAAGGGTTTAAATTCGTTAGGCCCCGCCCCTTTAAGTCCAGAAGCCCAGAATACCATTCAGAGTATACACCATGACATGACTGATGGTTGATATACTTTTGGCCACGCCCCTTTTTCCTATAAGCCCCTAAACCCATTGAAATAGCATTAAGGGTTTAAATTCGTTAGGCCCCGCCCCTTTGGGTCAAGAAGCCCAGAATACCATTCAGAGTATAGACCATGACATGGCTGAGGGTTGAGATACTTTTGGCCACGCCCCTTTTTCCTAGAAGCCCCTAAACCCATTGAAATAGCATTAAGGGTTTAAATTCGTTAGGCCCCGCCCCTTTAAGTCCAGAAGCCCAGAATACCATTCAGAGTATAGACCATGACATGGCTGAGGGTTGAGATACTTTTGGCCACGCCCCTTTTTCCTAGAAGCCCCTAAACCCATTAAAATAGCATTAAGGGTTTAAATTCGTTAGGCCTGCCCCTTTGGGTCCAGAAGCCCATAATACCATTCAGAGTATAGACCATGACATGGCTGAGGGTTGAGATACTTTTGACCACGCCCCTTTTGCCTAGAAGCCCCTAAACCCATTGAAATAGCATTGGGGGTTTAAATTCGTTAGGCCCCGCCCCTTTGGGTCCAGAAGCCCATAATACCATTCAGAGTATAGACCATGACATGGCTGAGGGTTGAGATACTTTTGGCCACGCCCCTTTTGCCGAGAAGCCCCTAAACCCATTGAAATAGCATTGGGGGTTTAAATTTGTTAGGCCCTGCCCCTTTGGGTCCAGAAGCCCAGAATACCATTCAGAGTATAGACCATGACATGGCTGAGGGTTGAGATACTTTTGGCCACGCCCCTTTTGCCTAGAAGCCCCTAAACCCATTGAAATATCATTAAGGGTTTAAATTCGTTAGGCCCCGCCACTTTAAGTCCAGAAGCCCAGAATACCATTCAGAGTATAGACCATGACATGACTGAGGGTTGATATACTTTTGGCCACGCCCCTTTTTCCTAGAAGCCCCTAAACCCATTGAAATAGCATTAAGGGTTTAAATTCGTTAGGCCCCGCCCCTTTGGGTCAAGAAGCCCAGAATACCATTCAGAGTATAGACCATGACATGGCTGAGGGTTGAGATACTTTTGGCCACGCCCCTTTTTCCTAGAAGCCACTAAAAACCCATTGAAATAGCATTAAGGGTTTAAATTCGTTAGGCCCCGCCCCTTTAAGTCCAGAAGCCCAGAATACCATTCAGAGTATAGACCATGACATGGCTGAGGGTTGAGATACTTTTGGCCACGCCCCTTTTGCCTTAAAGCCCCTAAACCCATTGAAATAGCATTAAGGGTTTAAATTCGTTAGGCCCCGCCCCTTTGGGTCCAGAAGCCCAGAATACAATTCAGAGTATAGACCATGACATGGCTGAGGGTTGAGATACTTTTAGCCACGCCCCTTTTGCCTAGAAGCCCCTAAACCCATTGAAATAGCATTAAGGGTTTAAATTCGTTAGGCCCCGCCACTTTAAGTCCAGAAGCCCAGAATACCATTCAGAGTATAGACCATGACATGACTGAGGGTTGATATACTTTTGGCCATGCCCCTTTTTCCTAGAAGCCCCTAAACCCATTGAAATAGCATTAAGGGTTTAAATTCGCTAGGCCCCGCCCCTTTGGGTCAAGAAGCCCAGAATACCATTCAGAGTATAGACAATGACATGGCTGAGGGTTGAGATACTTTTGGCCACGCCCCTTTTGCCTAGAAGCCCCTAAACCCATTGAAATAGCATTAAGGGTTTAAATTCGTTAGGCCCCGCCCCTTTAAGTCCAGAAGCCCAGAATACCATTCAGAGTATAGACCATGACATGGCTGAAGGTTGAGATACTTTTGGCCACGCCCCTTTTTCCTAGAAGCCCCTAAACCCATTAAAATAGCATTAACGGTTTAAATTCGTTAGGCCTGCCCCTTTGGGTCCAGAAGCCCATAATACCATTCAGAGTATAGACCATGACATGGCTGAGGGTTGAGATACTTTTGACCACACCCCTTTTGCCTAGAAGCCCCTAAACCCATTGAAATAGCATTAAGGGTTTAAATTTGTTAGGCCCCGCCCCTTTAAGTCCAGAAGCCCAGAATACCATTCAGAGTATAGACCATGACATGGCTGAGGGTTGAGATACTTTTGGCCACGCCCCTTTTTCCTAGAAGCCCCTAAACCCATTAAAATAGCATTAAGGGTTTAAATTCGTTAGGCCTGCCCCTTTGGGTCCAGAAGCCCATAATACCATTCAGAGTATAGACCATGACATGGCTGAGGGTTGAGATACTTTTGACCACGCCCCTTTTGCCTAGAAGCCCCTAAACCCATTGAAATAGCATTGGGGGTTTAAATTCGTTAGGCCCCGCCCCTTTGGGTCCAGAAGCCCATAATACCATTCAGAGTATAGACCATGACATGGCTGAGGGTTTAGATACTTTTGGCCACGCCCCTTTTGCCTAGAAGCCCCTAAACCCATTGAAATAGCATTGGGGGTTTAAATTCGTTAGGCCCCGCCCCTTTAAGTCCAGAAGCCCAGAATACCATTCAGAGTATAGACCATGACATGGCTGAGGGTTGAGATACTTTTGACCACGCCCCTTTTGCCTAGAAGCCCCTAAACCCATTGAAATAACATTGGGGGTTTAAATTCGTTAGGCCCCGCCCCTTTGGGTCCAGAAGCCCATAATACCATTCAGAGTATAGACCATGACATGGCTGAGGGTTGAGATACTTTTGGCCACGCCCCTTTTGCCTAGAAGCCCCTAAACCCATTGAAATATCATTAAGGGTTTAAATTCGTTAGGCCCCGCCACTTTAAGTCCAGAAGACCAGAATACCATTCAGAGTATAGACCATGACATGACTGAGGGTTGATATACTTTTGGCCACGCCCCTTTTTCATAGAAGCCCCTAAACCCATTGAAATAGCATTAAGGGTTTAAATTCGTTAGGCCCCGCCCCTTTGGGTCAAGAAGCCCAGAATACCATTCAGAGTATAGACCATGACATGGCTGAGGGTTGAGATACTTTTGGCCACGCCCCTTTTTCCTAGAAGCCCCTAAACCCATTGAAATAGCATTAAGGGTTTAAATTCGTTAGGCCCCGCCCCTTTAAGTCCAGAAGCCCAGAATACCATTCAGAGTATAGACCATGACATGGCTGAGGGTTGAGATACTTTTGGCCACGCCCCTTTTTATCCTAGAAGCCCCTAAACCCATTAAAATAGCAGTAAGGGTTTAAATTCGTTAGGCCTGCCCCTTTGGGTCCAGAAGCCCATAATACCATTCAGAGTATAGACCATGACATGGCTGAGGGTTGAGATACTTTTGACCACGCCCATTTTGCCTAGAAGCCCCTAAACCCATTGAAATAGCATTGGGGGTTTAAATTCGTTAGGCCCCGCCCCTTTGGGTCCAGAAGCCCAGAATACCATTCAGAGTATAGACCATGACATGGCTGAGGGTTGAGATACTTTTGGCCACGCCCCTTTTGCCGAGAAGCCCCTAAACCCATTGAAATAGCATTGGGGGTTTAAATTTGTTAGGCCCTGCCCCTTTGGGTCCAGAAGCCCAGAATACCATTCAGAGTATAGACCATGACATGGCTGAGGGTTGAGATACTTTTGGCCACGCCCCTTTTGCCTAGAAGCCCCTAAACCCATTGAAATATCATTAAGGGTTTAAATTCGTTAGGCCCCGCCACTTTAAGTCCAGAAGCCCAGAATACCATTCAGAGTATAGACCATGACATGACTGAGGGTTGATATACTTTTGGCCACGCCCCTTTTTCCTAGAAGCCCCTAAACCCATTGAAATAGCATTAAGGGTTTAAATTCGTTAGGCCCCGCCCCTTTGGGTCAAGAAGCCCAGAATACCATTCAGAGTATAGACCATGACATGGCTGAGGGTTGAGATACTTTTGGCCACGCCCCTTTTTCCTAGAAGCCACTAAAAACCCATTGAAATAGCATTAAGGGTTTAAATTCGTTAGGCCCCGCCCCTTTAAGTCCAGAAGCCCAGAATACCATTCAGAGTATAGACCATGACATGGCTGAGGGTTGAGATACTTTTGGCCACGCCCCTTTTGCCTTAAAGCCCCTAAACCCATTGAAATAGCATTAAGGGTTTAAATTCGTTAGGCCCCGCCCCTTTGGGTCCAGAAGCCCATAATACCATTCAGAGTATAGACCATGACATGGCTGAGGGTTGAGATACTTTTGGCCACGCCCCTTTTGCCTAGAAGCCCCTAAACACATTGAAATATCATTAAGGGTTTAAATTCGTTAGGCCCCGCCACTTTAAGTCCAGAAGCCCAGAATACCATTCAGAGTATAGACCATGACATGACTGAGGGTTGATATACTTTTGGCCACGCCCCTTTTTCATAGAAGCCCCTAAACCCATTGAAATAGCATTAAGGGTTTAAATTCGTTAGGCCCCGCCCCTTTGGGTCAAGAAGCCCAGAATACCATTCAGAGTATAGACCATGACATGGCTGAGGGTTGAGATACTTTTGGCCACGCCCCTTTTTCCTAGAAGCCCCTAAACCCATTGAAATAGCATTAAGGGTTTAAATTCGTTAGGCCCCGCCCCTTTAAGTCCAGAAGCCCAGAATACCATTCAGAGTATAGACCATGACATGGCTGAGGGTTGAGATACTTTTGGCCACGCCCCTTTTTCCTAGAAGCCCCTAAACCCATTAAAATAGCAGTAAGGGTTTAAATTCGTTAGGCCTGCCCCTTTGGGTCCAGAAGCCCATAATACCATTCAGAGTATAGACCATGACATGGCTGAGGGTTGAGATACTTTTGACCACGCCCATTTTGCCTAGAAGCCCCTAAACCCATTGAAATAGCATTGGGGGTTTAAATTCGTTAGGCCCCGCCCCTTTGGGTCCAGAAGCCCAGAATACCATTCAGAGTATAGACCATGACATGGCTGAGGGTTGAGATACTTTTGACCACGCCCCTTTTGCCTTGAAGCCCCTAAACCCATTGAAATAGCATTGGGGTTTAAATTCGTTAGGCCCCGCCCCTTTGGGTCCAGAAGCCCAGAATACCATTTAGAGTATAGACCATGACATGGCTGAGGGTTGAGATAATTTTGGCCACGCCCCTTTTGCCTAGAAGCCCCTAAACCCATTGAAATAGCATTAAGGGTTTAAATTCGTTAGGCCCCGCCCCTTTGGGTCCAGAAGCCCATAATACCATTCAGAGTATAGACCATGACATGGCTAAGGGTTGAGATACTTTTGGCCACGCCCCTTTTGCCTAGAAGCCCCTAAACCCATTGAAATAGCATTAAGGGTTTAAATTCGTTAGGCCCCGCCCCTTTGGGTCCAGAAGCCCATAATACCATTCAGAGTATAGACCATGACATGGCTGAGGGTTGAGATACTTTTGGCCACGCCTCTTTTGCCTAGAAGCCCCTAAACCCATTGAAATAGCATTGGGGGTTTAAATTCGTTAGGCCCTGCCCCTTTGGGTCCAGAAGCCCAGAATACCATTCAGAGTATAGACCATGACATGGCTGAGGGTTGAGATACTTTTGGCCATGCCCCTTTTGCCTAGAAGCCCCTAAACCCATTGAAATAGCATTAAGGGTTTAAATTCGTTAGGCCCCGCCCCTTTGGGTCCAGAAGCCCAGAATACAATTCAGAGTATAGACCATGACATGGCTGAGGGTTGAGATACTTTTAGCCACGCCCCTTTTGCCTAGAAGCCCCTAAACTCATTGAAATATCATTAAGGGTTTAAATTCGTTAGGCCCCGCCACTTTAAGTCCAGAAGCCCAGAATACCATTCAGAGTATAGACCATGACATGACTGAGGGTTGATATACTTTGGGCCACGCCCCTTTTTCCTAGAAGCCCCTAAACCCATTGAAATAGCATTAAGGGTTTAAATTCGTTAGGCCCCGCCCCTTTGGGTCAAGAAGCCCAGAATACCATTCAGAGTATAGACCATGACATGGCTGAGGGTTGAGATACTTTTGGCCACGCCCCTTTTTCCTAGAAGCCACTAAAAACCCATTGAAATAGCATTAAGGGTTTAAATTCGTTAGGCCCCGCCCCTTTAAGTCCAGAAGCCCAGAATACCATTCAGAGTATAGACCATGACATGGCTGAGGGTTGAGATACTTTTGGCCACGCCCCTTTTGCCTTAAAGCCCCTAAACCCATTGAAATAGCATTAAGGGTTTTAATTCGTTAGGCCCCGCCCCTTTGGGTCCAGAAGCCCAGAATACTATTCAGAGTATAGACCATGACATGGTTGAGATACTTTTGGCCACGCCCCTTTTGCCTAGAAGCCCCTAAACCCATTGAAATAGCATTAAGGGTTTAAATTCGTTAGGCCCCGCCACTTTAAGTCCAGAAGCCCAGAATACCATTCAGAGTATAGACCATGACATGACTGAGGGTTGATATACTTTTGGCCACGCTCCTTTTTCCTAGAAGCCCCTAAACCCATTGAAATAGCATTAAGGGTTTAAATTCGCTAGGCCCCGCCCCTTTGGGTCAAGAAGCCCAGAATACCATTCAGAGTATAGACAATGACATGGCTGAGGGTTGAGATACTTTTGGCCACGCCCCTTTTGCCTAGAAGCCCCTAAACCCATTGAAATAGCATTAAGGGTTTAAATTCGTTAGGCCCCGCCCCTTTAAGTCCAGAAGCCCAGAATACCATTCAGAGTATAGACCATGACATGGCTGAGGGTTGAGATACTTTTGGCCACGCCCCTTTTTCCTAGAAGCCCCTAAACCCATTAAAATAGCATTAACGGTTTAAATTCGTTAGGCCTGCCCCTTTGGGTCCAGAAGCCCATAATACCATTCAGAGTATAGACCATGACATGGCTGAGGGTTGAGATACTTTTGGCCACGCCCCTTTTGCCTAGAAGCCCCTAAACCCATTGAAATAGCATTGGGGGTTTAAATTCGTTAGGCCCCGCCCCTTTGGGTCCAGAAGCCCAGAATACCATTTACAGTATAGACCATGACATGGCTGAGGGTTGAGATACTTTTGGCCACGCCCCTTTTGCCTAGAAGCCCCTAAACCCATTGAATTCGTTAGGCCCCGCCCCTTTGGGTCCAGAAGCCCAGAATACCATTCAGAGTATAGACCATGACATGGCTGAGGGTTGAGATACTTTTGGCCACGCCCCTTTTGCCTAGAAGCCCCTAAACCCATTGAAATAGCATTAAGGGTTTAAATTCGTTTGGCCCCGCCCCTTTGGGTCCAGAAGCCCATAATACCATTCAGAGTATAGACCATGACATGGCTGAGGGTTGAGATACTTTTGGCCACGCCCCTTTTGCCTAGAAGCCCCTAAACCCATTGAAATAGCATTAAGGGTTTAAATTCGTTAGGCCCCGCCCCTTTGGGTCCAGAAGCCCATAATACCATTCAGAGTATAGACCATGACATGGCTGAGGGTTGAGATACTTTTGACCACGCCCATTTTGCCTATAAGCACCTAAACCCATTGAAATAGCATTGGGTGTTTAAATTCGTTAGGCCCCGCCCCTTTGGGTCCAGAAGCCCAGAATACCATTCAGAGTATAGACCATGACATGGCTGAGGGTTGAGATACTTTTGGCCATGCCCCTTTTGCCTAGAAGCCCCTAAACCCATTGAAATAGCATTAAGGGTTTCAATTCGTTAGGCCCCACCCCTTTAAGTCCAGAAGCCCAGAATATCATTCAGAGTATAGACCATGACATGGCTGAGGGTTGAGATTCTTTTGGCCACGCCCCTTTTTCCTAGAAGCCCCTAAACCCATTGAAATAGCATTAAGGGTTTAAATTCGTTAGGCCCCGCCCCTTTGGGTCCAGAAGCCCATAATACCATTCAGAGTATAGACCATGACATGGCTGAGGGTTGAGATACTTTTGACCACGCCCCTTTTGCCTAGAAGCCCCTAAACCCATTGAAATAGCATTGGGGGTTTAAATTCGTTAGGCCCCGCCCCTTTGGGTCCAGAAGCCCAGAATACCATTCAGAGTATAGACCATGACATGGCTGAGGGTTGAGATACTTTTGACCACGCCCCTTTTGCCTAGAAGCCCCTAAACTCATTGAAATAGCATTAAGGGTTTAAATTCGTTAGGCCCCGCCCCTTTGGGTCCAGAAGCCCATAATACCATTCAGAGTATAGACCATGACATGGCTGAGGGTTGAGATACTTTTGGCCACGCCCCTTTTGCCTAGAAGCCCCTAAACCCATTGAAATAGCATTAAGGGTTTAAATTCGTTAGGCCCCGCCCCTTTGGGTCCCGAAGCCCATAATACCATTCAGAGTATAGACCATGACATGGCTGAGGGTTGAGATACTTTTGACCACGCCCCTTTTGCCTAGAAGCACCTAAACCCATTGAAATATCATTGGGGGTTTAAATTCGTTAGGCCCCGCCCCTTTGGGTCCAGAAGCCCAGAATACCATTCAGAGTATAGACCATGACATGGTTGAGATACTTTTGGCCACGCCCCTTTTGCCTAGAAGCCCCTAAACCCATTGAAATAGCATTAAGGGTTTAAATTCGGTAGGCCCCGCCCCTTTGGGTCCAGAAGCCCAGAATACCATTCAGAGTATAGACCATGACATGGCTGAGGGTTGAGATACTTTTGGCCACGCCTCTTTTGCCTAGAAGCCCCTAAACCCATTGAAATAGCATTAAGGGTTTAAATTCGTTAGGCCCCGCCCCTTTGGGTCCAGAAGCCCAGAATACAATTCAGAGTATAGACCATGACATGGCTGAGGGTTGAGATACTTTTAGCCACGCCCCTTTTGAATAGAAGCCCCTAAACTCTTTGAAATATCATTAAGGGTTTAAATTCGTTAGGCCCCGCCCCTTTAAGTCCAGAAGCCCAGAATACCATTCAGAGTATACACCATGACATGACTGATGGTTGATATACTTTTGGCCACGCCCCTTTTTCCTATAAGCCCCTAAACCCATTGAAATAGCATTAAGGGTTTAAATTCGTTAGGCCCCGCCCCTTTGGGTCAAGAAGCCCAGAATACCATTCAGAGTATAGACCATGACATGGCTGAGGGTTGAGATACTTTTGGCCACGCCCCTTTTTCCTAGAAGCCCCTAAACCCATTGAAATAGCATTAAGGGTTTAAATTCGTTAGGCCCCGCCCCTTTAAGTCCAGAAGCCCAGAATACCATTCAGAGTATAGACCATGACATGGCTGAGGGTTGAGATACTTTTGGCCACGCCCCTTTTTCCTAGAAGCCCCTAAACCCATTAAAATAGCATTAAGGGTTTAAATTCGTTAGGCCTGCCCCTTTGGGTCCAGAAGCCCATAATACCATTCAGAGTATAGACCATGACATGGCTGAGGGTTGAGATACTTTTGACCACGCCCCTTTTGCCTAGAAGCCCCTAAACCCATTGAAATAGCATTGGGGGTTTAAATTCGTTAGGCCCCGCCCCTTTGGGTCCAGAAGCCCATAATACCATTCAGAGTATAGACCATGACATGGCTGAGGGTTGAGATACTTTTGGCCACGCCCCTTTTGCCGAGAAGCCCCTAAACCCATTGAAATAGCATTGGGGGTTTAAATTTGTTAGGCCCTGCCCCTTTGGGTCCAGAAGCCCAGAATACCATTCAGAGTATAGACCATGACATGGATGAGGGTTGAGATACTTTTGGCCACGCCCCTTTTGCCTAGAAGCCCCTAAACCCATTGAAATATCATTAAGGGTTTAAATTCGTTAGGCCCCGCCACTTTAAGTCCAGAAGCCCAGAATACCATTCAGAGTATAGACCATGACATGACTGAGGGTTGATATACTTTTGGCCACGCCCCTTTTTCCTAGAAGCCCCTAAACCCATTGAAATAGCATTAAGGGTTTAAATTCGTTAGGCCCCGCCCCTTTGGGTCAAGAAGCCCAGAATACCATTCAGAGTATAGACCATGACATGGCTGAGGGTTGAGATACTTTTGGCCACGCCCCTTTTTCCTAGAAGCCACTAAAAACCCATTGAAATAGCATTAAGGGTTTAAATTCGTTAGGCCCCGCCCCTTTAAGTCCAGAAGCCCAGAATACCATTCAGAGTATAGACCATGACATGGCTGAGGGTTGAGATACTTTTGGCCACGCCCCTTTTGCCTTAAAGCCCCTAAACCCATTGAAATAGCATTAAGGGTTTAAATTCGTTAGGCCCCGCCCCTTTGGGTCCAGAAGCCCAGAATACAATTCAGAGTATAGACCATGACATGGCTGAGGGTTGAGATACTTTTAGCCACGCCCCTTTTGCCTAGAAGCCCCTAAACCCATTGAAATAGCATTAAGGGTTTAAATTCGTTAGGCCCCGCCACTTTAAGTCCAGAAGCCCAGAATACCATTCAGAGTATAGACCATGACATGACTGAGGGTTGATATACTTTTGGCCATGCCCCTTTTTCCTAGAAGCCCCTAAACCCATTGAAATAGCATTAAGGGTTTAAATTCGCTAGGCCCCGCCCCTTTGGGTCAAGAAGCCCAGAATACCATTCAGAGTATAGACAATGACATGGCTGAGGGTTGAGATACTTTTGGCCACGCCCCTTTTGCCTAGAAGCCCCTAAACCCATTGAAATAGCATTAAGGGTTTAAATTCGTTAGGCCCCGCCCCTTTAAGTCCAGAAGCCCAGAATACCATTCAGAGTATAGACCATGACATGGCTGAGGGTTGAGATACTTTTGGCCACGCCCCTTTTTCCTAGAAGCCCCTAAACCCATTAAAATAGCATTAACGGTTTAAATTCGTTAGGCCTGCCCCTTTGGGTCCAGAAGCCCATAATACCATTCAGAGTATAGACCATGACATGGCTGAGGGTTGAGATACTTTTGACCACACCCCTTTTGCCTAGAAGCCCCTAAACCCATTGAAATAGCATTAAGGGTTTAAATTTGTTAGGCCCCGCCCCTTTAAGTCCAGAAGCCCAGAATACCATTCAGAGTATAGACCATGACATGGCTGAGGGTTGAGATACTTTTGGCCACGCCCCTTTTTCCTAGAAGCCCCTAAACCCATTAAAATAGCATTAAGGGTTTAAATTCGTTAGGCCTGCCCCTTTGGGTCCAGAAGCCCATAATACCATTCAGAGTATAGACCATGACATGGCTGAGGGTTGAGATACTTTTGACCACGCCCCTTTTGCCTAGAAGCCCCTAAACCCATTGAAATAGCATTGGGGGTTTAAATTCGTTAGGCCCCGCCCCTTTGGGTCCAGAAGCCCATAATACCATTCAGAGTATAGACCATGACATGGCTGAGGGTTTAGATACTTTTGGCCACGCCCCTTTTGCCTAGAAGCCCCTAAACCCATTGAAATAGCATTGGGGGTTTAAATTCGTTAGGCCCCGCCCCTTTAAGTCCAGAAGCCCAGAATACCATTCAGAGTATAGACCATGACATGTCTGAGGGTTGAGATACTTTTGACCACGCCCCTTTTGCCTAGAAGCCCCTAAACCCATTGAAATAACATTGGGGGTTTAAATTCGTTAGGCCCCGCCCCTTTGGGTCCAGAAGCCCATAATACCATTCAGAGTATAGACCATGACATGGCTGAGGGTTGAGATACTTTTGGCCACGCCCCTTTTGCCTAGAAGCCCCTAAACCCATTGAAATATCATTAAGGGTTTAAATTCGTTAGGCCCCGCCACTTTAAGTCCAGAAGACCAGAATACCATTCAGAGTATAGACCATGACATGACTGAGGGTTGATATACTTTTGGCCACGCCCCTTTTTCATAGAAGCCCCTAAACCCATTGAAATAGCATTAAGGGTTTAAATTCGTTAGGCCCCGCCCCTTTGGGTCAAGAAGCCCAGAATACCATTCAGAGTATAGACCATGACATGGCTGAGGGTTGAGATACTTTTGGCCACGCCCCTTTTTCCTAGAAGCCCCTAAACCCATTGAAATAGCATTAAGGGTTTAAATTCGTTAGGCCCCGCCCCTTTGGGTCAAGAAGCCCAGAATACCATTCAGAGTATAGACCATGACATGGCTGAGGGTTGAGATACTTTTGGCCACGCCCCTTTTTCCTAGAAGCCACTAAAAACCCATTGAAATAGCATTAAGGGTTTAAATTCGTTAGGCCCCGCCCCTTTAAGTCCAGAAGCCCAGAATACCATTCAGAGTATAGACCATGACATGGCTGAGGGTTGAGATACTTTTGGCCACGCCCCTTTTGCCTTAAAGCCCCTAAACCCATTGAAATAGCATTAAGGGTTTAAATTCGTTAGGCCCCGCCCCTTTGGGTCCAGAAGCCCAGAATACAATTCAGAGTATAGACCATGACATGGCTGAGGGTTGAGATACTTTTAGCCACGCCCCTTTTGCCTAGAAGCCCCTAAACCCATTGAAATAGCATTAAGGGTTTAAATTCGTTAGGCCCCGCCACTTTAAGTCCAGAAGCCCAGAATACCATTCAGAGTATAGACCATGACATGACTGAGGGTTGATATACTTTTGGCCATGCCCCTTTTTCCTAGAAGCCCCTAAACCCATTGAAATAGCATTAAGGGTTTAAATTCGCTAGGCCCCGCCCCTTTGGGTCAAGAAGCCCAGAATACCATTCAGAGTATAGACAATGACATGGCTGAGGGTTGAGATACTTTTGGCCACGCCCCTTTTGCCTAGAAGCCCCTAAACCCATTGAAATAGCATTAAGGGTTTAAATTCGTTAGGCCCCGCCCCTTTAAGTCCAGAAGCCCAGAATACCATTCAGAGTATAGACCATGACATGGCTGAGGGTTGAGATACTTTTGGCCACGCCCCTTTTTCCTAGAAGCCCCTAAACCCATTAAAATAGCATTAACGGTTTAAATTCGTTAGGCCTGCCCCTTTGGGTCCAGAAGCCCATAATACCATTCAGAGTATAGACCATGACATGGCTGAGGGTTGAGATACTTTTGACCACACCCCTTTTGCCTAGAAGCCCCTAAACCCATTGAAATAGCATTAAGGGTTTAAATTTGTTAGGCCCCGCCCCTTTAAGTCCAGAAGCCCAGAATACCATTCAGAGTATAGACCATGACATGGCTGAGGGTTGAGATACTTTTGGCCACGCCCCTTTTTCCTAGAAGCCCCTAAACCCATTAAAATAGCATTAAGGGTTTAAATTCGTTAGGCCTGCCCCTTTGGGTCCAGAAGCCCATAATACCATTCAGAGTATAGACCATGACATGGCTGAGGGTTGAGATACTTTTGACCACGCCCCTTTTGCCTAGAAGCCCCTAAACCCATTGAAATAGCATTGGGGGTTTAAATTCGTTAGGCCCCGCCCCTTTGGGTCCAGAAGCCCATAATACCATTCAGAGTATAGACCATGACATGGCTGAGGGTTTAGATACTTTTGGCCACGCCCCTTTTGCCTAGAAGCCCCTAAACCCATTGAAATAGCATTGGGGGTTTAAATTCGTTAGGCCCCGCCCCTTTAAGTCCAGAAGCCCAGAATACCATTCAGAGTATAGACCATGACATGTCTGAGGGTTGAGATACTTTTGACCACGCCCCTTTTGCCTAGAAGCCCCTAAACCCATTGAAATAACATTGGGGGTTTAAATTCGTTAGGCCCCGCCCCTTTGGGTCCAGAAGCCCATAATACCATTCAGAGTATAGACCATGACATGGCTGAGGGTTGAGATACTTTTGGCCACGCCCCTTTTGCCTAGAAGCCCCTAAACCCATTGAAATATCATTAAGGGTTTAAATTCGTTAGGCCCCGCCACTTTAAGTCCAGAAGACCAGAATACCATTCAGAGTATAGACCATGACATGACTGAGGGTTGATATACTTTTGGCCACGCCCCTTTTTCATAGAAGCCCCTAAACCCATTGAAATAGCATTAAGGGTTTAAATTCGTTAGGCCCCGCCCCTTTGGGTCAAGAAGCCCAGAATACCATTCAGAGTATAGACCATGACATGGCTGAGGGTTGAGATACTTTTGGCCACGCCCCTTTTTCCTAGAAGCCCCTAAACCCATTGAAATAGCATTAAGGGTTTAAATTCGTTAGGCCCCGCCCCTTTAAGTCCAGAAGCCCAGAATACCATTCAGAGTATAGACCATGACATGGCTGAGGGTTGAGATACTTTTGGCCACGCCCCTTTTTATCCTAGAAGCCCCTAAACCCATTAAAATAGCAGTAAGGGTTTAAATTCGTTAGGCCTGCCCCTTTGGGTCCAGAAGCCCATAATACCATTCAGAGTATAGACCATGACATGGCTGAGGGTTGAGATACTTTTGACCACGCCCATTTTGCCTAGAAGCCCCTAAACCCATTGAAATAGCATTGGGGGTTTAAATTCGTTAGGCCCCGCCCCTTTGGGTCCAGAAGCCCAGAATACCATTCAGAGTATAGACCATGACATGGCTGAGGGTTGAGATACTTTTGACCACGCCCCTTTTGCCTTGAAGCCCCTAAACCCATTGAAATAGCATTGGGGTTTAAATTCGTTAGGCCCCGCCCCTTTGGGTCCAGAAGCCCAGAATACCATTTAGAGTATAGACCATGACATGGCTGAGGGTTGAGATAATTTTGGCCACGCCCCTTTTGCCTAGAAGCCCCTAAACCCATTGAAATAGCATTAAGGGTTTAAATTCGTTAGGCCCCGCCCCTTTGGGTCCAGAAGCCCATAATACCATTCAGAGTATAGACCATGACATGGCTAAGGGTTGAGATACTTTTGGCCACGCCCCTTTTGCCTAGAAGCCCCTAAACCCATTGAAATAGCATTAAGGGTTTAAATTCGTTAGGCCCCGCCCCTTTGGGTCCAGAAGCCCATAATACCATTCAGAGTATAGACCATGACATGGCTGAGGGTTGAGATACTTTTGGCCACGCCTCTTTTGCCTAGAAGCCCCTAAACCCATTGAAATAGCATTGGGGGTTTAAATTCGTTAGGCCCTGCCCCTTTGGGTCCAGAAGCCCAGAATACCATTCAGAGTATAGACCATGACATGGCTGAGGGTTGAGATACTTTTGGCCACGCCCCTTTTGCCTAGAAGCCCCTAAACCCATTGAAATAGCATTAAGGGTTTAAATTCGTTAGGCCCCGCCCCTTTGGGTCCAGAAGCCCAGAATACAATTCAGAGTATAGACCATGACATGGCTGAGGGTTGAGATACTTTTAGCCACGCCCCTTTTGCCTAGAAGCCCCTAAACTCATTGAAATATCATTAAGGGTTTAAATTCGTTAGGCCCCGCCACTTTAAGTCCAGAAGCCCAGAATACCATTCAGAGTATAGACCATGACATGACTGAGGGTTGATATACTTTTGGCCACGCCCCTTTTTCCTAGAAGCCCCTAAACCCATTGAAATAGCATTAAGGGTTTAAATTCGCTAGGCCCCGCCCCTTTGGGTCAAGAAGCCCAGAATACCATTCAGAGTATAGACCATGACATGGCTGAGGGTTGAGATACTTTTGACCACGCCCATTTTGCCTAGAAGCCCCTAAACCCATTGAAATAGCATTGGGGGTTTAAATTCGTTAGGCCCCGCCCCTTTGGGTCCAGAAGCCCAGAATACCATTCAGAGTATAGACCATGACATGGCTGAGGGTTGAGATACTTTTGACCACGCCCCTTTTGCCTTGAAGCCCCTAAACCCATTGAAATAGCATTGGGGTTTAAATTCGTTAGGCCCCGCCCCTTTGGGTCCAGAAGCCCAGAATACCATTTAGAGTATAGACCATGACATGGCTGAGGGTTGAGATAATTTTGGCCACGCCCCTTTTGCCTAGAAGCCCCTAAACCCATTGAAATAGCATTAAGGGTTTAAATTCGTTATGCCCCGCCCCTTTGGGTCCAGAAGCCCATAATACCATTCAGAGTATAGACCATGACATGGCTAAGGGTTGAGATACTTTTGGCCACGCCCCTTTTGCCTAGAAGCCCCTAAACCCATTGAAATATCATTGGGGGTTTAAATTCGTTAGGCCCTGCCCCTTTGGGTCCAGAAGCCCAGAATACCATTCAGAGTATAGACCATGACATGGCTGAGGGTTGAGATACTTTTGGCCACGCCCCTTTTGCCTAGAAGCCCCTAAACCCATTGAAATAGCATTAAGGGTTTAAATTCGTTAGGCCCCGCCCCTTTGGGTCCAGAAGCCCAGAATACAATTCAGAGTATAGACCATGACATGGCTGAGGGTTGAGATACTTTTAGCCACGCCCCTTTTGCCTAGAAGCCCCTAAACTCATTGAAATATCATTAAGGGTTTAAATTCGTTAGGCCCCGCCACTTTAAGTCCAGAAGCCCAGAATACCATTCAGAGTATAGACCATGACATGACTGAGGGTTGATATACTTTTGGCCACGCCCCTTTTTCCTAGAAGCCCCTAAACCCATTGAAATAGCATTAAGGGTTTAAATTCGCTAGGCCCCGCCCCTTTGGGTCAAGAAGCCCAGAATACCATTCAGAGTATAGACCATGACATGGCTGAGGGTTGAGATACTTTTGACCACGCCCCTTTTGCCTAGAAGCCCCTAAACTCATTGAAATAGCATTAAGGGTTTAAATTCGTTAGGCCCCGCCCCTTTGGGTCCAGAAGCCCATAATACCATTCAGAGTATAGACCATGACATGGCTGAGGGTTGAGATACTTTTGGCCACGCCCCTTTTGCCTAGAAGCCCCTAAACCCATTGAAATAGCATTAAGGGTTTAAATTCGTTAGGCCCCGCCCCTTTGGGTCCCGAAGCCCATAATACCATTCAGAGTATAGACCATGACATGGCTGAGGGTTGAGATACTTTTGACCACGCCCCTTTTGCCTAGAAGCACCTAAACCCATTGAAATATCATTGGGGGTTTAAATTCGTTAGGCCCCGCCCCTTTGGGTCCAGAAGCCCAGAATACCATTCAGAGTATAGACCATGACATGGCTGAGGGTTGAGATACTTTTGGCCACGCCTCTTTTGCCTAGAAGCCCCTAAACCCATTGAAATAGCATTAAGGGTTTAAATTCGTTAGGCCCCGCCCCTTTGGGTCCAGAAGCCCAGAATACAATTCAGAGTATAGACCATGACATGGCTGAGGGTTGAGATACTTTTAGCCACGCCCCTTTTGAATAGAAGCCCCTAAACTCTTTGAAATATCATTAAGGGTTTAAATTCGCTAGGCCCCGCCCCTTTAAGTCCAGAAGCCCAGAATACCATTCAGAGTATAGACCATGACATGGCTGAGGGTTGAGATACTTTTGGCCACGCCCCTTTTGCCTAGAAGCCCCTAAACCCATTGAAATAGCATTAAGGGTTTAAATTCGTTAGGCCCCGCCCCTTTGGGTCCAGAAGCCCATAATACCATTCAGAGTATAGATCATGACATGGCTGAGGGTTGAGATACTTTTGGCCACGCCCCTTTTGCCTAGAAGCCCCTAAACCCATTGAAATAGCATTAAGGGTTTAAATTCGTTAGGCCCCACCCCTTTGGGTCCAGAAGCCCATAATACCATTCAGAGTATAGACCATGACATGGCTGAGGGTTGAGATACTTTTGGCCACGCCCCTTTTTGCCTAGAAGCCCCTAAACCCATTGAAATAGCATTGGGGGTTTAAATTCGTTAGGCCCTGCCCCTTTGGGTCCAGAAGCCCAGAATACCATTCAGAGTATAGACCATGACATGGCTGAGGGTTGATATACTTTTGGCCACGCCCCTTTTGCCTAGAAGCCCCTAAACCCATTGAAATAGCATTAAGGGTTTAAATTCGTTAGGCCCCGCCCCTTTGGGTCCAGAAGCCCAGAATACAATTCAGAGTATAGACCATGACATGGCTGAGGGTTGAGATACTTTTAGCCACGCCCCTTTTGCCTAGAAGCCCCTAAACTTATTGAAATATCATTAAGGGCTTAAATTCGTTAGGCCCCGCCCCTTTAAGTCCAGAAGCCCAGAATACCATTCAGAGTATAGACCATGACATGACTGAGGGTTGATATACTTTTGGCCACGCCTTTTTTTCCTAGAAGCCCCTAAACCCATTGAAATAGCATTAAGGGTTTAAATTTGTTAGGCCCCGCCCCTTTGGGTCAAGAAGCCCAGAATACCATTCAGAGTATAGACAATGACATGGTTGAGGGTTGAGATACTTTTGGCTACGCCCCTTTTGCCTAGAAGCCCCTAAACCCATTGAAATAGCATTAAGGGTTTAAATTCGTTAGGCCCCGCCCCTTTAAGTCCAGAAGCCTAGAATACCATTCAGAGTATAGACCATGACATGGCTGAGGGTTGAAATACTTTTGGCCACGCCCCTTTTTCCTAGAAGCCCCTAAACCCATTGAAATAGCATTAAGGGTTTAAATTCGTTAGGCCCCGCCCCTTTGGGTCCAGAAGCCCATAATACCATTCAGAGTATAGACCATGACATGGCTGAGGGTTGAGATACTTTTGACCACGCCCCTTTTGCCTAGAAGCCCCTAAACCCATTGAAATAGCATTGGGGGTTTAAATTCGTTAGGACCCGCCCCTTTGGGTCCAGAAGCCCAGAATACCATTCAGAGTATAGACCATGACATGGTTGAGGGTTGAGATACTTTTGGCCACGCCCCTTTTGCCTAGAAGCCCCTAAACCCATTGAAATAGCATTAAGGGTTTAAATTCGTTAGGCCCCGCCCCTTTGGGTCCAGAAGCCCAGAATACCATTCAGAGTATAGACCATGACATGGCTGAGGGTTGAGATACTTTTGGCCACGCCCCTTTTTCCTAGAAGCCCCTAAACCCATTGAAATAGCATTAAGGGTTTAAATTCGTTAGGCCCCGCCCCTTTGGGTCCAGAAGCCCGTAATACCATTCAGAGTATAGACCATGACATGGCTGAGGGTTGAGATACTTTTGACCACGCCCCTTTTGCCTAGAAGCCCCTAAACCCATTGAAATAGCATTGGGGGTTTAAATTCGTTAGGCCCCGCCCCTTTGGGTCCAGAAGCCCAGAATACCATTCAGAGTATAGACCATGACATGGTTGAGGGTTGAGATACTTTTGGCCACGCCCCTTTTGCCTAGAAGCCCCTAAACCCATTGAAATAGCATTAAGGGTTTAAATTCGTTAGGCCCCGCCCCTTTGGGTCCAGAAGCCCAGAATACCATTCAGAGTATAGACCATGACATGGCTGAGGGTTGAGATACTTTTGGCCACGCCCCTTTTGCCTAGAAGCCCCTAAACCCATTGAATTCGTTAGGCCCCGCCCCTTTGGGTCCAGAAGCCCAGAATACCATTCAGAGTATAGACCATGACATGGCTGAGGGTTGAGATACTTTTGGCCACGCCCCTTTTGCCTAGAAGCCCCTAAACCCATTGAAATAGCATTAAGGGTTTAAATTCGTTTGGCCCCGCCCCTTTGGGTCCAGAAGCCCATAATACCATTCAGAGTATAGACCATGACATGGCTGAGGGTTGAGATACTTTTGGCCACGCCCCTTTTGCCTAGAAGCCCCTAAACCCATTGAAATAGCATTAAGGGTTTAAATTCGTTAGGCCCCGCCCCTTTGGGTCCAGAAGCCCATAATACCATTCAGAGTATAGACCATGACATGGCTGAGGGTTGAGATACTTTTGACCACGCCCCTTTTGCCTATAAGCCCCTAAACCCATTGAAATAGCATTGGGGGTTTAAATTCGTTAGGCCCCGCCCCTTTGGGTCCAGAAGCCCAGAATACCATTCAGAGTATAGACCATGACATGGCTGAGGGTTGAGATACTTTTGACCACGCCCCTTTTGCCTAGAAGCCCCTAAACTCATTGAAATAGCATTAAGGGTTTAAATTCGTTAGGCCCCGCCCCTTTGGGTCCAGAAGCCCATAATACCATTCAGAGTATAGACCATGACATGGCTGAGGGTTGAGATACTTTTGGCCACGCCCCTTTTGCCTAGAAGCCCCTAAACCCATTGAAATAGCATTGGGGGTTTAAATTCGTTAGGCCCCGCCCCTTTGGGTCCAGAAGCCCAGAATACCATTTACAGTATAGACCATGACATGGCTGAGGGTTGAGATACTTTTGGCCACGCCCCTTTTGCCTAGAAGCCCCTAAACTCATTGAAATAGCATTAAGGGTTTAAATTCGTTAGGCCCCGCCCCTTTGGGTCCAGAAGCCCATAATACCATTCAGAGTATAGACCATGACATGGCTGAGGGTTGAGATACTTTTGGCCACGCCCCTTTTGCCTAGAAGCCCCTAAACCCATTGAAATAGCATTAAGGGTTTAAATTCGTTAGGCCCCGCCCCTTTAAGTCCAAAAGCCCAGAATACCATTCAGAGTATAGACCATGACATGGCTGAGGGTTGAGATACTTTTGGCCACGCCCCATTTTCCTAGAAGCCCCTAAACCCATTGAAATAGCATTAAGGGTTTAAATTCGTTAGGCCCCGCCCCTTTGGGTCCAGAAGCCCATAATACCATTCAGAGTATAGACCATGACATGGCTGAGGGTTGAGATACTTTTGACCACGCCCCTTTTGCCTAGAAGCCCCTAAACCCTTTGAAATAGCATTGGGGGTTTAAATTCGTTAGGCCCCGCCCCTTTGGGTCCAGAAGCCCAGAATACCATTCAGAGTATAGACCATGACATGGCTGAGGGTTGAGATACTTTTGGCCACGCCCCTTTTGCCTAGAAGCCCCTAAACCCATTGAAATAGCATTAAGGGTTTAAATTCGTTAGGCCCCGCCCCTTTGGGTCCAGAAGCCCATAATACCATTCAGAGTATAGACCATGACATGGCTGAGGGTTGAGATACTTTTGGCCACGCCCCTTTTGCCTAGAAGCCCCTAAACCCATTGAAATAGCATTAAGGGTTTAAATTCGTTAGGCCCCGCCCCTTTGGGTCCCGAAGCCCATAATACCATTCAGAGTATAGACCATGACATGGCTGAGGGTTGAGATACTTTTGACCACGCCCCTTTTGCCTAGAAGCACCTAAACCCATTGAAATATCATTGGGGGTTTAAATTCGTTAGGCCCCGCCCCTTTGGGTCCAGACGCCCAGAATACCATTCAGAGTATAGACCATGACATGGTTGAGATACTTTTGGCCACGCCCCTTTTGCCTAGAAGCCCCTAAACCCATTGAAATAGCATTAAGGGTTTAAATTCGTTAGGCCCCGCCCCTTTGGGTCCAGAAGCCCATAATACCATTCAGAGTATAGACCATGACATGGCTGAGGGTTGAGATACTTTTGACCACGCCCCTTTTGCCTAGAAGCACCTAAACCCATTGAAATAGCATTGGGGGTTTAAATTCGTTAGGCCCCGCCCCTTTGGGTCCAGAAGCCCAGAATACCATTCAGAGTATAGACCATGACATGGCTGAGGTTTTAGATACTTTTGGCCACGCCCCTTTTTCCTAGAAGCCCCTAAACCCATTGAAATAGCATTAAGGGTTTAAATTCGTTAGGCCCCGCCCCTTTGGGTCCAGAAGCTGATAATACCATTCAGAGTATAGACCATGACATGGCTGAGGGTTGAGATACTTTTGACCACGCCCCTTTTGCCTAGAAGCCCCTAAACCCATTGAAATAGCATTGGGGGTTTAAATTCGTTAGGCCCCGCCCCTTTGGGTCCAGAAGCCCAGAATACCATTCAGAGTATAGACCATGACATGGCTGAGGGTTGAGATACTTTTGACCACGCCCTTTTTGCCTAGAAGCCCCTAAACCCATTGAAATAGCATTGGGGGTTTAAATTCGTTAGGCCCCGCCCCTTTGGGTCCAGAAGCCCAGAATACCATTCAGAGTATAGACCATGACATAATTGAGGGTTGAGATACTTTTGGCCACGCCCCTTTTGCCTAGAAGCCCCTAAACCCATTGAAATAGCATTAAGGGTTTAAATTCGTTAGGCCCCGCCCCTTTGGGTCCAGAAGCCCAGAATACCATTCAGAGTATAGACCATGACATGGCTGAGGGTTGAGATACTTTTGGCCACGCCCCTTTTGCCTAGAAGCCCCTAAACCCATTGAAATAGCATTAAGGGTTTAAATTCGTTAGGCCCCGCCCCTTTGGGTCCAAAAGCCCATAATACCATTCAGAGTATAGACCATGACATGGCTGAGGGTTGAGATACTTTTGGCCACGCCCCTTTTGCCTAGAAGCCCCTAAACCCATTGAAATAGCATTGGGGGTTTAAATTCGTTAGGCCCCGCCCCTTTGGGTCCAGAAGCCCATAATACCATTCAGAGTATAGACCATGACATGGCTGAGGGTTGAGATACTTTTGACCACGCCCCTTTTGCCTAGAAGCCCCTAAACCCATTGAAATAGCATTGGGGGTTTAAATTCGTTAGGCCCCGCCCCTTTGGGTCCAGAAGCCCAGAATACCATTCAGAGTATAGACCATGACATAATTGAGGGTTGAGATACTTTTGGCCACGCCCCTTTTGCCTAGAAGCCCCTAAACCCATTGAAATAGCATTAAGGGTTTAAATTCGTTAGGCCCCGCCCCTTTGGGTCCAGAAGCCCAGAATACCATTCAGAGTATAGACCATGACATGGCTGAGGGTTGAGATACTTTTGGCCACGCCCCTTTTGCCTAGAAGCCCCTAAACCCATTGAAATAGCATTAAGGGTTTAAATTCGTTAGGCCCCGCCCCTTTGGGTCCAAAAGCCCATAATACCATTCAGAGTATAGACCATGACATGGCTGAGGGTTGAGATACTTTTGACCACGCCCCTTTTGCCTAGAAGCACCTAAACCCATTGAAATAGCATTGGGGGTTTAAATTCGTTAGGCCCCGCCCCTTTGGGTCCAGAAGCCCAGAATACCATTCAGAGTATAGACCATGACATGGCTGAGGGTTGAGATACTTTTGGCCACGCCCCTTTTTCCTAGAAGCCCCTAAACCCATTGAAATAGCATTAAGGGTTTAAATTCGTTAGGCCCCGCCCCTTTGGGTCCAGAAGCCCATAATACCATTCAGAGTATAGACCATGACATGGCTGAGGGTTGAGATACTTTTGACCACGCCCCTTTTGCCTAGAAGCCCCTAAACCCATTGAAATAGCATTGGGGGTTTAAATTCGTTAGGCCCCGCCCCTTTGGGTCCAGAAGCCCAGAATACCATTCAGAGTATAGACCATGACATGGCTGAGGGTTGAGATACTTTTGACCACGCCCTTTTTGCCTAGAAGCCCCTAAACCCATTGAAATAGCATTGGGGGTTTAAATTCGTTAGGCCCCGCCCCTTTGGGTCCAGAAGCACAGAATACCATTCAGAGTATAGACCATGACATAATTGAGGGTTGAGATACTTTTGGCCACGCCCCTTTTGCCTAGAAGCCCCTAAACCCATTGAAATAGCATTAAGGGTTTAAATTCGTTAGGCCCCGCCCCTTTGGGTCCAGAAGCCCAGAATACCATTCAGAGTATAGACCATGACATGGCTGAGGGTTGAGATACTTTTGGCCACGCCCCTTTTGCCTAGAAGCCCCTAAACCCATTGAAATAGCATTAAGGGTTTAAATTCGTTAGGCCACGCCCCTTTGGGTCCAAAAGTCCATAATACCATTCAGAGTATAGACCATGACATGGCTGAGGGTTGAGATACTTTTGGCCACGCCCCTTTTGCCTAGAAGCCCCTAAACCCATTGAAATAGCATTGGGGGTTTAAATTCGTTAGGCCCCGCCCCTTTGGGTCCAGAAGCCCAGAATACCATTTACAGTATAGACCATGACATGGCTGAGGGTTGAGATACTTTTGGCCACGCCCCTTTTGCCTAGAAGCCCCTAAACTCATTGAAATAGCATTAAGGGTTTAAATTCGTTAGGCCCCGCCCCTTTGGGTCCAGAAGCCCATAATACCATTCAGAGTATAGACCATGACATGGCTGAGGGTTGAGATACTTTTGGCCACGCCCTTTTTGCCTAGAAGCCCCTAAACCCATTGAAATAGCATTAAGGGTTTAAATTCGTTAGGCCCCGCCCCTTTGGGTCCAGAAGCCCATAATACCATTCAGAGTATAGACCATGACATGGCTGAGGGTTGAGATACTTTTGGCCACGCCCCTTTTTGCCTAGAAGCCCCTAAACCCATTGAAATAGCATTGGGGGTTTAAATTCGTTAGGCCCTGCCCCTTTGGGTCCAGAAGCCCAGAATGCCATTCAGAGTATAGACCATGACATGGCTGAGGGTTGATATACTTTTGGTCACGCCCCTTTTGCCTAGAAGCCCCTAAACCCATTGAAATAGCATTAAGGGTTTAAATTCGTTAGGCCCCGCCCCTTTGGGTCCAGAAGCCCAGAATACAATTCAGAGTATAGACCATGACATGGCTGAGGGTTGAGATACTTTTAGCCACGCCCCTTTTGCCTAGAAGCCCCTAAACTCATTGAAATATCATTAAGGGTTTAAATTCGTTAGGCCCCGCCCCTTTAAGTCCAGAAGCCCAGAATACCATTCAGAGTATAGACCATGACATGACTGAGGGTTGATATACTTTTGGCCATGCCCCTTTTTCCTAGAAGCCCCTAAACCCATTGAAATAGCATTAAGGGTTTAAATTTGTTAGGCCCCGCCCCTTTGGGTCAAGAAGCCCAGAATACCAGTCAGAGTATAGACAATGACATGGTTGAGGGTTGAGATACTTTTGGCCACGCCCCTTTTGCCTAGAAGCCCCTAAACCCATTGAAATAGCATTAAGGGTTTAAATTCGTTAGGCCCCGCCCCTTTGGGTCCAGAAGCCCATAATACCATTCAGAGTATAGACCATGACATGGCTGAGGGTTGAGATACTTTTGGCCACGCCCCTTTTGCCTAGAAGCCCCTAAACCCATTGAAATAGCATTAAGGGTTTAAATTCGTTAGGCCCCGCCCCTTTAAGTCCAAAAGCCCAGAATACCATTCAGAGTATAGACCATGACATGGCTGAGGGTTGAGATACTTTTGGCCACGCCCCATTTTCCTAGAAGCCCCTAAACCCATTGAAATAGCATTAAGGGTTTAAATTCGTTAGGCCCCGCCCCTTTGGGTCCAGAAGCCCATAATACCATTCAGAGTATAGACCATGACATGGCTGAGGGTTGAGATACTTTTGACCACGCCCCTTTTGCCTAGAAGCCCCTAAACCCATTGAAATAGCATTGGGGGTTTAAATTCGTTAGGCCCCGCCCCTTTGGGTCCAGAAGCCCAGAATACCATTCAGAGTATAGACCATGACATGGCTGAGGGTTGAGATACTTTTGGCCACGCCCCTTTTGCCTAGAAGCCCCTAAACCCATTGAAATAGCATTAAGGGTTTAAATTCGTTAGGCCCCGCCCCTTTGGGTCCAGAAGCCCATAATACCATTCAGAGTATAGACCATGACATGGCTGAGGGTTGAGATACTTTTGGCCACGCCCCTTTTGCCTAGAAGCCCCTAAACCCATTGAAATAGCATTAAGGGTTTAAATTCGTTAGGCCCCGCCCCTTTGGGTCCCGAAGCCCATAATACCATTCAGAGTATAGACCATGACATGGCTGAGGGTTGAGATACTTTTGACCACGCCCCTTTTGCCTAGAAGCACCTAAACCCATTGAAATATCATTGGGGGTTTAAATTCGTTAGGCCCCGCCCCTTTGGGTCCAGACGCCCAGAATACCATTCAGAGTATAGACCATGACATGGTTGAGATACTTTTGGCCACGCCCCTTTTGCCTAGAAGCCCCTAAACCCATTGAAATAGCATTAAGGGTTTAAATTCGTTAGGCCCCGCCCCTTTGGGTCCAGAAGCCCAGAATACCATTCAGAGTATAGACCATGACATGGCTGAGGGTTGAGATACTTTTGGCCACGCCTCTTTTGCCTAGAAGCCCCTAAACCCATTGAAATAGCATTAAGGGTTTAAATTCGTTAGGCCCCGCCCCTTTGGGTCCAGAAGCCCAGAATACAATTCAGAGTATAGACCATGACATGGCTGAGGGTTGAGATACTTTTAGCCACGCCCCTTTTGAATAGAAGCCCCTTAACTCATTGAAATATCATTAAGGGTTTAAATTCGTTAGGCCCCGCCCCTTTAAGTCCAAAAGCCCAGAATACCATTCAGAGTATAGACCATGACATGACTGAGGGTTGATATACTTTTGGCCACGCCCCTTTTTCCTATAAGCCCCTAAACCCATTGAAATAGCATTAAGGGTTTAAATTCGTTAGGCCCCGCCCCTTTAAGTCCAGAAGCCCAGAATACCATTCAGAGTATAGACCATGACATGGCTGAGGGTTGAGATACTTTTGGCCACGCCCCTTTTTCCTAGAAGCCCCTAAACCCATTAAAATAGCATTAAGGGTTTAAATTCGTTAGGCCTGCCCCTTTGGGTCCAGAAGCCCATAATACCATTCAGAGTATAGACCATGACATGGCTGAGGGTTGAGATACTTTTGACCACGCCCCTTTTGCCTAGAAGCCCCTAAACCCATTGAAATAGCATTGGGGGTTTAAATTCGTTAGGCCCCGCCCCTTTGGGTCCAGAAGCCCAGAATACCATTCAGAGTATAGACCATGACATGGCTGAGGGTTGAGATACTTTTGGCCACGCACCTTTTGCCTAGAAGCCACTAAACCCATTGAAATAGCATTAAGGGTTTAAATTCGTTAGGCCCCGCCCCTTTGGGTCCAGAAGCCCATAATACCATTCAGAGTATAGACCATGACATGGCTGAGGGTTGAGATAATTTTGGCCACGCCCCTTTTGCCTAGAAGCCCCTAAACCCATTGAAATAGCATTAAGGGTTTAAATTCGTTAGGCCCCGCCCCTTTGGGTCCAGAAGCCCATAATACCATTCAGAGTATAGACCATGACATGGCTGAGGGTTGAGATACTTTTGACCACGCCCCTTTTGCCTAGAAGCACCTAAACCCATTGAAATAGCATTGGGGGTTTAAATTCGTTAGGCCCCGCCCCTTTGGGTTCAGAAGCCCAGAATACCATTCAGAGAATAGACCATGACATGGTTGAGATACTTTTGGCCACGCCCCTTTTGCCTAGAAGCCCCTAAACCCATTGAAATAGCATTAAGGGTTTAAATTCGCTAGGCCCCGCCCCTTTGGGTCCAGAAGCCCAGAATACCATTCAGAGTATAGACCATGACATGGCTGAGGGTTGAGATACTTTTGGCCACGCCCCTTTTGCCTAGAAGCCCCTAAACCCATTGAAATAGCATTAAGGGTTTAAATTCGTTAGGCCCCGCCCCTTTGGGTCCAGAAGCCCAGAATACAATTCAGAGTATAGACCATGACATGGCTGAGGGTTGAGATACTTTTAGCCACACCCCTTTTGAATAGAAGCCCCTAAACTCATTGAAATATCATTAAGGGTTTAAATTCGTTAGGCCCCGCCCCTTTAAGTCCAGAAGCCCAGAATACCATTCAGAGTATAAACCATGACATGACTGAGGGTTGATATACTTTTGGCCACGCCCCTTTTTCCTATAAGCCCCTAAACCCATTGAAATAGCATTAAGGGTTTAAATTCGTTAGGCCCCGCCCCTTTGGGTCAAGAAGCCCAGAATACCAATCAGAGTATAGACCATGACATGGCTGAGGGTTGAGATACTTTTGGCCACGCCCCTTTTGCCTAGAAGCCCCTAAACCCATTGAAATAGCATTGGGGGGTTTAAATTCGTTAGGCCCCGCCCCTTTGGGTCCAGAAGCCCAGAATACCATTCAGAGTATAGACCATGACATGGCTGAGGGTTGAGATACTTTTGACCACGCCCCTTTTGCCTAGAAGCCCCTAAACCCATTGAAATAGCATTGGGGGTTTAAATTCGTTAGGCCCCACCCCTTTGGGTCCAGAAGCCCAGAATACCATTCAGAGTATAGACCATGACATAATTGAGGGTTGAGATACTTTTGGCCACGCCCCTTTTGCCTAGAAGCCCCTAAACCCATTGAAATAGCATTAAGGGTTAAAATTCGTTAGGCCCCGCCCCTTTTGGTCCAGAAGCCCAGAATACCATTCAGAGTATAGACCATGACATGGCTGAGGGTTGAGATACTTTTGACCACGCCCCTTTTGCCTAGAAGCCCCTAAACCCATTGAAATAGCATTGGGGGTTTAAATTCGTTAGGCCCCGCCCCTTTGGGTCCAGAAGCCCAGAATACCATTCAGAGTATAGACCATGACATGGCTGAGGGTTGAGATACTTTTGACCACGCCCTTTTTGCCTAGAAGCCCCTAAACCCATTGAAATAGCATTGGGGGTTTAAATTCGTTAGGCCCCGCCCCTTTGGGTCCAGAAGCCCAGAATACCATTCAGAGTATAGACCATGACATAATTGAGGGTTGAGATACTTTTGGCCACGCCCCTTTTGCCTAGAAGCCCCTAAACCCATTGAAATAGCATTAAGGGTTTAAATTCGTTAGGCCCCGCCCCTTTGGGTCCAGAAGCCCAGAATACCATTCAGAGTATAGACCATGACATGGCTGAGGGTTGAGATACTTTTGGCCACGCCCCTTTTGCCTAGAAGCCCCTAAACCCATTGAAATAGCATTAAGGGTTTAAATTCGTTAGGCCCCGCCCCTTTGGGTCCAAAAGCCCATAATACCATTCAGAGTATAGACCATGACATGGCTGAGGGTTGAGATACTTTTGACCACGCCCCTTTTGCCTAGAAGCACCTAAACCCATTGAAATAGCATTGGGGGTTTAAATTCGTTAGGCCCCGCCCCTTTGGGTCCAGAAGCCCAGAATACCATTCAGAGTATAGACCATGACATGGCTGAGGGTTGAGATACTTTTGGCCACGCCCCTTTTTCCTAGAAGCCCCTAAACCCATTGAAATAGCATTAAGGGTTTAAATTCGTTAGGCCCCGCCCCTTTGGGTCCAGAAGCCCATAATACCATTCAGAGTATAGACCATGACATGGCTGAGGGTTGAGATACTTTTGACCACGCCCCTTTTGCCTAGAAGCCCCTAAACCCATTGAAATAGCATTGGGGGTTTAAATTCGTTAGGCCCCGCCCCTTTGGGTCCAGAAGCCCAGAATACCATTCAGAGTATAGACCATGACATGGCTGAGGGTTGAGATACTTTTGACCACGCCCTTTTTGCCTAGAAGCCCCTAAACCCATTGAAATAGCATTGGGGGTTTAAATTCGTTAGGCCCCGCCCCTTTGGGTCCAGAAGCCCAGAATACCATTCAGAGTATAGACCATGACATAATTGAGGGTTGAGATACTTTTGGCCACGCCCCTTTTGCCTAGAAGCCCCTAAACCCATTGAAATAGCATTAAGGGTTTAAATTCGTTAGGCCCCGCCCCTTTGGGTCCAGAAGCCCAGAATACCATTCAGAGTATAGACCATGACATGGCTGAGGGTTGAGATACTTTTGGCCACGCCCCTTTTGCCTAGAAGCCCCTAAACCCATTGAAATAGCATTAAGGGTTTAAATTCGTTAGGCCCCGCCCCTTTGGGTCCAAAAGCCCATAATACCATTCAGAGTATAGACCATGACATGGCTGAGGGTTGAGATACTTTTGACCACGCCCCTTTTGCCTAGAAGCACCTAAACCCATTGAAATAGCATTGGGGGTTTAAATTCGTTAGGCCCCGCCCCTTTGGGTCCAGAAGCCCAGAATACCATTCAGAGTATAGACCATGACATGGCTGAGGGTTGAGATACTTTTGGCCACGCCCCTTTTGCCTAGAAGCCCCTAAACCCATTGAAATAGCATTAAGGGTTTAAATTCGTTAGGCCCCGCCCCTTTGGGTCCAAAAGCCCATAATACCATTCAGAGTATAGACCATGACATGGCTGAGGGTTGAGATACTTTTGACCACGCCCCTTTTGCCTAGAAGCACCTAAACCTATTGAAATAGCATTGGGGGTTTAAATTCGTTAGGCCCCGCCCCTTTGGGTCCAGAAGCCCAGAATACCATTCAGAGTATAGACCATGACATGGCTGAGGGTTGAGATACTTTTGACCACGCCCCTTTTGCCTAGAAGCCCCTAAACTCATTGAAATATCATTAAGGGTTTAAATTCGTTAGGCCCCGCCCCTTTGGGTCCAGAAGCCCAGAATACCATTCAGAGTATAGACCATGACATGGCTGAGGGTTGAGATACTTTTGACCACGCCCCTTTTGCCTAGAAGCCCCTAAACTCATTGAAATATCATTAAGGGTTTAAATTCGTTAGGCCCCGCCCCTTTAAGTCCAGAAGCCCAGAATACCATTCAGAGTATAGACCATGACATGGCTGAGGGTTGAGATACTTTTGACCACGCCCTTTTTGCCTAGAAGCCCCTAAACCCATTGAAATAGCATTGGGGGTTTAAATTCGTTAGGCCCCGCCCCTTTGGGTCCAGAAGCCCAGAATACCATTCAGAGTATAGACCATGACATAATTGAGGGTTGAGATACTTTTGGCCACGCCCCTTTTGCCTAGAAGCCCCTAAACCCATTGAAATAGCATTAAGGGTTTAAATTCGTTAGGCCCCGCCCCTTTGGGTCCAGAAGCCCAGAATACCATTCAGAGTATAGACCATGACATGGCTGAGGGTTGAGATACTTTTGGCCACGCCCCTTTTGCCTAGAAGCCCCTAAACCCATTGAAATAGCATTAAGGGTTTAAATTCGTTAGGCCCCGCCCCTTTGGGTCCAAAAGCCCATAATACCATTCAGAGTATAGACCATGACATGGCTGAGGGTTGAGATACTTTTGGCCACGCCCCTTTTGCCTAGAAGCCCCTAAACCCATTGAAATAGCATTGGGGGTTTAAATTCGTTAGGCCCCGCCCCTTTGGGTCCAGAAGCCCATAATACCATTCAGAGTATAGACCATGACATGGCTGAGGGTTGAGATACTTTTGACCACGCCCCTTTTGCCTAGAAGCCCCTAAACCCATTGAAATAGCATTGGGGGTTTAAATTCGTTAGGCCCCGCCCCTTTGGGTCCAGAAGCCCAGAATACCATTCAGAGTATAGACCATGACATGGCTGAGGGTTGAGATACTTTTGACCACGCCCTTTTTGCCTAGAAGCCCCTAAACCCATTGAAATAGCATTGGGGGTTTAAATTCGTTAGGCCCCGCCCCTTTGGGTCCAGAAGCCCAGAATACCATTCAGAGTATAGACCATGACATAATTGAGGGTTGAGATACTTTTGGCCACGCCCCTTTTGCCTAGAAGCCCCTAAACCCATTGAAATAGCATTAAGGGTTTAAATTCGTTAGGCCCCGCCCCTTTGGGTCCAGAAGCCCAGAATACCATTCAGAGTATAGACCATGACATGGCTGAGGGTTGAGATACTTTTGGCCACGCCCCTTTTGCCTAGAAGCCCCTAAACCCATTGAAATAGCATTAAGGGTTTAAATTCGTTAGGCCCCGCCCCTTTGGGTCCAAAAGCCCATAATACCATTCAGAGTATAGACCATGACATGGCTGAGGGTTGAGATACTTTTGACCACGCCCCTTTTGCCTAGAAGCACCTAAACCCATTGAAATAGCATTGGGGGTTTAAATTCGTTAGGCCCCGCCCCTTTGGGTCCAGAAGCCCATAATACCATTCAGAGTATAGACCATGACATGGCTGAGGGTTGAGATACTTTTGGCCACGCCCCTTTTGCCTAGAAGCCCCTAAACCCATTGAAATAGCATTAAGGGTTTAAATTCGTTAGGCCCCGCCCCTTTGGGTCCAGAAGCCCAGAATACCATTCAGAGTATAGACCATGACATGGTTGAGGGTTGAGATACTTTTGGCCACGCCCCTTTTGCCTAGAATCCCCTAAACCCATTGAAATATCATTAAGTATTTAAATTCGTTAGGCCCCGCCCCTTTGGGTCCAGAAGCCCAGAATACCATTCAGAGTATAGACCATGACATGGCTGAGGGTTGAGATACTTTTGGCCACGCCCCTTTTGCCTAGAAGCCCCTAAACCCATTGAAATAGCATTAAGGGTTTAAATTCGTTAGGCCCCGCCCCTTTGGGTCCAGAAGCCCAGAATACCATTCAGAGTATAGACCATGACATGGCTGAGGGTTGAGATACTTTTGGCCACGCCCCTTTTGCCTAGAAGCCCCTAAACCCATTGAAATAGCATTAAGGGTTTAAATTCGTTAGGCCCCGCCCCTTTGGGTCCAGAAGCCCAGAATACCATTCAGAGTATAGTACATGACATGGCTGAGGGTTGAGATACTTTTGGCCACGCCCCTTTTGCCTAGAAGCCCCTAAACCCATTGAAACAGCATTAAGGGTTTAAATTCGTTAGGCCCCGCCCCTTTGGGTCCAGAAGCCCATAATACCATTCAGAGTATAGACCATGACATGGCTGAGGGTTGAGATACTTTTGGCCACGCCCCTTTTGCCTAGAAGCCCCTAAACCCATTGAAATAGCATTAAGGATTTAAATTCGTTAGGCCCCGCCCCTTTGGGTCCAGAAGCCCATAATACCATTCAGAGTATAGACCATGACATGGCTGAGGGTTGAGATACTTTTGACCACGCCCCTTTTGCCTAGAAGCACCTAAACCCATTGAAATAGCATTGGGGGTTTAAATTCGTTAGGCCCCGCCCCTTTGGGTCCAGAAGCCCAGAATACCATTCAGAGTATAGACCATGACATGGCTGAGGGTTGAGATACTTTTGGCCACGCCCCTTTTTCCTAGAAGCCCCTAAACCCATTGAAATAGCATTAAGGGTTTAAATTCGTTAGGCCCCGCCCCTTTGGGTCCAGAAGCCCATAATACCATTCAGAGTATAGACCATGACATGGCTGAGGGTTGAGATACTTTTGACCACGCCCCTTTTGCCTAGAAGCCCCTAAACCCATTGAAATAGCATTGGGGGTTTAAATTCGTTAGGCCCCGCCCCTTTGGGTCCAGAAGCCCAGAATACCATTCAGAGTATAGACCATGACATGGCTGAGGGTTGAGATACTTTTGACCACGCCCTTTTTGCCTAGAAGCCCCTAAACCCATTGAAATAGCATTGGGGGTTTAAATTCGTTAGGCCCCGCCCCTTTGGGTCCTGAAGCCCAGAATACCATTTACAGTATAGACCATGACATGGCTGAGGGTTGAGATACTTTTGGCCACGCCCCTTTTGCCTAGAAGCCCCTAAACTCATTGAAATAGCATTAAGGGTTTAAATTCGTTAGGCCCCGCCCCTTTGGGTCCAGAAGCCCATAATACCATTCAGAGTATAGACCATGACATGGCTGAGGGTTGAGATACTTTTGGCCACGCCCTTTTTGCCTAGAAGCCCCTAAACCCATTGAAATAGCATTAAGGGTTTAAATTCGTTAGGCCCCGCCCCTTTGGGTCCAGAAGCACATAATACCATTCAGAGTATAGACCATGACATGGCTGAGGGTTGAAATACTTTTGGCCACGCCCCTTTTTGCCTAGAAGCCCCTAAACCCATTGAAATAGCATTGGGGGTTTAAATTCGTTAGGCCCTGCCCCTTTGGGTCCAGAAGCCCAGAATGCCATTCAGAGTATAGACCATGACATGGCTGAGGGTTGATATACTTTTGGCCACGCCCCTTTTGCCTAGAAGCCCCTAAACCCATTGAAATAGCATTAAGGGTTTAAATTCGTTAGGCCCCGCCCCTTTGGGTCCAGAAGCCCAGAATACAATTCAGAGTATAGACCATGACATGGCTGAGGGTTGAGATACTTTTAGCCACGCCCCTTTTGCCTAGAAGCCCCTAAACTCATTGAAATATCATTAAGGGTTTAAATTCGTTAGGCCCCGCCCCTTTAAGTCCAGAAGCCCAGAATACCATTCAGAGTATAGACCATGACATGACTGAGGGTTGATATACTTTTGGCCATGCCCCTTTTTCCTAGAAGCCCCTAAACCCATTGAAATAGCATTAAGGGTTTAAATTTGTTAGGCCCCGCCCCTTTGGGTCAAGAAGCCCAGAATACCATTCAGAGTATAGACAATGACATGGTTGAGGGTTGAGATACTTTTGGCCACGCCCCTTTTGCCTAGAAGCCCCTAAACCCATTGAAATAGCATTAAGGGTTTAAATTCGTTAGGCCCCGCCCCTTTAAGTCCAGAAGCCCAGAATACCATTCAGAGTATAGACAATGACATGGTTGAGGGTTGAGATACTTTTGGCCACGCCCCTTTTGCCTAGAAGCCCCTAAACCCATTGAAATAGCATTAAGGGTTTAAATTCGTTAGGCCCCGCCCCTTTGGGTCCAGAAGCCCATAATACCATTCAGAGTATAGACCATGACATGGCTGAGGGTTGAGATACTTTTGGCCACGCCCCTTTTGCCTAGAAGCCCCTAAACCCATTGAAATAGCATTAAGGGTTTAAATTCGTTAGGCCCCGCCCCTTTAAGTCCAGAAGCCCAGAATACCATTCAGAGTATAGACCATGACATGGCTGAGGGTTGAGATACTTTTGGCCACGCCCCTTTTTCCTAGAAGCCCCTAAACCCATTGAAATAGCATTAAGGGTTTAAATTCGTTAGGCCCCGCCCCTTTGGGTCCAGAAGCCCATAATACCATTCAGAGTATAGACCATGACATGGCTGAGGGTTGAGATACTTTTGGCCACGCCCCTTTTTGCCTAGAAGCCCCTAAACCCATTGAAATAGCATTAAGGGTTTAAATTCGTTAGGCCCCGCCCCTTTGGGTCCAGAAGCCCAGAATACCATTCAGAGTATAGACCATGACATGGTTGAGGGTTGAGATACTTTTGGCCACGCCCCTTTTGCCTAGAATCCCCTAAACCCATTGAAATAGCATTAAGTATTTAAATTCGTTAGGCCCCGCCCCTTTGGGTCCAGAAGCCCAGAATACCATTCAGAGTATAGACCATGACATGGCTGAGGGTTGAGATACTTTTGGCCACGCCCCTTTTGCCTAGAAGCCCCTAAACCCATTGAAATAGCATTAAGGGTTTAAATTCGTTAGGCCCCGCCCCTTTGGGTCCAGAAGCCCAGAATACCATTCAGAGTATAGTACATGACATGGCTGAGGGTTGAGATACTTTTGGCCACGCCCCTTTTGCCTAGAAGCCCCTAAACCCATTGAAATAGCATTAAGGGTTTAAATTCGTTAGGCCCCGCCCCTTTGGGTCCAGAAGCCCAGAATACCATTCAGAGTATAGACCATGACATGGCTGAGGGTTGAGATACTTTTGGCCACGCCCCTTTTGCCTAGAAGCCCCTAAACCCATTGAAATAGCATTAAGGGTTTAAATTCGTTAGGCCCCGCCCCTTTGGGTCCAGAAGCCCAGAATACCATTCAGAGTATAGTACATGACATGGCTGAGGGTTGAGATACTTTTGGCCACGCCCCTTTTGCCTAGAAGCCCCTAAACCCATTGAAACAGCATTAAGGGTTTAAATTCGTTAGGCCCCGCCCCTTTGGGTCCAGAAGCCCATAATACCATTCAGAGTATAGACCATGACATGGCTGAGGGTTGAGATACTTTTGGCCACGCCCCTTTTGCCTAGAAGCCCCTAAACCCATTGAAATAGCATTAAGGATTTAAATTCGTTAGGCCCCGCCCCTTTGGGTCCAGAAGCCCATAATACCATTCAGAGTATAGACCATGACATGGCTGAGGGTTGAGATTCTTTTGACCACGCCCCTTTTGCCTAGAAGCACCTAAACCCATTGAAATAGCATTGGGGGTTTAAATTCGTTAGGCCCCGCCCCTTTGGGTCCAGAAGCCCAGAATACCATTCAGAGTATAGACCATGACATGGCTGAGGGTTGAGATACTTTTGGCCACGCCCCTTTTTCCTAGAAGCCCCTAAACCCATTGAAATAGCATTAAGGGTTTAAATTCGTTAGGCCCCGCCCCTTTGGGTCCAGAAGCCCATAATACCATTCAGAGTATAGACCATGACATGGCTGAGGGTTGAGATACTTTTGACCACGCCCCTTTTGCCTAGAAGCCCCTAAACCCATTGAAATAGCATTGGGGGTTTAAATTCGTTAGGCCCCGCCCCTTTGGGTCCAGAAGCCCAGAATACCATTCAGAGTATAGACCATGACATGGCTGAGGGTTGAGATACTTTTGACCACGCCCTTTTTGCCTAGAAGCCCCTAAACCCATTGAAATAGCATTGGGGGTTTCAATTCGTTAGGCCCCGCCCCTTTGGGTCCTGAAGCCCAGAATACCATTTACAGTATAGACCATGACATGGCTGAGGGTTGAGATACTTTTGGCCACGCCCCTTTTGCCTAGAAGCCCCTAAACTCATTGAAATAGCATTAAGGGTTTAAATTCGTTAGGCCCCGCCCCTTTGGGTCCAGAAGCCCATAATACCATTCAGAGTATAGACCATGACATGGCTGAGGGTTGAGATACTTTTGGCCACGCCCTTTTTGCCTAGAAGCCCCTAAACCCATTGAAATAGCATTAAGGGTTTAAATTCGTTAGGCCCCGCCCCTTTGGGTCCAGAAGCACATAATACCATTCAGAGTATAGACCATGACATGGCTGAGGGTTGAAATACTTTTGGCCACGCCCCTTTTTGCCTAGAAGCCCCTAAACCCATTGAAATAGCATTGGGGGTTTAAATTCGTTAGGCCCTGCCCCTTTGGGTCCAGAAGCCCAGAATGCCATTCAGAGTATAGACCATGACATGGCTGAGGGTTGATATACTTTTGGCCACGCCCCTTTTGCCTAGAAGCCCCTAAACCCATTGAAATAGCATTAAGGGTTTAAATTCGTTAGGCCCCGCCCCTTTGGGTCCAGAAGCCCAGAATACAATTCAGAGTATAGACCATGACATGGCTGAGGGTTGAGATACTTTTAGCCACGCCCCTTTTGCCTAGAAGCCCCTAAACTCATTGAAATATCATTAAGGGTTTAAATTCGTTAGGCCCCGCCCCTTTAAGTCCAGAAGCCCAGAATACCATTCAGAGTATAGACCATGACATGACTGAGGGTTGATATACTTTTGGCCATGCCCCTTTTTCCTAGAAGCCCCTAAACCCATTGAAATAGCATTAAGGGTTTAAATTTGTTAGGCCCCGCCCCTTTGGGTCAAGAAGCCCAGAATACCATTCAGAGTATAGACAATGACATGGTTGAGGGTTGAGATACTTTTGGCCACGCCCCTTTTGCCTAGAAGCCCCTAAACCCATTGAAATAGCATTAAGGGTTTAAATTCGTTAGGCCCCGCCCCTTTAAGTCCAGAAGCCCAGAATACCATTCAGAGTATAGACAATGACATGGTTGAGGGTTGAGATACTTTTGGCCACGCCCCTTTTGCCTAGAAGCCCCTAAACCCATTGAAATAGCATTAAGGGTTTAAATTCGTTAGGCCCCGCCCCTTTGGGTCCAGAAGCCCATAATACCATTCAGAGTATAGACCATGACATGGCTGAGGGTTGAGATACTTTTGGCCACGCCCCTTTTGCCTAGAAGCCCCTAAACCCATTGAAATAGCATTAAGGGTTTAAATTCGTTAGGCCCCGCCCCTTTAAGTCCAGAAGCCCAGAATACCATTCAGAGTATAGACCATGACATGGCTGAGGGTTGAGATACTTTTGGCCACGCCCCTTTTTCCTAGAAGCCCCTAAACCCATTGAAATAGCATTAAGGGTTTAAATTCGTTAGGCCCCGCCCCTTTGGGTCCAGAAGCCCATAATACCATTCAGAGTATAGACCATGACATGGCTGAGGGTTGAGATACTTTTGGCCACGCCCCTTTTTGCCTAGAAGCCCCTAAACCCATTGAAATAGCATTAAGGGTTTAAATTCGTTAGGCCCCGCCCCTTTGGGTCCAGAAGCCCAGAATACCATTCAGAGTATAGACCATGACATGGTTGAGGGTTGAGATACTTTTGGCCACGCCCCTTTTGCCTAGAATCCCCTAAACCCATTGAAATAGCATTAAGTATTTAAATTCGTTAGGCCCCGCCCCTTTGGGTCCAGAAGCCCAGAATACCATTCAGAGTATAGACCATGACATGGCTGAGGGTTGAGATACTTTTGGCCACGCCCCTTTTGCCTAGAAGCCCCTAAACCCATTGAAATAGCATTAAGGGTTTAAATTCGTTAGGCCCCGCCCCTTTGGGTCCAGAAGCCCAGAATACCATTCAGAGTATAGTACATGACATGGCTGAGGGTTGAGATACTTTTGGCCACGCCCCTTTTGCCTAGAAGCCCCTAAACCCATTGAAATAGCATTAAGGGTTTAAATTCGTTAGGCCCCGCCCCTTTGGGTCCAGAAGCCCAGAATACCATTCAGAGTATAGACCATGACATGGCTGAGGGTTGAGATACTTTTGGCCACGCCCCTTTTGCCTAGAAGCCCCTAAACCCATTGAAATAGCATTAAGGGTTTAAATTCGTTAGGCCCCGCCCCTTTGGGTCCAGAAGCCCAGAATACCATTCAGAGTATAGTACATGACATGGCTGAGGGTTGAGATACTTTTGGCCACGCCCCTTTTGCCTAGAAGCCCCTAAACCCATTGAAACAGCATTAAGGGTTTAAATTCGTTAGGCCCCGCCCCTTTGGGTCCAGAAGCCCATAATACCATTCAGAGTATAGACCATGACATGGCTGAGGGTTGAGATACTTTTGGCCACGCCCCTTTTGCCTAGAAGCCCCTAAACCCATTGAAATAGCATTAAGGATTTAAATTCGTTAGGCCCCGCCCCTTTGGGTCCAGAAGCCCATAATACCATTCAGAGTATAGACCATGACATGGCTGAGGGTTGAGATTCTTTTGACCACGCCCCTTTTGCCTAGAAGCACCTAAACCCATTGAAATAGCATTGGGGGTTTAAATTCGTTAGGCCCCGCCCCTTTGGGTCCAGAAGCCCAGAATACCATTCAGAGTATAGACCATGACATGGCTGAGGGTTGAGATACTTTTGGCCACGCCCCTTTTTCCTAGAAGCCCCTAAACCCATTGAAATAGCATTAAGGGTTTAAATTCGTTAGGCCCCGCCCCTTTGGGTCCAGAAGCCCATAATACCATTCAGAGTATAGACCATGACATGGCTGAGGGTTGAGATACTTTTGACCACGCCCCTTTTGCCTAGAAGCCCCTAAACCCATTGAAATAGCATTGGGGGTTTAAATTCGTTAGGCCCCGCCCCTTTGGGTCCAGAAGCCCAGAATACCATTCAGAGTATAGACCATGACATGGCTGAGGGTTGAGATACTTTTGACCACGCCCTTTTTGCCTAGAAGCCCCTAAACCCATTGAAATAGCATTGGGGGTTTCAATTCGTTAGGCCCCGCCCCTTTGGGTCCTGAAGCCCAGAATACCATTTACAGTATAGACCATGACATGGCTGAGGGTTGAGATACTTTTGGCCACGCCCCTTTTGCCTAGAAGCCCCTAAACTCATTGAAATAGCATTAAGGGTTTAAATTCGTTAGGCCCCGCCCCTTTGGGTCCAGAAGCCCATAATACCATTCAGAGTATAGACCATGACATGGCTGAGGGTTGAGATACTTTTGGCCACGCCCCTTTTGCCTAGAAGCCCCTAAACCCATTGAAATAGCATTAAGGGTTTAAATTCGTTAGGCCCCGCCCCTTTGGGTCCAGAAGCCCATAATACCATTCAGAGTATAGACCATGACATGGCTGAGGGTTGAGATACTTTTGACCACGCCCCTTTTGCCTAGAAGCACCTAAATCCATTGAAATAGCATTGGGGGTTTAAATTCGTTAGGCCCCGCCCCTTTGGGTCCAGAAGCCCAGAATACCATTCAGAGTATAGACCATGACATGGCTGAGGTTTGAGATACTTTTGGCCACGCCCCTTTTTCCTAGAAGCCCCTAAACCCATTGAAATAGCATTAAGGGTTTAAATTCGTTAGGCCCCGCCCCTTTGGGTCCAGAAGCTGATAATACCATTCAGAGTATAGACCATGACATGGCTGAGGGTTGAGATACTTTTGACCACGCCCCTTTTGCCTAGAAGCCCCTAAACCCATTGAAATAGCATTGGGGGTTTAAATTCGTTAGGCCCCGCCCCTTTGGGTCCAGAAGCCCAGAATACCATTCAGAGTATAGACCATGACATGGCTGAGGGTTGAGATACTTTTGACCACGCCCTTTTTGCCTAGAAGCCCCTAAACCCATTGAAATAGCATTGGGGGTTTAAATTCGTTAGGCCCCGCCCCTTTGGGTCCAGAAGCCCAGAATACCATTCAGAGTATAGACCATGACATAATTGAGGGTTGAGATACTTTTGGCCACGCCCCTTTTGCCTAGAAGCCCCTAAACCCATTGAAATAGCATTAAGGGTTTAAATTCGTTAGGCCCCGCCCCTTTGGGTCCAGAAGCCCAGAATACCATTCAGAGTATAGACCATGACATGGCTGAGGGTTGAGATACTTTTGGCCACGCCCCTTTTGCCTAGAAGCCCCTAAACCCATTGAAATAGCATTAAGGGTTTAAATTCGTTAGGCCCCGCCCCTTTGGGTCCAAAAGCCCATAATACCATTCAGAGTATAGACCATGACATGGCTGAGGGTTGAGATACTTTTGGCCACGCCCCTTTTGCCTAGAAGCCCCTAAACCCATTGAAATAGCATTGGGGGTTTAAATTCGTTAGGCCCCGCCCCTTTGGGTCCAGTAGCCCATAATACCATTCAGAGTATAGACCATGACATGGCTGAGGGTTGAGATGCTTTTGGCCACGCCCCTTTTTCCTAGAAGCCCCTAAACCCATTGAAATAGCATTAAGGGTTTAAATTCGTTAGGCCCCGCCCCTTTGGGTCCAGAAGCCCATAATACCATTCAGAGTATAGACCATGACATGGCTGAGGGTTGAGATACTTTTGGCCACGCCCCTTTTGCCTAGAAGCCCCTAAACCCATTGAAATAGCATTAAGGGTTTAAATTCGTTAGGCCCCGCCCCTTTAAGTCCAGAAGCCCAGAATACCATTCAGAGTATAGACCATGACATGGCTGAGGGTTGAGATACTTTTGGCCACGCCCCTTTTGCCTAGAAGCCCCTAAACCCATTGAAATAGCATTAAGGGTTTAAATTCGTTAGGCCCCGCCCCTTTGGGTCCAGAAGCCCAGAATACCATTCAGAGTATAGACCATGACATGGCTGAGGGTTGAGATACTTTTGGCCACGCCCCTTTTGCCTAGAAGCCCCTAAACCCATTGAAATAGCATTAAGGGTTTAAATTCGTTAGGCCCCGCCCCTTTGGGTCCAGAAGCCCAGAATACCATTCAGAGTATAGTACATGACATGGCTGAGGGTTGAGATACTTTTGGCCACGCCCCTTTTGCCTAGAAGCCCCTAAACCCATTGAAACAGCATTAAGGGTTTAAATTCGTTAGGCCCCGCCCCTTTGGGTCCAGAAGCCCAGAATACCATTCAGAGTATAGACCATGACATGGCTGAGGGTTGAGATACTTTTGGCCACGCCCCTTTTTCCTAGAAGCCCCTAAACCCATTGAAATAGCATTAAGGGTTTAAATTCGTTAGGCCCCGCCCCTTTGGGTCCAGAAGCCCATAATACCATTCAGAGTATAGACCATGACATGGCTGAGGGTTGAGATACTTTTGACCACGCCCCTTTTGCCTAGAAGCCCCTAAACCCATTGAAATAGCATTGGGGGTTTAAATTCGTTAGGCCCCGCCCCTTTGGGTCCAGAAGCCCAGAATACCATTCAGAGTATAGACCATGACATGGCTGAGGGTTGAGATACTTTTGACCACGCCCTTTTTGCCTAGAAGCCCCTAAACCCATTGAAATAGCATTGGGGGTTTAAATTCGTTAGGCCCCGCCCCTTTGGGTCCTGAAGCCCAGAATACCATTTACAGTATAGACCATGACATGGCTGAGGGTTGAGATACTTTTGGCCACGCCCCTTTTGCCTAGAAGCCCCTAAACTCATTGAAATAGCATTAAGGGTTTAAATTCGTTAGGCCCCGCCCCTTTGGGTCCAGAAGCCCATAATACCATTCAGAGTATAGACCATGACATGGCTGAGGGTTGAGATACTTTTGGCCACGCCCTTTTTGCCTAGAAGCCCCTAAACCCATTGAAATAGCATTAAGGGTTTAAATTCGTTAGGCCCCGCCCCTTTGGGTCCAGAAGCCCATAATACCATTCAGAGTATAGACCATGACATGGCTGAGGGTTGAAATACTTTTGGCCACGCCCCTTTTTGCCTAGAAGCCCCTAAACCCATTGAAATAGCATTGGGGGTTTAAATTCGTTAGGCCCTGCCCCTTTGGGTCCAGAAGCCCAGAATGCCATTCAGAGTATAGACCATGACATGGCTGAGGGTTGATATACTTTTGGCCACGCCCCTTTTGCCTAGAAGCCCCTAAACCCATTGAAATAGCATTAAGGGTTTAAATTCGTTAGGCCCCGCCCCTTTGGGTCCAGAAGCCCAGAATACAATTCAGAGTATAGACCATGACATGGCTGAGGGTTGAGATACTTTTAGCCACGCCCCTTTTGCCTAGAAGCCCCTAAACTCATTGAAATATCATTAAGGGTTTAAATTCGTTAGGCCCCGCCCCTTTAAGTCCAGAAGCCCAGAATACCATTCAGAGTATAGACCATGACATGACTGAGGGTTGATATACTTTTGGCCATGCCCCTTTTTCCTAGAAGCCCCTAAACCCATTGAAATAGCATTAAGGGTTTAAATTCGTTAGGCCCCGCCCCTTTGGGTCCAGAAGCCCATAATACCATTCAGAGTATAGACCATGACATGGCTGAGGGTTGAGATACTTTTGGCCACGCCCCTTTTGCCTAGAAGCCCCTAAACCCATTGAAATAGCATTAAGGGTTTAAATTCGTTAGGCCCCGCCCCTTTAAGTCCAGAAGCCCAGAATACCATTCAGAGTATAGACCATGACATGGCTGAGGGTTGAGATACTTTTGGCCACGCCCCTTTTTCCTAGAAGCCCCTAAACCCATTGAAATAGCATTAAGGGTTTAAATTCGTTAGGCCCCGCCCCTTTGGGTCCAGAAGCCCATAATACCATTCAGAGTATAGACCATGACATGGCTGAGGGTTGAGATACTTTTGGCCACGCCCCTTTTGCCTAGAAGCCCCTAAACCCATTGAAATAGCATTAAGGGTTTAAATTCGTTAGGCCCCGCCCCTTTGGGTCCAGAAGCCCAGAATACCATTCAGAGTATAGTACATGACATGGCTGAGGGTTGAGATACTTTTGGCCACGCCCCTTTTGCCTAGAAGCCCCTAAACCCATTGAAACAGCATTAAGGGTTTAAATTCGTTAGGCCCCGCCCCTTTGGGTCCAGAAGCCCATAATACCATTCAGAGTATAGACCATGACATGGCTGAGGGTTGAGATACTTTTGGCCACGCCCCTTTTGCCTAGAAGCCCCTAAACCCATTGAAATAGCATTAAGGATTTAAATTCGTTAGGCCCCGCCCCTTTGGGTCCAGAAGCCCATAATACCATTCAGAGTATAGACCATGACATGGCTGAGGGTTGAGATACTTTTGACCACGCCCCTTTTGCCTAGAAGCACCTAAACCCATTGAAATAGCATTGGGGGTTTAAATTCGTTAGGCCCCGCCCCTTTGGGTCCAGAAGCCCAGAATACCATTCAGAGTATAGACCATGACATGGCTGAGGGTTGATATACTTTTGGCCACGCCCCTTTTTCCTAGAAGCCCCTAAACCCATTGAAATAGCATTAAGGGTTTAAATTTGTTAGGCCCCGCCCCTTTGGGTCAAGAAGCCCAGAATACCATTCAGAGTATAGACAATGACATGGCTGAGGGTTGAGATACTTTTGGCCACGCCCCTTTTGCCTAGAAGCCCCTAAACCCATTGAAATAGCATTAAGGGTTTAAATTCGTTAGGCCCCGCCCCTTTAAGTCCAGAAGCCCAGAATACAATTCAGAGTATAGACCATGACATGGCTGAGGGTTGAGATACTTTTGGCCACGCCCCTTTTGTCTAGAAGCCCCTAAACTTATTGAAATAGCATTAAGGGTTTAAATTCGTTAGGCCCCGCCCCTTTGGGTCCAGAAGCCCATAATACCATTCAGAGTATAGACCATGACATGGCTGAGGGTTGAGATACTTTTGGCCACGCCCCTTTTGCCTAGAAGCCCCTAAACCCATTGAAATAGCATTAAGGGTTTAAATTCGTTAGGCCCCGCCCCTTTGGGTCCAGAAGCCCAGAATACCATTCAGAGTATAGAACATGACATGGCTGAGGGTTGAGATACTTTTGGCCACGCCCCTTTTGCCTAGAAGCCCCTAAACCCATTTAAATAGCTTTGGGGGTTTAAATTCGTTAGGCCCCGCCCCTTTGGGTCCAGAAGCCCATAATACCATTCAGAGTATAGACCATGACATGGCTGAGGGTTGAGATACTTTTGGCCACGCCCCTTTTGCCTAGAAGCCCCTAAACCCATTGAAATAGCATTAAGGGTTTAAATTCGTTAGGCCCCGCCCCTTTGGGTCCAGAAGCCCATAATACCATTCAGAGTATAGACCATGACATGGCTGAGGGTTGAGATACTTTTGGCCACGCCCCTTTTGCCTAGAAGCCCCTAAACCCATTGAAATAGCATTAAGGGTTTAAATTCGTTAGGCCCCGCCCCTTTGGGTCAAGAAGCCCATAATACCATTCAGAGTATAGACCATGACATGGCTGAGGGTTGAGATACTTTTGGCCACGCCCCTTTTGCCTAGAAGCCCCTAAACCCCTTGAAATAGCATTAAGGGTTTAAATTCGTTAGGCCCCGCCCCTTTGGGTCCAGAAGCCCATAATACCATTCAGAGTATAGACCATGACATGGCTGAGGGTTGAGATACTTTTAGCCACGCCCCTTTTGCCTAGAAGCCCCTAAACCCATTGAAATAGCATTAAGGGTTTAAATTCGTTAGGCCCCGCCCCTTTGGGTCCAGAAGCCCAGAATACCATTCAGAGTATAGACCATGACATGGCTGAGGGTTGAGATACTTTTGGCCACGCCCCTTTTGCCTAGAAGCCCCTAAACCCATTGAAATAGCATTAAGGGTTTAAATTCGTTAGGCCCCGACCATTTAAGTCCAGAAGCCCAGAATACCATTCAGAGTATAGAAAATGACATGGCTGAGGGTTGAGATACTTTTGGCCACGCCCCATTTTGCCTAGAAGCCCCATAACCCATTGAAATAGCATTAAGGGTTTAAATTCGTTAGGCCCCGCCCCTTTGGGTCCAGAAGCCCAGAATACAATTCAGAGTATAGACCATGACATGGCTGAGGGTTGAGATACTTTTGGCCACGCCCCTTTTGCCTAGAAGCCCCTAAACCCATTGAAATAGCATTAAGGGTTTAAATTCGTTAGGCCCCGCCCCTTTGGGTCCAGAAGCCCAGAATACCATTCAGAGTATAGACCATGACATGGCTGAGGGTTGAGATACTTTTAGCCACGCCCCTTTTGCCTAGAAGCCCCTAAACTCATTGAAATATCATTAAGGGTTTAAATTCGTTAGGCCCCGCCCCTTTAAGTCCAGAAGCCCAGAATACCATTCAGAGTATAGACCATGACATGACTGAGGGTTGATATACTTTTGGCCACGCCCCTTTTTCCTAGAAGCCCCTAAACCCATTGAAATAGCATTAAGGGTTTAAATTTGTTAGGCCCCGCCCCTTTGGGTCAAGAAGCCCAGAATACCATTCAGAGTATAGACAATGACATGGCTGAGGGTTGAGATACTTTTGGCCACGCCCCTTTTGCCTAGAAGCCCCTAAACCCATTGAAATAGCATTAAGGGTTTAAATTCGTTAGGCCCCGCCCCTTTAAGTCCAGAAGCCCAGAATACAATTCAGAGTATAGACCATGACATGGCTGAGGGTTGAGATACTTTTGGCCACGCCCCTTTTGTCTAGAAGCCCCTAAACTTATTGAAATAGCATTAAGGGTTTAAATTCGTTAGGCCCCGCCCCTTTGGGTCCAGAAGCCCATAATACCATTCAGAGTATAGACCATGACATGGCTGAGGGTTGAGATACTTTTGGCCACGCCCCTTTTGCCTAGAAGCCCCTAAACCCATTGAAATAGCATTAAGGGTTTAAATTCGTTAGGCCCCGCCCCTTTGGGTCCAGAAGCCCAGAATACCATTCAGAGTATAGAACATGACATGGCTGAGGGTTGAGATACTTTTGGCCACGCCCCTTTTGCCTAGAAGCCCCTAAACCCATTGAAATAGCTTTGGGGGTTTAAATTCGTTAGGCCCCGCCCCTTTGGGTCCAGAAGCCCATAATACCATTCAGAGTATAGACCATGACATGGCTGAGGGTTGAGATACTTTTGGCCACGCCCCTTTTGCCTAGAAGCCCCTAAACCCATTGAAATAGCATTAAGGGTTTAAATTCGTTAGGCCCCGCCCCTTTGGGTCCAGAAGCCCATAATACCATTCAGAGTATAGACCATGACATGGCTGAGGGTTGAGATACTTTTGGCCACGCCCCTTTTGCCTAGAAGCCCCTAAACCCATTGAAATAGCATTAAGGGTTTAAATTCGTTAGGCCCCGCCCCTTTGGGTCCAGAAGCCCAGAATACCATTCAGAGTATAGAACATGACATGGCTGAGGGTTGAGATACTTTTGGCCACGCCCCTTTTTCCTAGAAGCCCCTAAACCCATTGAAATAGCATTAAGGGTTTAAATTCGTTAGACCCCGCCCCTTTGGGTCCAGAAGCCCAGAATACCATTCAGAGTATAGAACATGACATGGCTGAGGGTTGAGATACTTTTGGCCACGCCCCTTTTGCCTAGAAGCCCCTAAACCCATTGAAATAGCATTAAGGGTTTAAATTCGTTAGGCCCCGCCCCTTTGGGTCAAGAAGCCCAGAATACCATTCAGAGTATAGACCATGACATGGCTGAGGGTTGAGATACTTTTGGCCACGCCCCTTTTGCCTAGAAGCCCCTAAACCCATTGAAATAGCATTAAGGGTTTAAATTCGTTAGGCCCGGCCCCTTTGGGTCCAGAAGCCCAGAATACAATTCAGAGTATAGACCATGACATGGCTGAGGGTTGAGATACTTTTGGCCACGCCCATTTTGCCTAGAAGCCCCTAAACCCATTGAAATAGCATTAAGGGTTTAAATTCGTTAGGCCCCGCCCCTTTGGGTCCAGAAGCCCAGAATACCATTCAGAGTATAGACCATGACATGGCTGAGGGTTGAGATACTTTTAGCCACGCCCCTTTTGCCTAGAAGCCCCTAAACTCATTGAAATATCATTATGGGTTTAAATTCGTTAGGCCCCGCCCCTTTAAGTCCAGAAGCCCAGAATACCATTCAGAGTATAGACCATGACATGACTGAGGGTTGATATACTTTTGGCCACGCCCCTTTTTCCTAGAAGCCCCTAAACCCATTGAAATAGCATTAAGGGTTTAAATTCGTTAGGTCCCGCCCCTTTTGGTCAAGAAGCCCAGAATACCATTCAGAGTATAGACAATGACATGGCTGAGGGTTGAGATACTTTTGGCCACGCCCCTTTTGCCTAGAAGCCCCTAAACCCATTGAAAAAGCATTAAGGGTTTAAATTCGTTAGGCCCCGCCCCTTTAAGTCCAGAAGCCCAGAATACCATTCAGAGTATAGACCATGACATGGCTGAGGGTTGAGATACTTTTGGCCACGCCCCTTTTGCCTAGAAGCCCCTAAACCCATTGAAATAGCATTAAGGGTTTAAATTCGTTAGGCCCCGCCCCTTTGGGTCAAGAAGCCCATAATACCATTCAGAGTATAGACCATGACATGGCTGAGGGTTGAGATACTTTTGGCCACGCCCCTTTTGCCTAGAAGCCCCTAAACCCCTTGAAATAGCATTAAGGGTTTAAATTCGTTAGGCCCCGCCCCTTTGGGTCCAGAAGCCCATAATACCATTCAGAGTATAGACCATGACATGGCTGAGGGTTGAGATACTTTTTACCACGCCCCTTTTGCCTAGAAGCCCCTAAACCCATTGAAATAGCATTAAGGGTTTAAATTCGTTAGGCCCCGCCCCTTTGGGTCCAGAAGCCCAGAATACCATTCAGAGTATAGACCATGACATGGCTGAGGGTTGAGATACTTTTGGCCACGCCCATTTTGCCTAGAAGCCCCTAAACTCATTGAAATATCATTAAGGGTTTAAATTCGTTAGGCCCCGCCCCTTTGGGTCCAGAAGCCCAGAATACCATTCAGAGTATAGACCATGGCATGGCTGAGGGTTGATATACTTTTGGCCACGCCCCTTTTGCCTAGAAGCCCCTAAACCCATTGAAATAGCATTAAGGGTTTAAATTCGTTAGGCCCCGCCCCTTTGGGTCAAGAAGCCCATAATACCATTCAGAGTATAGACCATGACATGGCTGAGGGTTGAGATACTTTTGGCCACGCCCCTTTTGCCTAGAAGCCCCTAAACCCCTTGAAATAGCATTAAGGGTTTAAATTCGTTAGGCCCCGCCCCTTTGGGTCCAGAAGCCCATAATACCATTCAGAGTATAGACCATGACATGGCTGAGGGTTGAGATACTTTTAGCCACGCCCCTTTTGCCTAGAAGCCCCTAAACCCATTGAAATAGCATTAAGGGTTTAAATTCGTTAGGCCCCGCCCCTTTGGGTCCAGAAGCCCAGAATACCATTCAGAGTATAGAAAATGACATGGCTGAGGGTTGAGATACTTTTGGCCACGCCCCATTTTGCCTAGAAGCCCCTAAACCCATTGAAATAGCATTAAGGGTTTAAATTCGTTAGGCCCCGCCCCTTTGGGTCCAGAAGCCCAGAATACCATTCAGAGTATAGACCATGACATGGCTGAGGGTTGAGATACTTTTGGCCACGCCTCTTTTGCCTAGAAGCCCCTAAACCCTTTGAAATAGCATTAAGGGTTTAAATTCGTTAGGCCCCGCCCCTTTGGGTCCAGAAGCCCATAATACCATTCAGAGTATAGACCATGACATGGCTGAGGGTTGAGATACTTTTAGCCACGCCCCTTTTGCCTAGAAGCCCCTAAACTCATTGAAATATCATTAAGGGTTTAAATTCGTTAGGCCCCGCCCCTTTAAGTCCAGAAGCCCAGAATACCATTCAGAGTATAGACCATGACATGGCTGAGGGTTGAGATACTTTTAGCCACGCCCCTTTTGCCTAGAAGCCCCTAAACCCATTGAAATAGCATTAAGGGTTTAAATTCGTTAGGCCCCGCCCCTTTGGGTCCAGAAGCCCAGAATACCATTCAGAGTATAGACCATGACATGGCTGAGGGTTGAGATACTTTTGGCCACGCCCCTTTTGCCTAGAAGCCCCTAAACCCATTGAAATAGCATTAAGGGTTTAAATTCGTTAGGCCCCGTCCATTTAAGTCCAGAAGCCCAGAATACCATTCAGAGTATAGAAAATGACATGGCTGAGGGTTGAGATACTTTTGGCCACGCCCCATTTTGCCTAGAAGCCCCTAAACCCATTGAAATAGCATTAAGGGTTTAAATTCGTTAGGCCCCGCCCCTTTAAGTCCAGAAGCCCAGAATACCATTCAGAGTATAGACCATGACATGGCTGAGGGTTGAGATACTTTTGGCCACGCCCCTTTTGCCTAGAAGCCCCTAAACCCATTGAAATAGCATTAAGGGTTTAAATTCGTTAGGCCCCGCCCCTTTGGGTCAAGAAGCCCATAATACCATTCAGAGTATAGACCATGACATGGCTGAGGGTTGAGATACTTTTGGCCACGCCCCTTTTGCCTAGAAGCCCCTAAACCCCTTGAAATAGCATTAAGGGTTTAAATTCGTTAGGCCCCGCCCCTTTGGGTCCAGAAGCCCATAATACCATTCAGAGTATAGACCATGACATGGCTGAGGGTTGAGATACTTTTTACCACGCCCCTTTTGCCTAGAAGCCCCTAAACCCATTGAAATAGCATTAAGGGTTTAAATTCGTTAGGCCCCGCCCCTTTGGGTCCAGAAGCCCAGAATACCATTCAGAGTATAGACCATGACATGGCTGAGGGTTGAGATACTTTTGGCCACGCCCATTTTGCCTAGAAGCCCCTAAACTCATTGAAATATCATTAAGGGTTTAAATTCGTTAGGCCCCGCCCCTTTGGGTCCAGAAGCCCAGAATACCATTCAGAGTATAGACCATGGCATGGCTGAGGGTTGATATACTTTTGGCCACGCCCCTTTTGCCTAGAAGCCCCTAAACCCATTGAAATAGCATTAAGGGTTTAAATTCGTTAGGCCCCGCCCCTTTGGGTCAAGAAGCCCATAATACCATTCAGAGTATAGACCATGACATGGCTGAGGGTTGAGATACTTTTGGCCACGCCCCTTTTGCCTAGAAGCCCCTAAACCCCTTGAAATAGCATTAAGGGTTTAAATTCGTTAGGCCCCGCCCCTTTGGGTCCAGAAGCCCATAATACCATTCAGAGTATAGACCATGACATGGCTGAGGGTTGAGATACTTTTAGCCACGCCCCTTTTGCCTAGAAGCCCCTAAACCCATTGAAATAGCATTAAGGGTTTAAATTCGTTAGGCCCCGCCCCTTTGGGTCCAGAAGCCCAGAATACCATTCAGAGTATAGAAAATGACATGGCTGAGGGTTGAGATACTTTTGGCCACGCCCCATTTTGCCTAGAAGCCCCTAAACCCATTGAAATAGCATTAAGGGTTTAAATTCGTTAGGCCCCGCCCCTTTGGGTCCAGAAGCCCAGAATACCATTCAGAGTATAGACCATGACATGGCTGAGGGTTGAGATACTTTTGGCCACGCCTCTTTTGCCTAGAAGCCCCTAAACCCTTTGAAATAGCATTAAGGGTTTAAATTCGTTAGGCCCCGCCCCTTTGGGTCCAGAAGCCCATAATACCATTCAGAGTATAGACCATGACATGGCTGAGGGTTGAGATACTTTTAGCCACGCCCCTTTTGCCTAGAAGCCCCTAAACTCATTGAAATATCATTAAGGGTTTAAATTCGTTAGGCCCCGCCCCTTTAAGTCCAGAAGCCCAGAATACCATTCAGAGTATAGACCATGACATGGCTGAGGGTTGAGATACTTTTAGCCACGCCCCTTTTGCCTAGAAGCCCCTAAACCCATTGAAATAGCATTAAGGGTTTAAATTCGTTAGGCCCCGCCCCTTTGGGTCCAGAAGCCCAGAATACCATTCAGAGTATAGACCATGACATGGCTGAGGGTTGAGATACTTTTGGCCACGCCCCTTTTGCCTAGAAGCCCCTAAACCCATTGAAATAGCATTAAGGGTTTAAATTCGTTAGGCCCCGTCCATTTAAGTCCAGAAGCCCAGAATACCATTCAGAGTATAGAAAATGACATGGCTGAGGGTTGAGATACTTTTGGCCACGCCCCATTTTGCCTAGAAGCCCCTAAACCCATTGAAATAGCATTAAGGGTTTAAATTCGTTAGGCCCCGCCCCTTTGGGTCCAGAAGCCCAGAATACCATTCAGAGTATAGACCATGACATGGCTGAGGGTTGAGATACTTTTGGCCACGCCCCTTTTGCCTAGAAGCCCCTAAACCCTTTGAAATAGCATTAAGGGTTTAAATTCGTTAGGCCCCGCCCCTTTGGGTCCAGAAGCCCATAATACCATTCAGAGTATAGACCATGACATGGCTGAGGGTTGAGATACTTTTAGCCACGCCCCTTTTGCCTAGAAGCCCCTAAACCCATTGAAATAGCATTAAGGGTTTAAATTCGTTAGGCCCCGCCCCTTTGGGTCCAGAAGCCCATAATACCATTCAGAGTATAGACCATGACATGGCTGAGGGTTGAGATACTTTTAACCACGCCCCTTTTGCCTAGAAGCCCCTAAACCCATTGAAATAGCATTAAGGGTTTAAATTCGTTAGGCCCGGCCCCTTTGGGTCCAGAAGCCCAGAATACCATTCAGAGTATAGACCATGACATGGCTGAGGGTTGAGATACTTTTGGCCACGCCCATTTTGCCTAGAAGCCCCTAAACTCATTGAAATATCATTAAGGGTTTAAATTCGTTAGGCCCCGCCCCTTTGGGTCCAGAAGCCCAGAATACCATTCAGAGTATAGACCATGGCATGGCTGAGGGTTGATATACTTTTGGCCACGCCCCTTTTGCCTAGAAGCCCCTAAACCCATTGAAATAGCATTAAGGGTTTAAATTCGTTAGGCCCCGCCCCTTTGGGTCAAGAAGCCCATAATACCATTCAGAGTATAGACCATGACATGGCTGAGGGTTGAGATACTTTTGGCCACGCCCCTTTTGCCTAGAAGCCCCTAAACCCCTTGAAATAGCATTAAGGGTTTAAATTCGTTAGGCCCCGCCCCTTTGGGTCCAGAAGCCCATAATACCATTCAGAGTATAGACCATGACATGGCTGAGGGTTGAGATACTTTTAGCCACGCCCCTTTTGCCTAGAAGCCCCTAAACCCATTGAAATAACATTAAGGGTTTAAATTCGTTAGGCCCCGCCCCTTTGGGTCCAGAAGCCCAGAATACCATTCAGAGTATAGACCATGACATGGCTGAGGGTTGAGATACTTTTGGCCACGCCCCTTTTGCCTAGAAGCCCCTAAACCCATTGAAATAGCATTAAGGGTTTAAATTCGTTAGGCCCCGCCCCTTTGGGTCCAGAAGCCCAGAATACCATTCAGAGTATAGACCATGACATGGATGAGGGTTGAGATACTTTTGGCCACGCCCCTTTTGCCTAGAAGCCCCTAAACCCATTGAAATAGCATTAAGGGTTTAAATTCGTTAGGCCCGGCCCCTTTGGGTCCAGAAGCCCAGAATACAATTCAGAGTATAGACCATGACATGGCTGAGGGTTGAGATACTTTTGGCCACGCCCCTTTTGCCTAGAAGCCCCTAAACCCATTGAAATAGCATTAAGGGTTTAAATTCGTTAGGCCCCGCCCCTTTGGGTCCAGAAGCCCAGAATACCATTCAGAGTATAGACCATGACATGGCTGAGGGTTGAGATACTTTTAGCCACGCCCCTTTTGCCTAGAAGCCCCTAAACTCATTGAAATATCATTAAGGGTTTAAATTCGTTAGGCCCCGCCCCTTTAAGTCCAGAAGCCCAGAATACCATTCAGAGTATAGACCATGACATGACTGAGGGTTGATATACTTTTGGCCACGCCCCTTTTTCCTAGAAGCCCCTAAACCCATTGAAATAGCATTAAGGGTTTAAATTTGTTAGGCCCCGCCCCTTTGGGTCAAGAAGCCCAGAATACCATTCAGAGTATAGACAATGACATGGCTGAGGGTTGAGATACTTTTGGCCACGCCCCTTTTGCCTAGAAGCCCCTAAACCCATTGAAATAGCATTAAGGGTTTAAATTCGTTAGGCCCCGCCCCTTTAAGTCCAGAAGCCCAGAATACCATTCAGAGTATAGACCATGACATGGCTGAGGGTTGAGATACTTTTGGCCACGCCCCTTTTGCCTAGAAGCCCCTAAACCCATTGAAATAGCATTAAGGGTTTAAATTCGTTAGGCCCCGCCCCTTTGGGTCAAGAAGCCCATAATACCATTCAGAGTATAGACCATGACATGGCTGAGGGTTGAGATACTTTTGGCCACGCCCCTTTTGCCTAGAAGCCCCTAAACCCCTTGAAATAGCATTAAGGGTTTAAATTCGTTAGGCCCCGCCCCTTTGGGTCCAGAAGCCCATAATACCATTCAGAGTATAGACCATGACATGGCTGAGGGTTGAGATACTTTTGGCCACGCCCATTTTGCCTAGAAGCCCCTAAACTCATTGAAATATCATTAAGGGTTTAAATTCGTTAGGCCCCGCCCCTTTGGGTCCAGAAGCCCAGAATACCATTCAGAGTATAGACCATGGCATGGCTAAGGGTTGATATACTTTTGGCCACGCCCCTTTTGCCTAGAAGCCCCTAAACCCATTGAAATAGCATTAAGGGTTTAAATTCGTTAGGCCCCGCCCCTTTGGGTCAAGAAGCCCATAATACCATTCAGAGTATAGACCATGACATGGCTGAGGGTTGAGATACTTTTGGCCACGCCCCTTTTGCCTAGAAGCCCCTAAACCCCTTGAAATAGCATTAAGGGTTTAAATTCGTTAGGCCCCGCCCCTTTGGGTCCAGAAGCCCATAATACCATTCAGAGTATAGACCATGACATGGCTGAGGGTTGAGATACTTTTAGCCACGCCCCTTTTGCCTAGAAGCCCCTAAACCCATTGAAATAGCATTAAGGGTTTAAATTCGTTAGGCCCCGCCCCTTTGGGTCCAGAAGCCCAGAATACCATTCAGAGTATAGACCATGACATGGCTGAGGGTTGAGATACTTTTGGCCACGCCCCTTTTGCCTAGAAGCCCCTAAACCCATTGAAATAGCATTAAGGGTTTAAATTCGTTAGGCCCCGCCCCTTTGGGTCCAGAAGCCCAGAATACCATTCAGAGTATAGACCATGACATGGCTGAGGGTTGAGATACTTTTAGCCACGCCCCTTTTGCCTAGAAGCCCCTAAACTCATTGAAATATCATTAAGGGTTTAAATTCGTTAGGCCCCGCCCCTTTAAGTCCAGAAGCCCAGAATACCATTCAGAGTATAGACCATGACATGACTGAGGGTTGATATACTTTTGGCCACGCCCCTTTTTCCTAGAAGCCCCTAAACCCATTGAAATAGCATTAAGGGTTTAAATTTGTTAGGCCCCGCCCCTTTGGGTCAAGAAGCCCAGAATACCATTCAGAGTATAGACAATGACATGGCTGAGGGTTGAGATACTTTTGGCCACGCCCCTTTTGCCTAGAAGCCCCTAAACCCATTGAAATAGCATTAAGGGTTTAAATTCGTTAGGCCCCGACCATTTAAGTCCAGAAGCCCAGAATACCATTCAGAGTATAGAAAATGACATGGCTGAGGGTTGAGATACTTTTGGCCACGCCCCTTTTGCCTAGAAGCCCCTAAACCCATTGAAATAGCATTAAGGGTTTAAATTCGTTAGGCCCCGCCCCTTTAGGTCCAGAAGCCCATAATACCATTCAGAGTATAGACCATGACATGGTTGAGGGTTGAGATACTTTTGGCCACGCCCCTTTTGCCTAGAAGCCCCTAAACCCATTGAAATAGCATTAAGGGTTTAAATTCGTTAGGCCCCGCCCCTTTGGGTCCAGAAGCCCATAATACCATTCAGAGTATAGACCATGACATGGCTGAGGGTTGAGATACTTTTGACCACGCCCCTTTTGCCTAGAAGCCCCTAAACCCATTGAAATAGCATTGGGGGTTTAAATTCGTTAGGCCCCGCCCCTTTGGGTCCAGAAGCCCAGAATACCATTCAGAGTATAGACCATGACATGGTTGAGGGTTGAGATACTTTTGGCCACGCCCCTTTTGCCTAGAAGCCCCTAAACCCATTGAAATAGCATTAAGGGTTTAAATTCGTTAGGCCCCGCCCCTTTGGGTCCAGAAGCCCAGAATACCATTCAGAGTATAGACCATGACATGGCTGAGGGTTGAGATACTTTTGGCCACGCCCCTTTTTCCTAGAAGCCCCTAAACCCATTGAAATAGCATTAAGGGTTTAAATTCGTTAGGCCCCGCCCCTTTGGGTCCAGAAGCCCAGAATACCATTCAGAGTATAGACCATGACATGGCTGAGGGTTGAGATACTTTTGGCCACGCCCCTTTTTCCTAGAAGCCCCTAAACCCATTGAAATAGCATTAAGGGTTTAAATTCGTTAGGCCCCGCCCCTTTGGGTCCAGAAGCCCAGAATACCATTCAGAGTATAGACCATGGCATGGCTGAGGGTTGATATACTTTTGGCCACGCCCCTTTTGCCTAGAAGCCCCTAAACCCATTGAAATAGCTTTGGGGGTTTAAATTCGTTAGGCCCCGCCCCTTTGGGTCCAGAAGCCCAGAATACCATTCAGAGTATAGATCATGACATGGCTGAGGGTTGAGATACTTTTGGCCACGCCCCTTTTGCCTAGAAGCCCCTAAACCCATTGAAATAGCATTAAGGGTTTAAATTCGTTAGGCTCCGCCCCTTTGGGTCCAGAAGCCCAGAATACCATTCAGAGTATAGAAAATGACATGGCTGAGGGTTGAGATACTTTTGGCCACGCCCCTTTTGCCTAGAAGCCCCTAAACCCATTGAAATAGCATTAAGGGTTTAAATTCGTTAGGCCCCGCCCCTTTGGGTCCAGAAGCCCAGAATACCATTCAGAGTATAGACCATGACATGGCTGAGGGTTGAGATACTTTTGGCCACGCCCCTTTTTCCTAGAAGCCCCTAAACCCATTGAAATAGCATTAAGGGTTTAAATTCGTTAGGCCCCGCCCCTTTGAGTCCAGAAGCCCAGAATACCATTCAGAGTATAGACCATGACATGGCTGAGGGTTGAGATACTTTTGGCCACGCCCCTTTTTCCTAGAAGCCCCTAAACCCATTGAAATAGCATTAAGGGTTTAAATTCGTTAGGCCCCGCCCCTTTGGGTCCAGAAGCCCAGAATACCATTCAGAGTATAGACCATGGCATGGCTGAGGGTTGATATACTTTTGGCCACGCCCCTTTTGCCTAGAAGCCCCTAAACCCATTGAAATAGCTTTGGGGGTTTAAATTCGTTAGGCCCCGCCCCTTTGGGTCCAGAAGCCCAGAATACCATTCAGAGTATAGATCATGACATGGCTGAGGGTTGAGATACTTTTGGCCACGCCCCTTTTGCCTAGAAGCCCCTAAACCCATTGAAATAGCATTAAGGGTTTAAATTCGTTAGGCTCCGCCCCTTTGGGTCCAGAAGCCCAGAATACCATTCAGAGTATAGAAAATGACATGGCTGAGGGTTGAGATACTTTTGGCCACGCCCCTTTTGCCTAGAAGCCCCTAAACCCCTTGAAATAGCATTGGGGGTTTAAATTCGTTAGGCCCCGCCCCTTTGGGTCCAGAAGCCCATAATACCATTCAGAGTATAGACCATGACATGGCTGAGGGTTGAGATACTTTTAGCCACGCCCCTTTTGCCTAGAAGCCCGTAAACCCATTGAAATAGCATTAAGGGTTTAAATTCGTTAGGCCCCGCCCCTTTGGGTCCAGAAGCCCATAATACCATTCAGAGTATAGACCATGACATGGCTGAGGGTTGAGATACTTTTGACCACGCCCCTTTTGCCTAGAAGCCCCTAAACCCATTGAAATAGCATTGGGGGTTTAAATTCGTTAGGCCCCGCCCCTTTGGGTCCAGAAGCCCAGAATACCATTCAGAGTATAGACCATGACATGGTTGAGGGTTGAGATACTTTTGGCCACGCCCCTTTTGCCTAGAAGCCCCTAAACCCATTGAAATAGCATTAAGGGTTTAAATTCGTTAGGCCCCGCCCCTTTGGGTCCAGAAGCCCAGAATACCATTCAGAGTATAGACCATGACATGGCTGAGGGTTGAGATACTTTTGGCCACGCCCCTTTTTCCTAGAAGCCCCTAAACCCATTGAAATAGCATTAAGGGTTTAAATTCGTTAGGCCCCGCCCCTTTGGGTCCAGAAGCCCAGAATACCATTCAGAGTATAGACCATGACATGGCTGAGGGTTGAGATACTTTTGGCCACGCCCCTTTTTCCTAGAAGCCCCTAAACCCATTGAAAAAGCATTAAGGGTTTAAATTCGTTAGGCCCCGCCCCTTTGGGTCCAGAAGCCCAGAATACCATTCAGAGTATAGACCATGACATGGCTGAGGGTTGAGATACTTTTGGCCACGCCCCTTTTTCCTAGAAGCCCCTAAACCCATTGAAATAGCATTAAGGGTTTAAATTCGTTAGGCCCCGCCCCTTTGGGTCCAGAAGCCCAGAATACCATTCAGAGTATAGACCATGGCATGGCTGAGGGTTGATATACTTTTGGCCACGCCCCTTTTGCCTAGAAGCCCCTAAACCCATTGAAATAGCTTTGGGGGTTTAAATTCGTTAGGCCCCGCCCCTTTGGGTCCAGAAGCCCAGAATACCATTCAGAGTATAGATCATGACATGGCTGAGGGTTGAGATATTTTTGGCCACGCCCCTTTTGCCTAGAAGCCCCTAAACCCATTGAAATAGCATTAAGGGTTTAAATTCGTTAGGCTCCGCCCCTTTGGGTCCAGAAGCCCAGAATACCATTCAGAGTATAGACCATGACATGGCTGAGGGTTGAGATACTTTTGGCCACGCCCCTTTTGCCTAGAAGCCCCTAAACCCATTGAAATAGCATTAAGGGTTTAAATTCGTTAGGCCCCGCCCCTTTGGGTCAAGAAGCCCAGAATACCATTCAGAGTATAGACCATGACATGGATGAGGGTTGAGATACTTTTGGCCACGCCCCTTTTGCCTAGAAGCCCCTAAACCCATTGAAATAGCATTAAGGGTTTAAATTCGTTAGGCCCGGCCCCTTTGGGTCCAGAAGCCCAGAATACAATTCAGAGTATAGACCATGACATGGCTGAGGGTTGAGATACTTTTGGCCACGCCCCTTTTGCCTAGAAGCCCCTAAACCCATTGAAATAGCATTAAGGGTTTAAATTCGTTAGGCCCCGCCCCTTTGGGTCCAGAAGCCCAGAATACCATTCAGAGTATAGACCATGACATGGCTGAGGGTTGAGATACTTTTAGCCACGCCCCTTTTGCCTAGAAGCCCCTAAACTCATTGAAATATCATTAAGGGTTTAAATTCGTTAGGCCCCGCCCCTTTAAGTCCAGAAGCCCAGAATACCATTCAGAGTATAGACCATGACATGACTGAGGGTTGATATACTTTTGGCCACGCCCCTTTTTCCTAGAAGCCCCTAAACCCATTGAAATAGCATTAAGGGTTTAAATTTGTTAGGCCCCGCCCCTTTGGGTCAAGAAGCCCAGAATACCATTCAGAGTATAGACAATGACATGGCTGAGGGTTGAGATACTTTTGGCCACGCCCCTTTTGCCTAGAAGCCCCTAAACCCATTGAAATAGCATTAAGGGTTTAAATTCGTTAGGCCCCGCCCCTTTAAGTCCAGAAGCCCAGAATACCATTCAGAGTATAGACCATGACATGGCTGAGGGTTGAGATACTTTTGGCCACGCCCCTTTTGCCTAGAAGCCCCTAAACCCATTGAAATAGCATTAAGGGTTTAAATTCGTTAGGCCCCGCCCCTTTGGGTCAAGAAGCCCATAATACCATTCAGAGTATAGACCATGACATGGCTGAGGGTTGAGATACTTTTGGCCACGCCCCTTTTGCCTAGAAGCCCCTAAACCCCTTGAAATAGCATTAAGGGTTTAAATTCGTTAGGCCCCGCCCCTTTGGGTCCAGAAGCCCATAATACCATTCAGAGTATAGACCATGACATGGCTGAGGGTTGAGATACTTTTGGCCACGCCCATTTTGCCTAGAAGCCCCTAAACTCATTGAAATATCATTAAGGGTTTAAATTCGTTAGGCCCCGCCCCTTTGGGTCCAGAAGCCCAGAATACCATTCAGAGTATAGACCATGGCATGGCTAAGGGTTGATATACTTTTGGCCACGCCCCTTTTGCCTAGAAGCCCCTAAACCCATTGAAATAGCATTAAGGGTTTAAATTCGTTAGGCCCCGCCCCTTTGGGTCAAGAAGCCCATAATACCATTCAGAGTATAGACCATGACATGGCTGAGGGTTGAGATACTTTTGGCCACGCCCCTTTTGCCTAGAAGCCCCTAAACCCCTTGAAATAGCATTAAGGGTTTAAATTCGTTAGGCCCCGCCCCTTTGGGTCCAGAAGCCCATAATACCATTTAGAGTATAGACCATGACATGGCTGAGGGTTGAGATACTTTTAGCCACGCCCCTTTTGCCTAGAAGCCCCTAAACCCATTGAAATAGCATTAAGGGTTTAAATTCGTTAGGCCCCGCCCCTTTGGGTCCAGAAGCCCAGAATACCATTCAGAGTATAGACCATGACATGGCTGAGGGTTGAGATACTTTTGGCCACGCCCCTTTTGCCTAGAAGCCCCTAAACCCATTGAAATAGCATTAAGGGTTTAAATTCGTTAGGCCCCGCCCCTTTGGGTCCAGAAGCCCAGAATACCATTCAGAGTATAGACCATGACATGGCTGAGGGTTGAGATACTTTTAGCCACGCCCCTTTTGCCTAGAAGCCCCTAAACTCATTGAAATATCATTAAGGGTTTAAATTCGTTAGGCCCCGCCCCTTTAAGTCCAGAAGCCCAGAATACCATTCAGAGTATAGACCATGACATGACTGAGGGTTGATATACTTTTGGCCACGCCCCTTTTTCCTAGAAGCCCCTAAACCCATTGAAATAGCATTAAGGGTTTAAATTTGTTAGGCCCCGCCCCTTTGGGTCAAGAAGCCCAGAATACCATTCAGAGTATAGACAATGACATGGCTGAGGGTTGAGATACTTTTGGCCACGCCCCTTTTGCCTAGAAGCCCCTAAACCCATTGAAATAGCATTAAGGGTTTAAATTCGTTAGGCCCCGACCATTTAAGTCCAGAAGCCCAGAATACCATTCAGAGTATAGAAAATGACATGGCTGAGGGTTGAGATACTTTTGGCCACGCCCCTTTTGCCTAGAAGCCCCTAAACCCATTGAAATAGCATTAAGGGTTTAAATTCGTTAGGCCCCGCCCCTTTAGGTCCAGAAGCCCATAATACCATTCAGAGTATAGACCATGACATGGTTGAGGGTTGAGATACTTTTGGCCACGCCCCTTTTGCCTAGAAGCCCCTAAACCCATTGAAATAGCATTAAGGGTTTAAATTCGTTAGGCCCCGCCCCTTTGGGTCCAGAAGCCCATAATACCATTCAGAGTATAGACCATGACATGGCTGAGGGTTGAGATACTTTTGACCACGCCCCTTTTGCCTAGAAGCCCCTAAACCCATTGAAATAGCATTGGGGGTTTAAATTCGTTAGGCCCCGCCCCTTTGGGTCCAGAAGCCCAGAATACCATTCAGAGTATAGACCATGACATGGTTGAGGGTTGAGATACTTTTGGCCACGCCCCTTTTGCCTAGAAGCCCCTAAACCCATTGAAATAGCATTAAGGGTTTAAATTCGTTAGGCCCCGCCCCTTTGGGTCCAGAAGCCCAGAATACCATTCAGAGTATAGACCATGACATGGCTGAGGGTTGAGATACTTTTGGCCACGCCCCTTTTTCCTAGAAGCCCCTAAACCCATTGAAATAGCATTAAGGGTTTAAATTCGTTAGGCCCCGCCCCTTTGGGTCCAGAAGCCCAGAATACCATTCAGAGTATAGACCATGACATGGCTGAGGGTTGAGATACTTTTGGCCACGCCCCTTTTTCCTAGAAGCCCCTAAACCCATTGAAATAGCATTAAGGGTTTAAATTCGTTAGGCCCCGCCCCTTTGGGTCCAGAAGCCCAGAATACCATTCAGAGTATAGACCATGGCATGGCTGAGGGTTGATATACTTTTGGCCACGCCCCTTTTGCCTAGAAGCCCCTAAACCCATTGAAATAGCTTTGGGGGTTTAAATTCGTTAGGCCCCGCCCCTTTGGGTCCAGAAGCCCAGAATACCATTCAGAGTATAGATCATGACATGGCTGAGGGTTGAGATACTTTTGGCCACGCCCCTTTTGCCTAGAAGCCCCTAAACCCATTGAAATAGCATTAAGGGTTTAAATTCGTTAGGCTCCGCCCCTTTGGGTCCAGAAGCCCAGAATACCATTCAGAGTATAGAAAATGACATGGCTGAGGGTTGAGATACTTTTGGCCACGCCCCTTTTGCCTAGAAGCCCCTAAACCCCTTGAAATAGCATTGGGGGTTTAAATTCGTTAGGCCCCGCCCCTTTGGGTCCAGAAGCCCATAATACCATTCAGAGTATAGACCATGACATGGCTGAGGGTTGAGATACTTTTAGCCACGCCCCTTTTGCCTAGAAGCCCGTAAACCCATTGAAATAGCATTAAGGGTTTAAATTCGTTAGGCCCCGCCCCTTTGGGTCCAGAAGCCCATAATACCATTCAGAGTATAGACCATGACATGGCTGAGGGTTGAGATACTTTTGACCACGCCCCTTTTGCCTAGAAGCCCCTAAACCCATTGAAATAGCATTGGGGGTTTAAATTTGTTAGGCCCCGCCCCTTTGGGTCCAGAAGCCCAGAATACCATTCAGAGTATAGACCATGACATGGTTGAGGGTTGAGATACTTTTGGCCACGCCCCTTTTGCCTAGAAGCCCCTAAACCCATTGAAATAGCATTAAGGGTTTAAATTCGTTAGGCCCCGCCCCTTTGGGTCCAGAAGCCCAGAATACCATTCAGAGTATAGACCATGACATGGCTGAGGGTTGAGATACTTTTGGCCACGCCCCTTTTTCCTAGAAGCCCCTAAACCCATTGAAATAGCATTAAGGGTTTAAATTCGTTAGGCCCCGCCCCTTTGGGTCCAGAAGCCCAGAATACCATTCAGAGTATAGACCATGACATGGCTGAGGGTTGAGATACTTTTGGCCACGCCCCTTTTTCCTAGAAGCCCCTAAACCCATTGAAAAAGCATTAAGGGTTTAAATTCGTTAGGCCCCGCCCCTTTGGGTCCAGAAGCCCAGAATACCATTCAGAGTATAGACCATGACATGGCTGAGGGTTGAGATACTTTTGGCCACGCCCCTTTTTCCTAGAAGCCCCTAAACCCATTGAAATAGCATTAAGGGTTTAAATTCGTTAGGCCCCGCCCCTTTGGGTCCAGAAGCCCAGAATACCATTCAGAGTATAGACCATGACATGGCTGAGGGTTGAGATACTTTTAGCCACGCCCCTTTTGCCTAGAAGCCCCTAAACTCATTGAAATATCATTAAGGGTTTAAATTCGTTAGGCCCCGCCCCTTTAAGTCCAGAAGCCCAGAATACCATTCAGAGTATAGACCATGACATGACTGAGGGTTGATATACTTTTGGCCACGCCCCTTTTTCCTAGAAGCCCCTAAACCCATTGAAATAGCATTAAGGGTTTAAATTTGTTAGGCCCCGCCCCTTTGGGTCAAGAAGCCCAGAATACCATTCAGAGTATAGACAATGACATGGCTGAGGGTTGAGATACTTTTGGCCACGCCCCTTTTGCCTAGAAGCCCCTAAACCCATTGAAATAGCATTAAGGGTTTAAATTCGTTAGGCCCCGCCCCTTTAAGTCCAGAAGCCCAGAATACCATTCAGAGTATAGACCATGACATGGCTGAGGGTTGAGATACTTTTGGCCACGCCCCTTTTGCCTAGAAGCCCCTAAACCCATTGAAATAGCATTAAGGGTTTAAATTCGTTAGGCCCCGCCCCTTTGGGTCAAGAAGCCCATAATACCATTCAGAGTATAGACCATGACATGGCTGAGGGTTGAGATACTTTTGGCCACGCCCCTTTTGCCTAGAAGCCCCTAAACCCCTTGAAATAGCATTAAGGGTTTAAATTCGTTAGGCCCCGCCCCTTTGGGTCCAGAAGCCCATAATACCATTCAGAGTATAGACCATGACATGGCTGAGGGTTGAGATACTTTTAACCACGCCCCTTTTGCCTAGAAGCCCCTAAACCCATTGAAATAGCATTAAGGGTTTAAATTCGTTAGGCCCCGCCCCTTTGGGTCCAGAAGCCCAGAATACCATTCAGAGTATAGACCATGACATGGCTGAGGGTTGAGATACTTTTGGCCACGCCCATTTTGCCTAGAAGCCCCTAAACTCATTGAAATATCATTAAGGGTTTAAATTCGTTAGGCCCCGCCCCTTTGGGTCCAGAAGCCCAGAATACCATTCAGAGTATAGACCATGGCATGGCTAAGGGTTGATATACTTTTGGCCACGCCCCTTTTGCCTAGAAGCCCCTAAACCCATTGAAATAGCATTAAGGGTTTAAATTCGTTAGGCCCCGCCCCTTTGGGTCAAGAAGCCCATAATACCATTCAGAGTATAGACCATGACATGGCTGAGGGTTGAGATACTTTTGGCCACGCCCCTTTTGCCTAGAAGCCCCTAAACCCCTTGAAATAGCATTAAGGGTTTAAATTCGTTAGGCCCCGCCCCTTTGGGTCCAGAAGCCCATAATACCATTCAGAGTATAAACCATGACATGGCTGAGGGTTGAGATACTTTTAGCCACGCCCCTTTTGCCTAGAAGCCCCTAAACCCATTGAAATAGCATTAAGGGTTTAAATTCGTTAGGCCCCGCCCCTTTGGGTCCAGAAGCCCAGAATACCATTCAGAGTATAGACCATGACATGGCTGAGGGTTGAGATACTTTTGGCCACGCCCCTTTTGCCTAGAAGCCCCTAAACCCATTGAAATAGCATTAAGGGTTTAAATTCGTTAGGCCCCGCCCCTTTGGGTCCAGAAGCCCAGAATACCATTCAGAGTATAGACCATGACATGGCTGAGGGTTGAGATACTTTTAGCCACGCCCCTTTTGCCTAGAAGCCCCTAAACTCATTGAAATATCATTAAGGGTTTAAATTCGTTAGGCCCCGCCCCTTTAAGTCCAGAAGCCCAGAATACCATTCAGAGTATAGACCATGACATGACTGAGGGTTGATATACTTTTGGCCACGCCCCTTTTTCCTAGAAGCCCCTAAACCCATTGAAATAGCATTAAGGGTTTAAATTTGTTAGGCCCCGCCCCTTTGGGTCAAGAAGCCCAGAATACCATTCAGAGTATAGACAATGACATGGCTGAGGGTTGAGATACTTTTGGCCACGCCCCTTTTGCCTAGAAGCCCCTAAACCCATTGAAATAGCATTAAGGGTTTAAATTCGTTAGGCCCCGCCCCTTTAAGTCCAGAAGCCCAGAATACAATTCAGAGTATAGACCATGACATGGCTGAGGGTTGAGATACTTTTGGCCACGCCCCTTTTGTCTAGAAGCCCCTAAACTTATTGAAATAGCATTAAGGGTTTAAATTCGTTAGGCCCCGCCCCTTTGGGTCCAGAAGCCCATAATACCATTCAGAGTATAGACCATGACATGGCTGAGGGTTGAGATACTTTTGGCCACGCCCCTTTTGCCTAGAAGCCCCTAAACCCATTGAAATAGCATTAAGGGTTTAAATTCGTTAGGCCCCGCCCCTTTGGGTCCAGAAGCCCAGAATACCATTCAGAGTATAGAACATGACATGGCTGAGGGTTGAGATACTTTTGGCCACGCCCCTTTTGCCTAGAAGCCCCTAAACCCATTGAAATAGCTTTGGGGGTTTAAATTCGTTAGGCCCCGCCCCTTTGGGTCCAGAAGCCCATAATACCATTCAGAGTATAGACCATGACATGGCTGAGGGTTGAGATACTTTTGGCCACGCCCCTTTTGCCTAGAAGCCCCTAAACCCATTGAAATAGCATTAAGGGTTTAAATTCGTTAGGCCCCGCCCCTTTGGGTCCAGAAGCCCATAATACCATTCAGAGTATAGACCATGACATGGCTGAGGGTTGAGATACTTTTGGCCACGCCCCTTTTGCCTAGAAGCCCCTAAACCCATTGAAATAGCATTAAGGGTTTAAATTCGTTAGGCCCCGCCCCTTTGGGTCAAGAAGCCCATAATACCATTCAGAGTATAGACCATGACATGGCTGAGGGTTGAGATACTTTTGGCCACGCCCCTTTTGCCTAGAAGCCCCTAAACCCCTTGAAATAGCATTAAGGGTTTAAATTCGTTAGGCCCCGCCCCTTTGGGTCCAGAAGCCCATAATACCATTCAGAGTATAGACCATGACATGGCTGAGGGTTGAGATACTTTTAGCCACGCCCCTTTTGCCTAGAAGCCCCTAAACCCATTGAAATAGCATTAAGGGTTTAAATTCGTTAGGCCCCGCCCCTTTGGGTCCAGAAGCCCAGAATACCATTCAGAGTATAGACCATGACATGGCTGAGGGTTGAGATACTTTTGGCCACGCCCCTTTTGCCTAGAAGCCCCTAAACCCATTGAAATAGCATTAAGGGTTTAAATTCGTTAGGCCCCGACCATTTAAGTCCAGAAGCCCAGAATACCATTCAGAGTATAGAAAATGACATGGCTGAGGGTTGAGATACTTTTGGCCACGCCCCATTTTGCCTAGAAGCCCCATAACCCATTGAAATAGCATTAAGGGTTTAAATTCGTTAGGCCCCGCCCCTTTGGGTCCAGAAGCCCAGAATACAATTCAGAGTATAGACCATGACATGGCTGAGGGTTGAGATACTTTTGGCCACGCCCCTTTTGCCTAGAAGCCCCTAAACCCATTGAAATAGCATTAAGGGTTTAAATTCGTTAGGCCCCGCCCCTTTGGGTCCAGAATCCCAGAATACCATTCAGAGTATAGACCATGACATGGCTGAGGGTTGAGATACTTTTAGCCACGCCCCTTTTGCCTAGAAGCCCCTAAACTCATTGAAATATCATTAAGGGTTTAAATTCGTTAGGCCCCGCCCCTTTAAGTCCAGAAGCCCAGAATACCATTCAGAGTATAGACCATGACATGACTGAGGGTTGATATACTTTTGGCCACGCCCCTTTTTCCTAGAAGCCCCTAAACCCATTGAAATAGCATTAAGGGTTTAAATTTGTTAGGCCCCGCCCCTTTGGGTCAAGAAGCCCAGAATACCATTCAGAGTATAGACAATGACATGGCTGAGGGTTGAGATACTTTTGGCCACGCCCCTTTTGCCTAGAAGCCCCTAAACCCATTGAAATAGCATTAAGGGTTTAAATTCGTTAGGCCCCGCCCCTTTAAGTCCAGAAGCCCAGAATACAATTCAGAGTATAGACCATGACATGGCTGAGGGTTGAGATACTTTTGGCCACGCCCCTTTTGTCTAGAAGCCCCTAAACTTATTGAAATAGCATTAAGGGTTTAAATTCGTTAGGCCCCGCCCCTTTGGGTCCTGAAGCCCATAATACCATTCAGAGTATAGACCATGACATGGCTGAGGGTTGAGATACTTTTGGCCACGCCCCTTTTGCCTAGAAGCCCCTAAACCCATTGAAATAGCATTAAGGGTTTAAATTCGTTAGGCCCCGCCCCTTTGGGTCCAGAAGCCCAGAATACCATTCAGAGTATAGAACATGACATGGCTGAGGGTTGAGATACTTTTGGCCACGCCCCTTTTGCCTAGAAGCCCCTAAACCCATTGAAATAGCTTTGGGGGTTTAAATTCGTTAGGCCCCGCCCCTTTGGGTCCAGAAGCCCATAATACCATTCAGAGTATAGACCATGACATGGCTGAGGGTTGAGATACTTTTGGCCACGCCCCTTTTGCCTAGAAGCCCCTAAACCCATTGAAATAGCATTAAGGGTTTAAATTCGTTAGGCCCCGCCCCTTTGGGTCCAGAAGCCCATAATACCATTCAGAGTATAGACCATGACATGGCTGAGGGTTGAGATACTTTTGGCCACGCCCCTTTTGCCTAGAAGCCCCTAAACCCATTGAAATAGCATTAAGGGTTTAAATTCGTTAGGCCCCGCCCCTTTGGGTCCAGAAGCCCAGAATACCATTCAGAGTATAGAACATGACATGGCTGAGGGTTGAGATACTTTTGGCCACGCCCCTTTTTCCTAGAAGCCCCTAAACCCATTGAAATAGCATTAAGGGTTTAAATTTGTTAGACCCCGCCCCTTTGGGTCCAGAAGCCCAGAATACCATTCAGAGTATAGAACATGACATGGCTGAGGGTTGAGATACTTTTGGCCACGCCCCTTTTGCCTAGAAGCCCCTAAACCCATTGAAATAGCATTAAGGGTTTAAATTCGTTAGGCCCCGCCCCTTTGGGTCAAGAAGCCCAGAATACCATTCAGAGTATAGACCATGACATGGCTGAGGGTTGAGATACTTTTGGCCACGCCCCTTTTGCCTAGAAGCCCCTAAACCCATTGAAATAGCATTAAGGGTTTAAATTCGTTAGGCCCGGCCCCTTTGGGTCCAGAAGCCCAGAATACAATTCAGAGTATAGACCATGACATGGCTGAGGGTTGAGATACTTTTGGCCACGCCCATTTTGCCTAGAAGCCCCTAAACCCATTGAAATAGCATTAAGGGTTTAAATTCGTTAGGCCCCGCCCCTTTGGGTCCAGAAGCCCAGAATACCATTCAGAGTATAGACCATGACATGGCTGAGGGTTGAGATACTTTTAGCCACGCCCCTTTTGCCTAGAAGCCCCTAAACTCATTGAAATATCATTATGGGTTTAAATTCGTTAGGCCCCGCCCCTTTAAGTCCAGAAGCCCAGAATACCATTCAGAGTATAGACCATGACATGACTGAGGGTTGATATACTTTTGGCCACGCCCCTTTTTCCTAGAAGCCCCTAAACCCATTGAAATAGCATTAAGGGTTTAAATTCGTTAGGTCCCGCCCCTTTTGGTCAAGAAGCCCAGAATACCATTCAGAGTATAGACAATGACATGGCTGAGGGTTGAGATACTTTTGGCCACGCCCCTTTTGCCTAGAAGCCCCTAAACCCATTGAAAAAGCATTAAGGGTTTAAATTCGTTAGGCCCCGCCCCTTTAAGTCCAGAAGCCCAGAATACCATTCAGAGTATAGACCATGACATGGCTGAGGGTTGAGATACTTTTGGCCACGCCCCTTTTGCCTAGAAGCCCCTAAACCCATTGAAATAGCATTAAGGGTTTAAATTCGTTAGGCCCCGCCCCTTTGGGTCAAGAAGCCCATAATACCATTCAGAGTATAGACCATGACATGGCTGAGGGTTGAGATACTTTTGGCCACGCCCCTTTTGCCTAGAAGCCCCTAAACCCCTTGAAATAGCATTAAGGGTTTAAATTCGTTAGGCCCCGCCCCTTTGGGTCCAGAAGCCCATAATACCATTCAGAGTATAGACCATGACATGGCTGAGGGTTGAGATACTTTTTACCACGCCCCTTTTGCCTAGAAGCCCCTAAACCCATTGAAATAGCATTAAGGGTTTAAATTCGTTAGGCCCCGCCCCTTTGGGTCCAGAAGCCCAGAATACCATTCAGAGTATAGACCATGACATGGCTGAGGGTTGAGATACTTTTGGCCACGCCCATTTTGCCTAGAAGCCCCTAAACTCATTGAAATATCATTAAGGGTTTAAATTCGTTAGGCCCCGCCCCTTTGGGTCCAGAAGCCCAGAATACCATTCAGAGTATAGACCATGGCATGGCTGAGGGTTGATATACTTTTGGCCACGCCCCTTTTGCCTAGAAGCCCCTAAACCCATTGAAATAGCATTAAGGGTTTAAATTCGTTAGGCCCCGCCCCTTTGGGTCAAGAAGCCCATAATACCATTCAGAGTATAGACCATGACATGGCTGAGGGTTGAGATACTTTTGGCCACGCCCCTTTTGCCTAGAAGCCCCTAAACCCCTTGAAATAGCATTAAGGGTTTAAATTCGTTAGGCCCCGCCCCTTTGGGTCCAGAAGCCCATAATACCATTCAGAGTATAGACCATGACATGGCTGAGGGTTGAGATACTTTTAGCCACGCCCCTTTTGCCTAGAAGCCCCTAAACCCATTGAAATAGCATTAAGGGTTTAAATTCGTTAGGCCCCGCCCCTTTGGGTCCAGAAGCCCAGAATACCATTCAGAGTATAGAAAATGACATGGCTGAGGGTTGAGATACTTTTGGCCACGCCCCATTTTGCCTAGAAGCCCCTAAACCCATTGAAATAGCATTAAGGGTTTAAATTCGTTAGGCCCCGCCCCTTTGGGTCCAGAAGCCCAGAATACCATTCAGAGTATAGACCATGACATGGCTGAGGGTTGATATACTTTTGGCCACGCCTCTTTTGCCTAGAAGCCCCTAAACCCTTTGAAATAGCATTAAGGGTTTAAATTCGTTAGGCCCCGCCCCTTTGGGTCCAGAAGCCCATAATACCATTCAGAGTATAGACCATGACATGGCTGAGGGTTGAGATACTTTTAGCCACGCCCCTTTTGCCTAGAAGCCCCTAAACTCATTGAAATATCATTAAGGGTTTAAATTCGTTAGGCCCCGCCCCTTTAAGTCCAGAAGCCCAGAATACCATTCAGAGTATAGACCATGACATGGCTGAGGGTTGAGATACTTTTAGCCACGCCCCTTTTGCCTAGAAGCCCCTAAACCCATTGAAATAGCATTAAGGGTTTAAATTCGTTAGGCCCCGCCCCTTTGGGTCCAGAAGCCCAGAATACCATTCAGAGTATAGACCATGACATGGCTGAGGGTTGAGATACTTTTGGCCACGCCCCTTTTGCCTAGAAGCCCCTAAACCCATTGAAATAGCATTAAGGGTTTAAATTCGTTAGGCCCCGTCCATTTAAGTCCAGAAGCCCAGAATACCATTCAGAGTATAGAAAATGACATGGCTGAGGGTTGAGATACTTTTGGCCACGCCCCATTTTGCCTAGAAGCCCCTAAACCCATTGAAATAGCATTAAGGGTTTAAATTCGTTAGGCCCCGCCCCTTTGGGTCCAGAAGCCCAGAATACCATTCAGAGTATAGACCATGACATGGCTGAGGGTTGAGATACTTTTGGCCACGCCCCTTTTGCCTAGAAGCCCCTAAACCCTTTGAAATAGCATTAAGGGTTTAAATTCGTTAGGCCCCGCCCCTTTGGGTCCAGAAGCCCATAATACCATTCAGAGTATAGACCATGACATGGCTGAGGGTTGAGATACTTTTAGCCACGCCCCTTTTGCCTAGAAGCCCCTAAACCCATTGAAATAGCATTAAGGGTTTAAATTCGTTAGGCCCCGCCCCTTTGGGTCCAGAAGCCCAGAATACCATTCAGAGTATAGACCATGACATGGCTGAGGGTTGAGATACTTTTGGCCACGCCCCTTTTGCCTAGAAGCCCCTAAACCCATTGAAATTGCATTAAGGGTTTAAATTCGTTAGGCCCCGACCATTTAAGTCCAGAAGCCCAGAATACCATTCAGAGTATAGAAAATGACATGGCTGAGGGTTGAGATACTTTTGGCCACGCCCCATTTTGCCTAGAAGCCCCATAACCCATTGAAATAGCATTAAGGGTTTAAATTCGTTAGGCCCCGCCCCTTTGGGTCCAGAAGCCCAGAATACAATTCAGAGTATAGACCATGACATGGCTGAGGGTTGATATACTTTTGGCCACGCCCCTTTTTCCTAGAAGCACCTAAACCCATTGAAATAGCATTAAGGGTTTAAATTTGTTAGGCCCCGCCCCTTTGGGTCAAGAAGCCCAGAATACCATTCAGAGTATAGACAATGACATGGCTGAGGGTTGAGATACTTTTGGCCACGCCCCTTTTGCCTAGAAGCCCCTAAACCCATTGAAATAGCATTAAGGGTTTAAATTCGTTAGGCCCCGCCCATTTAAGTCCAGAAGCCCAGAATACCATTCAGAGTATAGACCATGACATGGCTGAGGGTTGAGATACTTTTGGCCACGCCCCTTTTTCCTAGAAGCCCCTAAACCCATTGAAATAGCATTAAGGGTTTAAATTCGTTAGGCCCCGCCCCTTTGGGTCCAGAAGCCCATAATACCATTCAGAGTATAGACCATGACATGGCTGAGGGTTGAGATACTTTTGACCACGCCCCTTTTGCCTAGAAGCCCCTAAACCCATTGAAATAACATTGGGGGTTTAAATTCGTTAGGCCCCGCCCCTTTGGGTCCAGAAGCCCATAATACCATTCAGAGTATAGACCATGACATGGCTGAGGGTTGAGATACTTTTGACCACGCCCCTTTTGCCTAGAAGCCCCTAAACCCATTGAAATAGCATTGGGGGTTTAAATTCGTTAGGCCCCGCCCCTTTGGGTCCAGAAGCCCAGAATACCATTCAGAGTATAGACCATGACATGGTTGAGGGTTGAGATACTTTTGGCCACGCCCCTTTTGCCTAGAAGCCCCTAAACCCATTGAAATATCATTAAGGGTTTAAATTCGTTAGGCCCCGCCCCTTTAAGTCCAGAAGCCCAGAATACCATTCAGAGTATAGACCATGACATGACTGAGGGTTGATATACTTTTGGCCACGCCCCTTTTTCCTAGAAGCCCCTAAACCCATTGAAATAGCATTAAGGGTTTAAATTTGTTAGGCCCCGCCCCTTTGGGTCAAGAAGCCCAGAATACCATTCAGAGTATAGACAATGACATGGCGGAGGGTTGATATACTTTTGGCCACGCCCCTTTTGCCTAGAAGCCCCTAAACCCATTGAAATAGCATTAAGGGTTTAAATTCGTTAGGCCCCGCCCCTTTAGGTCCAGAAGCCCATAATACCATTCAGAGTATAGACCATGACATGGTTGAGGGTTGAGATACTTTTGGCCACGCCCCTTTTGCCTAGAAGCCCCTAAACCCATTGAAATAGCATTAAGGGTTTAAATTCGTTAGGCCCCGCCCCTTTGGGTCCAGAAGCCCATAATACCATTCAGAGTATAGACCATGACATGGCTGAGGGTTGAGATACTTTTGACCACGCCCCTTTTGCCTAGAAGCCCCTAAACCCATTGAAATAGCATTGGGGGTTTAAATTCGTTAGGCCCCGCCCCTTTGGGTCCAGAAGCCCAGAATACCATTCAGAGTATAGACCATGACATGGTTGAGGGTTGAGATACTTTTGGACACGCCCCTTTTGCCTAGAAGCCCCTAAACCCATTGAAATAGCATTAAGGGTTTAAATTCGTTAGGCCCCGCCCCTTTGGGTCCAGAAGCCCAGAATACCATTCAGAGTATAGACCATGACATGGCTGAGGGTTGAGATACTTTTGGCCACGCCCCTTTTTCCTAGAAGCCCCTAAACCCATTGAAATAGCATTAAGGGTTTAAATTCGTTAGGCCCCGCCCCTTTGGGTCCAGAAGCCCAGAATACCATTCAGAGTATAGACCATGACATGGCTGAGGGTTGAGATACTTTTTGCCACGCCCCTTTTTCCTAGAAGCCCCTAAACCCATTGAAATAGCATTAAGGGTTTAAATTCGTTAGGCCCCGCCCCTTTGGGTCCAGAAGCCCAGAATACCATTCAGAGTATAGACCATGGCATGGCTGAGGGTTGATATACTTTTTGCCACGCCCCTTTTGCCTAGAAGCCCCTAAACCCATTGAAATAGCTTTGGGGGTTTAAATTCGTTAGGCCCCGCCCCTTTGGGTCCAGAAGCCCATAATACCATTCAGAGTATAGACCATGACATGGCTGAGGGTTGAGATACTTTTAGCCACGCCCCTTTTGCCTAGAAGCCCCTAAACCCATTGAAATAGCATTAAGGGTTTAAATTCGTTAGGCCCCGCCCCTTTGGGTCCAGAAGCCCAGAATACCATTCAGAGTATAGACCATGACATGGCTGAGGGTTGAGATACTTTTGGCCACGCCCCTTTTGCCTAGAAGCCCCTAAACCCATTGAAATAGCATTAAGGGTTTAAATTCGTTAGGCCCCGCCCATTTAAGTCCAGAAGCCCAGAATACCATTCAGAGTATAGAAAATGACATGGCTGAGGGTTGAGATACTTTTGGCCACGCCCCTTTTGCCTAGAAGCCCCTAAACCCATTGAAATAGCATTAAGGGTTTAAATTCGTTAGGCCCCGCCCCTTTGGGTCCAGAAGCCCAGAATACCATTCAGAGTATAGACCATGACATGGCTGAGGGTTGAGATACTTTTGGCCACGCCCCTTTTGCCTAGAAGCCCCTAAACCCTTTGAAATAGCATTAAGGGTTTAAATTCGTTAGGCCCCGCCCCTTTGGGTCCAGAAGCCCATAATACCATTCAGAGTATAGACCATGACATGGCTGAGGGTTGAGATACTTTTGGCCACGCCCATTTTGCCTAGAAGCCCCTAAACTCATTGAAATAGCATTGGGGGTTTAAATTCGTTAGGCCCCGCCCCTTTGGGTCCAGAAGCCCAGAATACCATTCAGAGTATAGACCATGACATGGTTGAGGGTTGAGATACTTTTGGCCACGCCCCTTTTGCCTAGAAGCCCCTAAACCCATTGAAATAGCATTAAGGGTTTAAATTCGTTAGGCCCCGCCCCTTTGGGTCCAGAAGCCCAGAATACCATTCAGAGTATAGACCATGACATGGCTGAGGGTTGAGATACTTTTGGCCACGCCCCTTTTTCCTAGAAGCCCCTAAACCCATTGAAATAGCATTAAGGGTTTAAATTCGTTAGGCCCCGCCCCTTTGGGTCCAGAAGCCCAGAATACCATTCAGAGTATAGACCATGACATGGCTGAGGGTTGAGATACTTTTTGCCACGCCCCTTTTTCCTAGAAGCCCCTAAACCCATTGAAATAGCATTAAGGGTTTAAATTCGTTAGGCCCCGCCCCTTTGGGTCCAGAAGCCCAGAATACCATTCAGAGTATAGACCATGGCATGGCTGAGGGTTGATATACTTTTTGCCACGCCCCTTTTGCCTAGAAGCCCCTAAACCCATTGAAATAGCTTTGGGGGTTTAAATTCGTTAGGCCCCGCCCCTTTGGGTCCAGAAGCCCATAATACCATTCAGAGTATAGACCATGACATGGCTGAGGGTTGAGATACTTTTAGCCACGCCCCTTTTGCCTAGAAGCCCCTAAACCCATTGAAATAGCATTAAGGGTTTAAATTCGTTAGGCCCCGCCCCTTTGGGTCCAGAAGCCCAGAATACCATTCAGAGTATAGACAATGACATGGCTGAGGGTTGAGATACTTTTGGCCACGCCCCTTTTGCATAGAAGCCCCTAAACCCATTGAAATAGCATTGGGGGTTTAAATTCGTTAGGCCCCGCCCCTTTGGGTCCAGAAGCCCAGAATACCATTCAGAGTTTAGACTATGACATGGCTGAGGGTTGAGATACTTTTGGCCACGCCCCTTTTGCCTAGAAGCCCCTAAACCCATTGAAATAGCATTAAGGGTTTAAATTCGTTAGGCCCCGCCCCTTTGGGTCCAGAAGCCCATAATACCATTCAGAGTATAGACCATGACATGGCGGAGGGTTGAGATACTTTTGGCCACGCCCCTTTTGCCTAGAAGCCCCTAAACACATTGAAATAGCATTAAGGGTTTAAATTCGTTAGGCCCCGCCCCTTTAGGTCCAGAAGCCCATAATACCATTCAGAGTATAGACCATGACATGGTTGAGGGTTGAGATACTTTTGGCCACGCCCCTTTTGCCTAGAAGCCCCTAAACCCATTGAAATAGCATTAAGGGTTTAAATTCGTTAGGCCCCGCCCCTTTGGGTCCAGAAGCCCATAATACCATTCAGAGTATAGACCATGACATGGCTGAGGGTTGAGATACTTTTGACCACGCCCCATTTGCCTAGAAGCCCCTAAACCCATTGAAATAGCATTGGGGGTTTAAATTCGTTAGGCCCCGCCCCTTTGGGTCCAGAAGCCCAGAATACCATTCAGAGTATAGACCATGACATGGTTGAGGGTTGAGATACTTTTGGCCACGCCCCTTTTGCCTAGAAGCCCCTAAACCCATTGAAATAGCATTAAGGGTTTAAATTCGTTAGGCCCCGCCCCTTTGGGTCCAGAAGCCCAGAATACCATTCAGAGTATAGACCATGACATGGCTGAGGGTTGAGATACTTTTGGCCACGCCCCTTTTTCCTAGAAGCCCCTAAACCCATTGAAATAGCATTAAGGGTTTAAATTCGTTAGGCCCCGCCCCTTTGGGTCCAGAAGCCCAGAATACCATTCAGAGTATAGACCATGACATGGCTGAGGGTTGAGATACTTTTGGCCACGCCCCTTTTTCCTAGAAGCCCCTAAACCCATTGAAATAGCATTAAGGGTTTAAATTCGTTAGGCCCCGCCCCTTTGGGTCCAGAAGCCCAGAATACCATTCAGAGTATAGACCATGGCATGGCTAAGGGTTGATATACTTTTGGCCACGCCCCTTTTGCCTAGAAGCCCCTAAACCCATTGAAATAGCTTTGGGGGTTTAAATTCGTTAGGCCCCGCCCCTTTGGGTCCAGAAGCCCAGAATACCATTCAGAGTATAGATCATGACATGGCTGAGGGTTGAGATACTTTTGGCCACGCCCCTTTTGCCTAGAAGCCCCTAAACCCATTGAAATAGCATTAAGGGTTTAAATTCGTTAGGCTCCGCCCCTTTGGGTCCAGAAGCCCAGAATACCATTCAGAGTATAGACCATGACATGGCTGAGGGTTGAGATACTTTTGGCCACGCCCCTTTTGCCTAGAAGCCCCTAAACCCCTTGAAATAGCATTGGGGGTTTAAATTCGTTAGGCCCCGCCCCTTTGGGTCCAGAAGCCCATAATACTATTCAGAGTATAGACCATGACATGGCTGAGGGTTGAGATACTTTTAGCCACGCCCCTTTTGCCTAGAAACCCGTAAACCCATTGAAATAGCATTAAGGGTTTAAATTCGTTAGGCCCCGCCCCTTTGGGTCCAGAAGCCCATAATACCATTCAGAGTATAGACCATGACATGGCTGAGGGTTGAGATACTTTTGGCCACGCCCCTTTTGCCTAGAAGCCCCTAAACCCATTGAAATAGCATTAAGGGTTTAAATTCGTTAGGCCCCGCCCCTTTGGGTCCAGAAGCCCATAATACCATTCAGAGTATAGACCATGACATGGCTGAGGGTTGAGATACTTTTGACCACGCCCCATTTGCCTAGAAGCCCCTAAACCCATTGAAATAGCATTGGGGGTTTAAATTCGTTAGGCCCCGCCCCTTTGGGTCCAGAAGCCCAGAATACCATTCAGAGTATAGACCATGACATGGTTGAGGGTTGAGATACTTTTGGCCACGCCCCTTTTGCCTAGAAGCCCCTAAACCCATTGAAATAGCATTAAGGGTTTAAATTCGTTAGGCCCCGCCCCTTTGGGTCCAGAAGCCCAGAATACCATTCAGAGTATAGACCATGACATGGCTGAGGGTTGAGATACTTTTGGCCACGCCCCTTTTTCCTAGAAGCCCCTAAACCCATTGAAATAGCATTAAGGGTTTAAATTCGTTAGGCCCCGCCCCTTTGGGTCCAGAAGCCCAGAATACCATTCAGAGTATAGACCATGACATGGCTGAGGGTTGAGATACTTTTGGCCACGCCCCTTTTTCCTAGAAGCCCCTAAACCCATTGAAATAGCATTAAGGGTTTAAATTCGTTAGGCCCCGCCCCTTTGGGTCCAGAAGCCCAGAATACCATTCAGAGTATAGACCATGGCATGGCTGAGGGTTGATATACTTTTGGCCACGCCCCTTTTGCCTAGAAGCCCCTAAACCCATTGAAATAGCTTTGGGGGTTTAAATTCGTTAGGCCCCGCCCCTTTGGGTCCAGAAGCCCAGAATACCATTCAGAGTATAGATCATGACATGGCTGAGGGTTGAGATACTTTTGGCCACGCCCCTTTTGCCTAGAAGCCCCTAAACCCATTGAAATAGCATTAAGGGTTTAAATTCGTTAGGCTCCGCCCCTTTGGGTCCAGAAGCCCAGAATACCATTCAGAGTATAGACCATGACATGGCTGAGGGTTGAGATACTTTTGGCCACGCCCCTTTTGCCTAGAAGCCCCTAAACCCCTTGAAATAGCATTGGGGGTTTAAATTCGTTAGGCCCCGCCCCTTTGGGTCCAGAAGCCCATAATACTATTCAGAGTATAGACCATGACATGGCTGAGGGTTGAGATACTTTTAGCCACGCCCCTTTTGCCTAGAAACCCGTAAACCCATTGAAATAGCATTAAGGGTTTAAATTCGTTAGGCCCCGCCCCTTTGGGTCCAGAAGCCCATAATACCATTCAGAGTATAGACCATGACATGGCTGAGGGTTGAGATACTTTTGGCCACGCCCCTTTTGCCTAGAAGCCCCTAAACCCATTGAAATAGCATTAAGGGTTCAAATTCGTTAGGCCCCGCCCCTTTGGGTCCAGAAGCCCAGAATACCATTCAGAGTATAGAACATGACATGGATGAGGGTTGAGATACTTTTGGCCACGCCCCTTTTTCCTAGAAGCCCCTAAACCCATTGAAATAGCATTAAGGGTTTAAATTCGTTAGGCCCCGCCCCTTTGGGTCCAGAAGCCCAGAATACCATTCAGAGTATAGACCATGACATGGCTGAGGGTTGAGATACTTTTGGCCACGCCCCTTTTGCCTAGAAGCCCCTAAACCCATTGAAATAGCATTAAGGGTTTAAATTCGTTAGGCCCCGCCCCTTTGGGTCAAGAAGCCCAGAATACCATTCAGAGTATAGACCATGACATGGCTGAGGGTTGAGATACTTTTGGCCACGCCCCTTTTGCCTAGAAGCCCCTAAACCCATTGAAATAGCATTAAGGGTTTAAATTCGTTAGGCCCGGCCCCTTTGGGTCCAGAAGCCCAGAATACAATTCAGAGTATAGACCATGACATGGCTGAGGGTTGAGATACTTTTGGCCACGCCCCTTTTGCCTAGAAGCCCCTAAACCCATTGAAATAGCATTAAGGGTTTAAATTCGTTAGGCCCCGCCCCTTTGGGTCCAGAAGCCCAGAATACCATTCAGAGTATAGACCATGACATGGCTGAGGGTTGAGATACTTTTAGCCACGCCCCTTTTGCCTAGAAGCCCCTAAACTCATTGAAATATCATTAAGGGTTTAAATTCGTTAGGCCCCGCCCCTTTAAGTCCAGAAGCCCAGAATACCATTCAGAGTATAGACCATGACATGGCTGAGGGTTGAGATACTTTTGGCCACGCCCCTTTTGCCTAGAAGCCCCTAAACCCATTGAAATAGCATTAAGGGTTTAAATTCGTTAGGCCCCGCCCCTTTGGGTCAAGAAGCCCATAATACCATTCAGAGTATAGACCATGACATGGCTGAGGGTTGAAATACTTTTGGCCACGCCCCTTTTTGCCTAGAAGCCCCTAAACCCATTGAAATAGCATTGGGGGTTTAAATTCGTTAGGCCCTGCCCCTTTGGGTCCAGAAGCCCAGAATGCCATTCAGAGTATAGACCATGACATGGCTGAGGGTTGATATACTTTTGGCCACGCCCCTTTTGCCTAGAAGCCCCTAAACCCATTGAAATAGCATTAAGGGTTTAAATTTGTTAGGCCCCGCCCCTTTGGGTCCAGAAGCCCAGAATACAATTCAGAGTATAGACCATGACATGGCTGAGGGTTGAGATACTTTTAGCCACGCCCCTTTTGCCTAGAAGCCCCTAAACTCATTGAAATATCATTAAGGGTTTAAATTCGTTAGGCCCCGCCCCTTTAAGTCCAGAAGCCCAGAATACCATTCAGAGTATAGACCATGACATGACTGAGGGTTGATATACTTTTGGCCATGCCCCTTTTTCCTAGAAGCCCCTAAACCCATTGAAATAGCATTAAGGGTTTAAATTTGTTAGGCCCCGCCCCTTTGGGTCAAGAAGCCCAGAATACCATTCAGAGTATAGACAATGACATGGTTGAGGGTTGAGATACTTTTGGCCACGCCCCTTTTGCCTAGAAGCCCCTAAACCCATTGAAATAGCATTAAGGGTTTAAATTCGTTAGGCCCCGCCCCTTTAAGTCCAGAAGCCCAGAATACCATTCAGAGTATAGACCATGACATGGCTGAGGGTTGAGATACTTTTGGCCACGCCCCTTTTTCCTAGAAGCCCCTAAACCCATTGAAATAGCATTAAGGGTTTAAATTCGTTAGGCCCCGCCCCTTTGGGTCCAGAAGCCCATAATACCATTCAGAGTATAGACCATGACATGGCTGAGGGTTGAGATACTTTTGGCCACGCCCCTTTTGCCTAGAAGCCCCTAAACCCATTGAAATAGCATTAAGGGTTTAAATTCGTTAGGCCCCGCCCCTTTAAGTCCAGAAGCCCAGAATACCATTCAGAGTATAGACCATGACATGGCTGAGGGTTGAGATACTTTTGGCCACGCCCCTTTTTCCTAGAAGCCCCTAAACCCATTGAAATAGCATTAAGGGTTTAAATTCGTTAGGCCCCGCCCCTTTGGGTCCAGAAGCCCATAATACCATTCAGAGTATAGACCATGACATGGCTGAGGGTTGAGATACTTTTGACCACGCCCCTTTTGCCTAGAAGCCCCTAAACCCATTGAAATAGCATTAAGGATTTAAATTCGTTAGGCCCCGCCCCTTTGGGTCCAGAAGCCCAGAATACCATTCAGAGTATAGACCATGACATGGTTGAGGGTTGATATACTTTTGGACACGCCCCTTTTGCCTAGAAGCCCCTAAACCCATTGAAATAGCATTAAGGGTTTAAATTCGTTAGGCCCCGCCCCTTTGGGTCCAGAAGCCCAGAATACCATTCAGAGTATAGACCATGACATGGCTGAGGGTTGAGATACTTTTGGCCACGCCCCTTTTTCCTAGAAGCCCCTAAACCCATTGAAATAGCATTAAGGGTTTAAATTCGTTAGGCCCCGCCCCTTTGGGTCCAGAAGCCCAGAATACCATTCAGAGTATAGACCATGACATGGCTGAGGGTTGAGATACTTTTTGCCACGCCCCTTTTTCCTAGAAGCCCCTAAACCCATTGAAATAGCATTAAGGGTTTAAATTCGTTAGGCCCCGCCCCTTTGGGTCCAGAAGCCCAGAATACCATTCAGAGTATAGACCATGGCATGGCTGAGGGTTGATATACTTTTTGCCACGCCCCTTTTGCCTAGAAGCCCCTAAACCCATTAAAATAGCTTTGGGGGTTTAAATTCGTTAGGCCCCGCCCCTTTGGGTCCAGAAGCCCATAATACCATTCAGAGTATAGACCATGACATGGCTGAGGGTTGAGATACTTTTAGCCACGCCCCTTTTGCCTAGAAGCCCCTAAACCCATTGAAATAGCATTAAGGGTTTAAATTCGTTAGGCCCCGCCCCTTTGGGTCCAGAAGCCCAGAATACCATTCAGAGTATAGACCATGACATGGCTGAGGGTTGAGATACTTTTGGCCACGCCCCTTTTGCCTAGAAGCCCCTAAACCCATTGAAATAGCATTAAGGGTTTAAATTCGTTAGGCCCCGCCCATTTAAGTCCAGAAGCCCAGAATACCATTCAGAGTATAGAAAATGACATGGCTGAGGGTTGAGATACTTTTGGCCACGCCCCTTTTGCCTAGAAGCCCCTAAACCCATTGAAATAGCATTAAGGGTTTAAATTCGTTAGGCCCCGCCCCTTTGGGTCCAGAAGCCCAGAATACCATTCAGAGTATATACCATGACATGGCTGAGGGTTGAGATACTTTTGGCCACGCCCCTTTTGCCTAGAAGCCCCTAAACCCTTTGAAATAGCATTAAGGGTTTAAATTCGTTAGGCCCCGCCCCTTTGGGTCCAGAAGCCCATAATACCATTCAGAGTATAGACCATGACATGGCTGAGGGTTGAGATACTTTTGGCCACGCCCATTTTGCCTAGAAGCCCCTAAACTCATTGAAATAGCATTGGGGGTTTAAATTCGTTAGGCCCCGCCCCTTTGGGTCCAGAAGCCCAGAATACCATTCAGAGTATAGACCATGACATGGTTGAGGGTTGAGATACTTTTGGCCACGCCCCTTTTGCCTAGAAGCCCCTAAACCCATTGAAATAGCATTAAGGGTTTAAATTCGTTAGGCCCCGCCCCTTTGGGTCCAGAAGCCCAGAATACCATTCAGAGTATAGACCATGACATGGCTGAGGGTTGAGATACTTTTGGCCACGCCCCTTTTTCCTAGAAGCCCCTAAACCCATTGAAATAGCATTAAGGGTTTAAATTCGTTAGGCTCCGCCCCTTTGGGTCCAGAAGCCCAGAATACCATTCAGAGTATAGACCATGACATGGCTGAGGGTTGAGATACTTTTGGCCACGCCCCTTTTGCCTAGAAGCCCCTAAACCCCTTGAAATAGCATTGGGGGTTTAAATTCGTTAGGCCCCGCCCCTTTGGGTCCAGAAGCCCATAATACTATTCAGAGTATAGACCATGACATGGCTGAGGGTTGAGATACTTTTAGCCACGCCCCTTTTGCCTAGAAACCCGTAAACCCATTGAAATAGCATTAAGGGTTTAAATTCGTTAGGCCCCGCCCCTTTGGGTCCAGAAGCCCATAATACCATTCAGAGTATAGACCATGACATGGCTGAGGGTTGAGATACTTTTGGCCACGCCCCTTTTGCCTAGAAGCCCCTAAACCCATTGAAATAGCATTAAGGGTTCAAATTCGTTAGGCCCCGCCCCTTTGGGTCCAGAAGCCCAGAATACCATTCAGAGTATAGAACATGACATGGATGAGGGTTGAGATACTTTTGGCCACGCCCCTTTTTCCTAGAAGCCCCTAAACCCATTGAAATAGCATTAAGGGTTTAAATTCGTTAGGCCCCGCCCCTTTGGGTCCAGAAGCCCAGAATACCATTCAGAGTATAGACCATGACATGGCTGAGGGTTGAGATACTTTTGGCCACGCCCCTTTTTCCTAGAAGCCCCTAAACCCATTGAAATAGCATTAAGGGTTTAAATTCGTTAGGCCCCGCCCCTTTGGGTCCAGAAGCCCAGAATACCATTCAGAGTATAGACCATGACATGGCTGAGGGTTGAGATACTTTTTGCCACGCTCCTTTTTCCTAGAAGCCCCTAAACCCATTGAAATAGCATTAAGGGTTTAAATTCGTTAGGCCCCGCCCCTTTGGGTCCAGAAGCCCAGAATACCATTCAGAGTATAGACCATGGCATGGCTGAGGGTTGATATACTTTTTGCCACGCCCCTTTTGCCTAGAAGCCCCTAAACCCATTGAAATAGCTTTGGGGGTTTAAATTCGTTAGGCCCCGCCCCTTTGGGTCCAGAAGCCCATAATACCATTCAGAGTATAGACCATGACATGGCTGAGGGTTGAGATACTTTTAGCCACGCCCCTTTTGCCTAGAAGCCCCTAAACCCATTGAAATAGCATTAAGGGTTTAAATTCGTTAGGCCCCGCCCCTTTGGGTCCAGAAGCCCAGAATACCATTCAGAGTATAGACCATGACATGGCTGAGGGTTGAGATACTTTTGGCCACGCCCCTTTTGCCTAGAAGCCCCTAAACCCATTGAAATAGCATTAAGGGTTTAAATTCGTTAGGCCCCGCCCATTTAAGTCCAGAAGCCCAGAATACCATTCAGAGTATAGAAAATGACATGGCTGAGGGTTGAGATACTTTTGGCCACGCCCCTTTTGCCTAGAAGCCCCTAAACCCATTGAAATAGCATTAAGGGTTTAAATTCGTTAGGCCCCGCCCCTTTGGGTCCAGAAGCCCAGAATACCATTCAGAGTATAGACCATGACATGGCTGAGGGTTGAGATACTTTTGGCCACGCCCCTTTTGCCTAGAAGCCCCTAAACCCTTTGAAATAGCATTAAGGGTTTAAATTCGTTAGGCCCCGCCCCTTTGGGTCCAGAAGCCCATAATACCATTCAGAGTATAGACCATGACATGGCTGAGGGTTGAGATACTTTTGGCCACGCCCATTTTGCCTAGAAGCCCCTAAACTCATTGAAATAGCATTGGGGGTTTAAATTCGTTAGGCCCCGCCCCTTTGGGTCCAGAAGCCCAGAATACCATTCAGAGTATAGACCATGACATGGTTGAGGGTTGAGATACTTTTGGCCACGCCCCTTTTGCCTAGAAGCCCCTAAACCCATTGAAATAGCATTAAGGGTTTAAATTCGTTAGGCCCCGCCCCTTTGGGTCCAGAAGCCCAGAATACCATTCAGAGTATAGACCATGACATGGCTGAGGGTTGAGATACTTTTGGCCACGCCCCTTTTTCCTAGAAGCCCCTAAACCCATTGAAATAGCATTAAGGGTTTAAATTCGTTAGGCTCCGCCCCTTTGGGTCCAGAAGCCCAGAATACCATTCAGAGTATAGACCATGACATGGCTGAGGGTTGAGATACTTTTGGCCACGCCCCTTTTGCCTAGAAGCCCCTAAACCCCTTGAAATAGCATTGGGGGTTTAAATTCGTTAGGCCCCGCCCCTTTGGGTCCAGAAGCCCATAATACTATTCAGAGTATAGACCATGACATGGCTGAGGGTTGAGATACTTTTAGCCACGCCCCTTTTGCCTAGAAACCCGTAAACCCATTGAAATAGCATTAAGGGTTTAAATTCGTTAGGCCCCGCCCCTTTGGGTCCAGAAGCCCATAATACCATTCAGAGTATAGACCATGACATGGCTGAGGGTTGAGATACTTTTGGCCACGCCCCTTTTGCCTAGAAGCCCCTAAACCCATTGAAATAGCATTAAGGGTTTAAATTCGTTAGGCCCCGCCCCTTTGGGTCCAGAAGCCCATAATACTATTCAGAGTATAGACCATGACATGGCTGAGGGTTGAGATACTTTTAGCCACGCCCCTTTTGCCTAGAAACCCCTAAACCCATTGAAATAGCATTAAGGGTTTAAATTCGTTAGGCCCCGCCCCTTTGGGTCCAGAAGCCCAGAATACCATTCAGAGTATAGACCATGGCATGGCTGAGGGTTGATATACTTTTGGCCACGCCCCTTTTGCCTAGAAGCCCCTAAACCCATTGAAATAGCTTTGGGGGTTTAAATTCGTTAGGCCCCGCCCCTTTGGGTCCAGAAGCCCAGAATACCATTCAGAGTATAGATCATGACATGGCTGAGGGTTGAGATACTTTTGGCCACGCCCCTTTTGCCTAGAAGCCCCTAAACCCATTGAAATAGCATTAAGGGTTTAAATTCGTTAGGCCCCGCCCCTTTGGGTCCAGAAGCCCATAATACCATTCAGAGTATAGACCATGACATGGCTGAGGGTTGAGATACTTTTGGCCACGCCCCTTTTTCCTAGAAGCCCCTAAACCCATTGAAATAGCATTAAGGGTTTAAATTCGTTAGGCCCCGCCCCTTTGGGTCCAGAAGCCCATAATACCATTCAGAGTATAGACCATGACATGGCTGAGGGTTGATATACTTTTGGCCACGCCCCTTTTGCCTAGAAGCCCCTAAACCCATTGAAATAGCATTAAGGGTTTAAATTCGTTAGGCTCCGCCCCTTTGGGTCCAGAAGCCCAGAATACCATTCAGAGTATAGACCATGACATGGCTGAGGGTTGAGATACTTTTGGCCACGCCCCTTTTGCCTAGAAGCCCCTAAACCCCTTGAAATAGCATTGGGGGTTTAAATTCGTTAGGCCCCGCCCCTTTGGGTCCAGAAGCCCATAATACTATTCAGAGTATAGACCATGACATGGCTGAGGGTTGAGATACTTTTAGCCACGCCCCTTTTGCCTAGAAACCCGTAAACCCATTGAAATAGCATTAAGGGTTTAAATTCGTTAGGCCCCGCCCCTTTGGGTCCAGAAGCCCATAATACCATTCAGAGTATAGACCATGACATGGCTGAGGGTTGAGATACTTTTGGCCACGCCCCTTTTGCCTAGAAGCCCCTAAACCCATTGAAATAGCATTAAGGGTTCAAATTCGTTAGGCCCCGCCCCTTTGGGTCCAGAAGCCCAGAATACCATTCAGAGTATAGAACATGACATGGATGAGGGTTGAGATACTTTTGGCCACGCCCCTTTTTCCTAGAAGCCCCTAAACCCATTGAAATAGCATTAAGGGTTTAAATTCGTTAGGCCCCGCCCCTTTGGGTCCAGAAGCCCAGAATACCATTCAGAGTATAGACCATGACATGGCTGAGGGTTGAGATACTTTTGGCCACGCCCCTTTTGCCTAGAAGCCCCTAAACCCATTGAAATAGCATTAAGGGTTTAAATTCGTTAGGCCCCGCCCCTTTGGGTCAAGAAGCCCAGAATACCATTCAGAGTATAGACCATGACATGGCTGAGGGTTGAGATACTTTTGGCCACGCCCCTTTTGCCTAGAAGCCCCTAAACCCATTGAAATAGCATTAAGGGTTTAAATTCGTTAGGCCCGGCCCCTTTGGGTCCAGAAGCCCAGAATACAATTCAGAGTATAGACCATGACATGGCTGAGGGTTGAGATACTTTTGGCCACGCCCCTTTTGCCTAGAAGCCCCTAAACCCATTGAAATAGCATTAAGGGTTTAAATTCGTTAGGCCCCGCCCCTTTGGGTCCAGAAGCCCAGAATACCATTCAGAGTATAGACCATGACATGGCTGAGGGTTGAGATACTTTTAGCCACGCCCCTTTTGCCTAGAAGCCCCTAAACTCATTGAAATATCATTAAGGGTTTAAATTCGTTAGGCCCCGCCCCTTTAAGTCCAGAAGCCCAGAATACCATTCAGAGTATAGACCATGACATGACTGAGGGTTGATATACTTTTGGCCACGCCCCTTTTTCCTAGAAGCCCCTAAACCCATTGAAATAGCATTAAGGGTTTAAATTTGTTAGGCCCCGCCCCTTTGGGTCAAGAAGCCCAGAATACCATTCAGAGTATAGACAATGACATGGCTGAGGGTTGAGATACTTTTGGCCACGCCCCTTTTGCCTAGAAGCCCCTAAACCCATTGAAATAGCATTAAGGGTTTAAATTCGTTAGGCCCCGCCCCTTTAAGTCCAGAAGCCCAGAATACCATTCAGAGTATAGACCATGACATGGCTGAGGGTTGAGATACTTTTGGCCACGCCCCTTTTGCCTAGAAGCCCCTAAACCCATTGAAATAGCATTAAGGGTTTAAATTCGTTAGGCCCCGCCCCTTTGGGTCAAGAAGCCCATAATACCATTCAGAGTATAGACCATGACATGGCTGAGGGTTGAGATACTTTTGGCCACGCCCCTTTTGCCTAGAAGCCCCTAAACCCCTTGAAATAGCATTAAGGGTTTAAATTCGTTAGGCCCCGCCCCTTTGGGTCCAGAAGCCCATAATACCATTCAGAGTATAGACCATGACATGGCTGAGGGTTGAAATACTTTTGGCCACGCCCCTTTTTGCCTAGAAGCCCCTAAACCCATTGAAATAGCATTGGGGGTTTAAATTCGTTAGGCCCTGCCCCTTTGGGTCCAGAAGCCCAGAATGCCATTCAGAGTATAGACCATGACATGGCTGAGGGTTGATATACTTTTGGCCACGCCCCTTTTGCCTAGAAGCCCCTAAACCCATTGAAATAGCATTAAGGGTTTAAATTCGTTAGGCCCCGCCCCTTTGGGTCCAGAAGCCCAGAATACAATTCAGAGTATAGACCATGACATGGCTGAGGGTTGAGATACTTTTAGCCACGCCCCTTTTGCCTAGAAGCCCCTAAACTCATTGAAATATCATTAAGGGTTTAAATTCGTTAGGCCCCGCCCCTTTAAGTCCAGAAGCCCAGAATACCATTCAGAGTATAGACCATGACATGACTGAGGGTTGATATACTTTTGGCCATGCCCCTTTTTCCTAGAAGCCCCTAAACCCATTGAAATAGCATTAAGGGTTTAAATTTGTTAGGCCCCGCCCCTTTGGGTCAAGAAGCCCAGAATACCATTCAGAGTATAGACAATGACATGGTTGAGGGTTGAGATACTTTTGGCCACGCCCCTTTTGCCTAGAAGCCCCTAAACCCATTGAAATAGCATTAAGGGTTTAAATTCGTTAGGCCCCGCCCCTTTAAGTCCAGAAGCCCAGAATACCATTCAGAGTATAGACCATGACATGGCTGAGGGTTGAGATACTTTTGGCCACGCCCCTTTTTCCTAGAAGCCCCTAAACCCATTGAAATAGCATTAAGGGTTTAAATTCGTTAGGCCCCGCCCCTTTAAGTCCAGAAGCCCAGAATACCATTCAGAGTATAGACCATGACATGGCTGAGGGTTGAGATACTTTTGGCCACGCCCCTTTTTCCTAGAAGCCCCTAAACCCATTGAAATAGCATTAAGGGTTTAAATTCGTTAGGCCCCGCCCCTTTGGGTCCAGAAGCCCATAATACCATTCAGAGTATAGACCATGACATGGCTGAGGGTTGAGATACTTTTGGCCACGCCCCTTTTGCCTAGAAGCCCCTAAACCCATTGAAATAGCATTAAGGATTTAAATTCGTTAGGCCCCGCCCCTTTGGGTCCAGAAGCCCATAATACCATTCAGAGTATAGACCATGACATGGCTGAGGGTTGAGATACTTTTGGCCACGCCCCTTTTGCCTAGAAGCCCCTAAACCCATTGAAACAGCATTAAGGGTTTAAATTCGTTAGGCCCCGCCCCTTTGGGTCCAGAAGCCCATAATACCATTCAGAGTATAGACCATGACATGGCTGAGGGTTGAGATACTTTTGGCCACGCCCCTTTTGCCTAGAAGCCCCTAAACCCATTGAAATAGCATTAAGGATTTAAATTCGTTAGGCCCCGCCCCTTTGGGTCCAGAAGCCCATAATACCATTCAGAGTATAGACCATGACATGGCTGAGGGTTGAGATACTTTTGACCACGCCCCTTTTGCCTAGAAGCACCTAAACCCATTGAAATAGCATTGGGGGTTTAAATTCGTTAGGCCCCGCCCCTTTGGGTCCAGAAGCCCAGAATACCATTCAGAGTATAGACCATGACATGGCTGAGGGTTGAGATACTTTTGGCCACGCCCCTTTTTCCTAGAAGCCCCTAAACCCATTGAAATAGCATTAAGGGTTTAAATTCGTTAGGCCCCGCCCCTTTGGGTCCAGAAGCCCATAATACCATTCAGAGTATAGACCATGACATGGCTGAGGGTTGAGATACTTTTGACCACGCCCCTTTTGCCTAGAAGCCCCTAAACCCATTGAAATAGCATTGGGGGTTTAAATTCGTTAGGCCCCGCCCCTTTGGGTCCAGAAGCCCAGAATACCATTCAGAGTATAGACCATGACATGGCTGAGGGTTGAGATACTTTTGACCACGCCCTTTTTGCCTAGAAGCCCCTAAACCCATTGAAATAGCATTGGGGGTTTAAATTCGTTAGGCCCCGCCCCTTTGGGTCCAGAAGCCCATAATACCATTCAGAGTATAGACCATGACATGGCTGAGGGTTGAGATACTTTTAGCCACGCCCCTTTTGCCTAGAAGCCCCTAAACCCATTGAAATAGCATTAAGGGTTTAAATTCGTTAGGCCCCGCCACTTTGGGTCCAGAAGCCCATAATACCATTCAGAGTATAGACCATGACATGGCTGAGGGTTGAGATACTTTTGACCACGCCCCTTTTGCCTAGAAGCACCTAAATCCATTGAAATAGCATTGGGGGTTTAAATTCGTTAGGCCCCGCCCCTTTGGGTCCAGAAGCCCAGAATACCATTCAGAGTATAGACCATGACATGGCTGAGGTTTGAGATACTTTTGGCCACGCCCCTTTTTCCTAGAAGCCCCTAAACCCATTGAAATAGCATTAAGGGTTTAAATTCGTTAGGCCCCGCCCCTTTGGGTCCAGAAGCTGATAATACCATTCAGAGTATAGAACATGACATGGCTGAGGGTTGAGATACTTTTGACCACGCCCCTTTTGCCTAGAAGCCCCTAAACCCATTGAAATAGCATTGGGGGTTTAAATTCGTTAGGCCCCGCCCCTTTGGGTCCAGAAGCCCAGAATACCATTCAGAGTATAGACCATGACATGGCTGAGGGTTGAGATACTTTTGACCACGCCCTTTTTGCCTAGAAGCCCCTAAACCCATTGAAATAGCATTGGGGGTTTAAATTCGTTAGGCCCCGCCCCTTTGGGTCCAGAAGCCCAGAATACCATTCAGAGTATAGACCATGACATAATTGAGGGTTGAGATACTTTTGGCCACGCCCCTTTTGCCTAGAAGCCCCTAAACCCATTGAAATAGCATTAAGGGTTTAAATTCGTTAGGCCCCGCCCCTTTGGGTCCAGAAGCCCAGAATACCATTCAGAGTATAGACCATGACATGGCTGAGGGTTGAGATACTTTTGGCCACGCCCCTTTTGCCTAGAAGCCCCTAAACCCATTGAAATAGCATTAAGGGTTTAAATTCGTTAGGCCCCGCCCCTTTGGGTCCAAAAGCCCATAATACCATTCAGAGTATAGACCATGACATGGCTGAGGGTTGAGATACTTTTGGCCACGCCCCTTTTGCCTAGAAGCCCCTAAACCCATTGAAATAGCATTGGGGGTTTAAATTCGTTAGGCCCCGCCCCTTTGGGTCCAGTAGCCCATAATACCATTCAGAGTATAGACCATGACATGGCTGAGGGTTGAGATACTTTTGACCACGCCCCTTTTGCCTAGAAGCCCCTAAACCCATTGAAATAGCATTGGGGGTTTAAATTCGTTAGGCCCCGCCCCTTTGGGTCCAGAAGCCCAGAATACCATTCAGAGTATAGACCATGACATGGCTGAGGGTTGAGATACTTTTGACCACGCCCTTTTTGCCTAGAAGCCCCTAAACCCATTGAAATAGCATTGGGGGTTTAAATTCGTTAGGCCCCGCCCCTTTGGGTCCAGAAGCCCAGAATACCATTCAGAGTATAGACCATGACATAATTGAGGGTTGAGATACTTTTGGCCACGCCCCTTTTGCCTAGAAGCCCCTAAACCCATTGAAATAGCATTAAGGGTTTAAATTCGTTAGGCCCCGCCCCTTTGGGTCCAAAAGCCCATAATACCATTCAGAGTATAGACCATGACATGGCTGAGGGTTGAGATACTTTTGGCCACGCCCCTTTTGCTTAGAAGCCCCTAAACCCATTGAAATAGCATTGGGGGTTTAAATTCGTTAGGCCCCGCCCCTTTGGGTCCAGAAGCCCAGAATACCATTTACAGTATAGACCATGACATGGCTGAGGGTTGAGATACTTTTGGCCACGCCCCTTTTGCCTAGAAGCCCCTAAACTCATTGAAATAGCATTAAGGGTTTAAATTCGTTAGGCCCCGCCCCTTTGGGTCCAGAAGCCCATAATACCATTCAGAGTATAGACCATGACATGGCTGAGGGTTGAGATACTTTTGGCCACGCCCTTTTTGCCTAGAAGCCCCTAAACCCATTGAAATAGCATTAAGGGTTTAAATTCGTTAGGCCCCGCCCCTTTGGGTCCAGAAGCCCATAATACCATTCAGAGTATAGACCATGACATGGCTGAGGGTTGAGATACTTTTGGCCACGCCCCTTTTTGCCTAGAAGCCCCTAAACCCATTGAAATAGCATTGGGGGTTTAAATTCGTTAGGCCCCGCCCCTTTGGGTCCAGAAGCCCAGAATGCCATTCAGAGTATAGACCATGACATGGCTGAGGGTTGATATACTTTTGGTCACGCCCCTTTTGCCTAGAAGCCCCTAAACCCATTAAAATAGCATTAAGGGTTTAAATTCGTTAGGCCCCGCCCCTTTGGGTCCAGAAGCCCAGAATACCATTCAGAGTATAGACCATGACATGGCTGAGGGTTGAGATACTTTTGGCCACGCCCCTTTTGCCTAGAAGCCCCTAAACCCATTGAAATAGCATTAAGGGTTTAAATTCGTTAGGCCCCGCCCCTTGGGGTCCAAAAGCCCATAATACCATTCAGAGTATAGACCATGACATGGCTGAGGGTTGAGATACTTTTGGCCACGCCCCTTTTGCTTAGAAGCCCCTAAACCCATTGAAATAGCATTGGGGGTTTAAATTCGTTAGGCCCCGCCCCTTTGGGTCCAGAAGCCCAGAATACCATTTACAGTATAGACCATGACATGGCTGAGGGTTGAGATACTTTTGGCCACGCCCCTTTTGCCTAGAAGCCCCTAAACTCATTGAAATAGCATTAAGGGTTTAAATTCGTTAGGCCCCGCCCCTTTGGGTCCAGAAGCCCATAATACCATTCAGAGTATAGACCATGACATGGCTGAGGGTTGAGATACTTTTGGCCACGCCCTTTTTGCCTAGAAGCCCCTAAACCCATTGAAATAGCATTAAGGGTTTAAATTCGTTAGGCCCCGCCCCTTTGGGTCCAGAAGCCCATAATACCATTCAGAGTATAGACCATGACATGGCTGAGGGTTGAGATACTTTTGGCCACGCCCCTTTTTGCCTAGAAGCCCCTAAACCCATTGAAATAGCATTGGGGGTTTAAATTCGTTAGGCCCCGCCCCTTTGGGCCCAGAAGCCCAGAATGCCATTCAGAGTATAGACCATGACATGGCTGAGGGTTGATATACTTTTGGTCACGCCCCTTTTGCCTAGAAGCCCCTAAACCCATTGAAATAGCATTAAGTATTTAAATTCGTTAGGCCCAGCCCCTTTGGGTCCAGAAGCCCAGAATACCATTCAGAGTATAGACCATGACATGGCTGAGGGTTGAGATACTTTTGGCCACGCCCCTTTTGCCTAGAAGCCCCTAAACCCATTGAAATAGCATTAAGGGTTTAAATTCGTTAGGCCCCGCCCCTTTGGGTCCAGAAGCCCAGAATACCATTCAGAGTATAGTACATGACATGGCTGAGGGTTGAGATACTTTTGGCCACGCCCCTTTTGCCTAGAAGCCCCTAAACCCATTGAAATAGCATTAAGGGTTTAAATTCGTTAGGCCCCGCCCCTTTGGGTCCAGAAGCCCATAATACCATTCAGAGTATAGACCATGACATTGCTGAGGGTTGAGATACTTTTGGCCACGCCCCTTTTGCCTAGAAGCCCCTAAACCCATTGAAATAGCATTAAGGGTTTAAATTCGTTAGGCCCCGCCCCTTTGGGTCCAGAAGCCCATAATACCATTCAGAGTATAGACCATGACATGGCTGAGGGTTGAGATACTTTTGGCCACGCCCCTTTTGCCTAGAAGCCCCTAAACCCATTGAAATAGCATTAAGGGTTTAAATTCGTTAGGCCCCGCCCCTTTGGGTCCAGAAGCCCAGAATACCATTCAGAGTATAGACCATGACATGGTTGAGGGTTGAGATACTTTTGGCCACGCCCCTTTTGCCTAGAAGCCCCTAAACCCATTGAAATAGCATTAAGTATTTAAATTCGTTAGGCCCCGCCCCTTTGGGTCCAGAAGCCCAGAATACCATTCAGAGTATAGACCATGACATGGCTGAGGGTTGAGATACTTTTGGCCACGCCCCTTTTGCCTAGAAGCCCCTAAACCCATTGAAATAGCATTAAGGGTTTAAATTCGTTAGGCCCCGCCCCTTTGGGTCCAGAAGCCCAGAATACCATTCAGAGTATAGTACATGACATGGCTGAGGGTTGAGATACTTTTGGCAACGCCCCTTTTGCCTAGAAGCCCCTAAACCCATTGAAATAGCATTAAGGGTTTAAATTCGTTAGGCCCCGCCCCTTTGGGTCCAGAAGCCCATAATACCATTCAGAGTATAGACCATGACATGGCTGAGGGTTGAGATACTTTTGACCACGCCCCTTTTGCCTAGAAGCCCCTAAACCCATTGAAATAGCATTAAGGGTTTAAATTCGTTAGGCCCCGCCCCTTTGGGTCCAGAAGCCCAGAATACCATTCAGAGTATAGTACATGACATGGCTGAGGGTTGAGATACTTTTGGCAACGCCCCTTTTGCCTAGAAGCCCCTAAACCCATTGAAATAGCATTAAGGGTTTAAATTCGTTAGGCCCCGCCCCTTTGGGTCCAGAAGCCCATAATACCATTCAGAGTATAGACCATGACATGGCTGAGGGTTGAGATACTTTTGACCACGCCCCTTTTGCCTAGAAGCACCTAAACCCATTGAAATAGCATTGGGGGTTTAAATTCGTTAGGCCCCGCCCCTTTGGGTCCAGAAGCCCAGAATACCATTCAGAGTATAGACCATGACATAATTGAGGGTTGAGATACTTTTGGCCACGCCCCTTTTGCCTAGAAGCCCCTAAACCCATTGAAATAGCATTAAGGGTTAAAATTCGTTAGGCCCCGCCCCTTAGGGTCCAGAAGCCCAGAATACCATTCAGAGTATAGACCATGACATGGCTGAGGGTTGAGATACTTTTGACCACGCCCCTTTTGCCTAGAAACCCCTAAACCCATTGAAATAGCATTAAGGGTTTAAATTCGTTAGGCCCCGCCCCTTTGGGTCCAGAAGCCCATAATACCATTCAGAGTATAGACCATGACATGGCTGAGGGTTGAGATACTTTTGACCACGCCCCTTTTGCCTAGAAGCCCCTAAACCCATTGAAATAGCATTGGGGGTTTAAATTCGTTAGGCCCCGCCCCTTTGGGTCCAGAAGCACATAATACCATTCAGAGTATAGACCATGACATGGCTGAGGGTTGAGATACTTTTGACCACGCCCCTTTTGCCTAGAAGCCCCTAAACCCATTGAAAGAGCATTGGGGGTTTAAATTCGTTAGGCCCCGCCCCTTTGGGTCCAGAAGCCCAGAATACCATTCAGAGTATAAACCATGACATGGTTGAGGGTTGATATACTTTTGGCCACGCCCTTTTGCCTAGAAGCCCCTAAACCCATTGAAATAGCATTAAGGGTTTAAATTCGTTAGGCCCCGCCCCTTTGGGTCCAAAAGCCCATAATACCATTCAGAGTATAGACCATGACATGGCTGAGGGTTGAGATACTTTTGGCCACGCCCCCTTTGCCTAGAAGCCCCTAAACCCATTGAAATAGCATTGGGGGTTTAAATTCGTTAGGCCCCGCCCCTTTGGGTCCAGAAGCCCAGAATACCATTTACAGTATAGACCATGACATGGCTGAGGGTTGAGATACTTTTGGCCACGCCCCTTTTGCCTAGAAGCCCCTAAACTCATTGAAATAGCATTAAGGGTTTAAATTCGTTAGGCCCCGCCCCTTTGGGTCCAGAAGCCCATAATACCATTCAGAGTATAGACCATGACATGGCTGAGGGTTGAGATACTTTTGGCCACGCCCTTTTTGCCTAGAAGCCCCTAAACCCATTGAAATAGCATTAAGGGTTTAAATTCGTTAGGCCCCGCCCCTTTGGGTCCAGAAGCCCATAATACCATTCAGAGTATAGACCATGACATGGCTGAGGGTTGAGATACTTTTGGCCACGCCCCTTTTTGCCTAGAAGCCCCTAAACCCATTGAAATAGCATTGGGGGTTTAAATTCGTTAGGCCCCGCCCCTTTGGGTCCAGAAGCCCAGAATGCCATTCAGAGTATAGACCATGACATGGCTGAGGGTTGATATACTTTTGGCCACGCCCCTTTTGCCTAGAAGCCCCTAAACCCATTGAAATAGCATTAAGGGTTTAAATTCGTTAGGCCCCGCCCCTTTGGGTCCAGAAGCCCAGAATACAATTCAGAGTATAGACCATGACATGGCTGAGGGTTGAGATACTTTTAGCCACGCCCCTTTTGCCTAGAAGCCCCTTAACTCATTGAAATATCATTAAGGGTTTAAATTCGTTAGGCCCCGCCCATTTAAGTCCAGAAGCCCAGAATACCATTCAGAATATAGACCATGACATGACTGAGGGTTGATATACTTTTGGCCATGCCCCTTTTTCCTAGAAGCCCCTAAACCCATTGAAATAGCATTAAGGGTTTAAATTTGTTAGGACCCGCCCCTTTGGGTCAAGAAGCCCAGAATACCATTCAGAGTATAGACAATGACATGGTTGAGGGTTGAGATACTTTTGGCCACGCCCCTTTTGCCTAGAAGCCCCTAAACCCATTGAAATAGCATTAAGGGTTTAAATTCGTTAGGCCCCGCCCCTTTAAGTCCAGAAGCCCAGAATACCATTCAGAGTATAGACCATGACATGGCTGAGGGTTGAGATACTTTTGGCCACGCCCCTTTTGCCTAGAAGCCCCTAAACCCATTGAAATAGCATTAAGGGTTTAAATTCGTTAGGCCCCGCCCCTTTGGGTCCAGAAGCCCAGAATACCATTCAGAGTATAGACCATGACATGGTTGAGGGTTGAGATACTTTTGGCCACGCCCCTTTTGCCTAGAAGCCCCTAAACCCATTGAAATAGCATTAAGTATTTAAATTCGTTAGGCCCCGCCCCTTTGGGTCCAGAAGCCCAGAATACCATTCAGAGTATAGACCATGACATGGCTGAGGGTTGAGATACTTTTGGCCACGCCCCTTTTGCCTAGAAGCCCCTAAACCCATTGAAATAGCATTAAGGGTTTAAATTCGTTAGGCCCCGCCCCTTTGTGTCCAGAAGCCCAGAATACCATTCAGAGTATAAACCATGACATGGTTGAGGGTTGAGATACTTTTGGCCACGCCCCTTTTGCCTAGAAGCCCCTAAACCCATTGAAATAGCATTAAGGGTTTAAATTCGTTAGGCCCCGCCCCTTTGGGTCCAGAAGCCCATAATACCATTCAGAGTATAGACCATGACATGGCTGAGGGTTGAGATACTTTTGACCACGCCCCTTTTGCCTAGAAGCCCCTAAACCCATTGAAATAGCATTGGGGGTTTAAATTCGTTAGGCCCCGCCCCTTTGGGTCCAGAAGCCCAGAATACCATTCAGAGTATAGACCATGACATGGTTGAGGGTTGAGATACTTTTGGACACGCCCCTTTTGCCTAGAAGCCCCTAAACCCATTGAAATAGCATTAAGGGTTTAAATTCGTTAGGCCCCGCCCCTTTGGGTCCAGAAGCCCAGAATACCATTCAGAGTATAGACCATGACATGGCTGAGGGTTGAGATACTTTTGGCCACGCCCCTTTTTCCTAGAAGCCCCTAAACCCATTGAAATAGCATTAAGGGTTTAAATTCGTTAGGCCCCGCCCCTTTGGGTCCAGAAGCCCAGAATACCATTCAGAGTATAGACCATGACATGGCTGAGGGTTGAGATACTTTTTGCCACGCCCCTTTTTCCTAGAAGCCCCTAAACCCATTGAAATAGCATTAAGGGTTTAAATTCGTTAGGCCCCGCCCCTTTGGGTCCAGAAGCCCAGAATACCATTCAGAGTATAGACCATGGCATGGCTGAGGGTTGATATACTTTTTGCCACGCCCCTTTTGCCTAGAAGCCCCTAAACCCATTGAAATAGCTTTGGGGGTTTAAATTCGTTAGGCCCCGCCCCTTTGGGTCCAGAAGCCCATAATACCATTCAGAGTATAGACCATGACATGGCTGAGGGTTGAGATACTTTTAGCCACGCCCCTTTTGCCTAGAAGCCCCTAAACCCATTGAAATAGCATTAAGGGTTTAAATTCGTTAGGCCCCGCCCCTTTGGGTCCAGAAGCCCAGAATACCATTCAGAGTATAGACCATGACATGGCTGAGGGTTGAGATACTTTTGGCCACGCCCCTTTTGCCTAGAAGCCCCTAAACCCATTGAAATAGCATTAAGGGTTTAAATTCGTTAGGCCCCGCCCATTTAAGTCCAGAAGCCCAGAATACCATTCAGAGTATAGAAAATGACATGGCTGAGGGTTGAGATACTTTTGGCCACGCCCCTTTTGCCTAGAAGCCCCTAAACCCATTGAAATAGCATTAAGGGTTTAAATTCGTTAGGCCCCGCCCCTTTGGGTCCAGAAGCCCAGAATACCATTCAGAGTATAGACCATGACATGGCTGAGGGTTGAGATACTTTTGGCCACGCCCCTTTTGCCTAGAAGCCCCTAAACCCTTTGAAATAGCATTAAGGGTTTAAATTCGTTAGGCCCCGCCCCTTTGGGTCCAGAAGCCCATAATACCATTCAGAGTATAGACCATGACATGGCTGAGGGTTGAGATACTTTTGGCCACGCCCATTTTGCCTAGAAGCCCCTAAACTCATTGAAATAGCATTGGGGGTTTAAATTCGTTAGGCCCCGCCCCTTTGGGTCCAGAAGCCCAGAATACCATTCAGAGTATAGACCATGACATGGTTGAGGGTTGAGATACTTTTGGCCACGCCCCTTTTGCCTAGAAGCCCCTAAACCCATTGAAATAGCATTAAGGGTTTAAATTCGTTAGGCCCCGCCCCTTTGGGTCCAGAAGCCCAGAATACCATTCAGAGTATAGACCATGACATGGCTGAGGGTTGAGATACTTTTGGCCACGCCCCTTTTTCCTAGAAGCCCCTAAACCCATTGAAATAGCATTAAGGGTTTAAATTCGTTAGGCCCCGCCCCTTTGGGTCCAGAAGCCCAGAATACCATTCAGAGTATAGACCATGACATGGCTGAGGGTTGAGATACTTTTTGCCACGCCCCTTTTTCCTAGAAGCCCCTAAACCCATTGAAATAGCATTAAGGGTTTAAATTCGTTAGGCCCCGCCCCTTTGGGTCCAGAAGCCCAGAATACCATTCAGAGTATAGACCATGGCATGGCTGAGGGTTGATATACTTTTTGCCACGCCCCTTTTGCCTAGAAGCCCCTAAACCCATTGAAATAGCTTTGGGGGTTTAAATTCGTTAGGCCCCGCCCCTTTGGGTCCAGAAGCCCATAATACCATTCAGAGTATAGACCATGACATGGCTGAGGGTTGAGATACTTTTAGCCACGCCCCTTTTGCCTAGAAGCCCCTAAACCCATTGAAATAGCATTAAGGGTTTAAATTCGTTAGGCCCCGCCCCTTTGGGTCCAGAAGCCCAGAATACCATTCAGAGTATAGACAATGACATGGCTGAGGGTTGAGATACTTTTGGCCACGCCCCTTTTGCATAGAAGCCCCTAAACCCATTGAAATAGCATTGGGGGTTTAAATTCGTTAGGCCCCGCCCCTTTGGGTCCAGAAGCCCAGAATACCATTCAGAGTTTAGACTATGACATGGCTGAGGGTTGAGATACTTTTGGCCACGCCCCTTTTGCCTAGAAGCCCCTAAACCCATTGAAATAGCATTAAGGGTTTAAATTCGTTAGGCCCCGCCCCTTTGGGTCCAGAAGCCCATAATACCATTCAGAGTATAGACCATGACATGGCGGAGGGTTGAGATACTTTTGGCCACGCCCCTTTTGCCTAGAAGCCCCTAAACCCATTGAAATAGCATTAAGGGTTTAAATTCGTTAGGCCCCGCCCCTTTAGGTCCAGAAGCCCATAATACCATTCAGAGTATAGACCATGACATGGTTGAGGGTTGAGATACTTTTGGCCACGCCCCTTTTGCCTAGAAGCCCCTAAACCCATTGAAATAGCATTAAGGGTTTAAATTCGTTAGGCCCCGCCCCTTTGGGTCCAGAAGCCCATAATACCATTCAGAGTATAGACCATGACATGGCTGAGGGTTGAGATACTTTTGACCACGCCCCATTTGCCTAGAAGCCCCTAAACCCATTGAAATAGCATTGGGGGTTTAAATTCGTTAGGCCCCGCCCCTTTGGGTCCAGAAGCCCAGAATACCATTCAGAGTATAGACCATGACATGGTTGAGGGTTGAGATACTTTTGGCCACGCCCCTTTTGCCTAGAAGCCCCTAAACCCATTGAAATAGCATTAAGGGTTTAAATTCGTTAGGCCCCGCCCCTTTGGGTCCAGAAGCCCAGAATACCATTCAGAGTATAGACCATGACATGGCTGAGGGTTGAGATACTTTTGGCCACGCCCATTTTGCCTAGAAGCCCCTAAACTCATTGAAATATCATTAAGGGTTTAAATTCGTTAGGCCCCGCCCCTTTGGGTCCAGAAGCCCAGAATACCATTCAGAGTATAGACCATGGCATGGCTGAGGGTTGATATACTTTTGGCCACGCCCCTTTTGCCTAGAAGCCCCTAAACCCATTGAAATAGCATTAAGGGTTTAAATTCGTTAGGCCCCGCCCATTTGGGTCAAGAAACCCATAATACCATTCAGAGTATAGACCATGACATGGCTGAGGGTTGAGATACTTTTGGCCACGCCCCTTTTGCCTAGAAGCCCCTAAACCCCTTGAAATAGCATTAAGGGTTTAAATTCGTTAGGCCCCGCCCCTTTGGGTCCAGAAGCCCATAATACCATTCAGAGTATAGACCATGACATGGCTGAGGGTTGAGATACTTTTAGCCACGCCCCTTTTGCCTAGAAGCCCCTAAACCCATTGAAATAGCATTAAGGGTTTAAATTCGTTAGGCCCCGCCCCTTTGGGTCCAGAGGCCCAGAATACCATTCAGAGTATAGACCATGACATGGCTGAGGGTTGAGATACTTTTGGCCACGCCCCTTTTGCCTAGAAGCCCCTAAACCCATTGAAATAGCATTAAGGGTTTAAATTCGTTAGGCCCCGACCATTTAAGTCCAGAAGCCCAGAATACCATTCAGAGTATAGACCATGACATGGCGGAGGGTTGAGATACTTTTGGCCACGCCCCTTTTGCCTAGAAGCCCCTAAACCCATTGAAATAGCATTAAGGGTTTAAATTCGTTAGGCCCCGCCCCTTTAGGTCCAGAAGCCCATAATACCATTCAGAGTATAGACCATGACATGGTTGAGGGTTGAGATACTTTTGGCCACGCCCCTTTTGCCTAGAAGCCCCTAAACCCATTGAAATAGCATTAAGGGTTTAAATTCGTTAGGCCCCGCCCCTTTGGGTCCAGAAGCCCATAATACCATTCAGAGTATAGACCATGACATGGCTGAGGGTTGAGATACTTTTGACCACGCCCCATTTGCCTAGAAGCCCCTAAACCCATTGAAATAGCATTGGGGGTTTAAATTCGTTAGGCCCCGCCCCTTTGGGTCCAGAAGCCCAGAATACCATTCAGAGTATAGACCATGACATGGCTGAGGGTTGAGATACTTTTGGCCACGCCCCTTTTTCCTAGAAGCCCCTAAACCCATTGAAATAGCATTAAGGGTTTAAATTCGTTAGGCCCCGCCCCTTTGGGTCCAGAAGCCCAGAATACCATTCAGAGTATAGACCATGACATGGCTGAGGGTTGAGATACTTTTGGCCACGCCCCTTTTTCCTAGAAGCCCCTAAACCCATTGAAATAGCATTAAGGGTTTAAATTCGTTAGGCCCCGCCCCTTTGGGTCCAGAAGCCCAGAATACCATTCAGAGTATAGACCATGGCATGGCTGAGGGTTGATATACTTTTGGCCACTCCCCTTTTGCCTAGAAGCCCCTAAACCCATTGAAATAGCTTTGGGGGTTTAAATTCGTTAGGCCCCGCCCCTTTGGGTCCAGAAGCCCAGAATACCATTCAGAGTATAGATCATGACATGGCTGAGGGTTGAGATACTTTTGGCCACGCCCCTTTTGCCTAGAAGCCCCTAAACCCATTGAAATAGCATTAAGGGTTTAAATTCGTTAGGCTCCGCCCCTTTGGGTCCAGAAGCCCAGAATACCATTCAGAGTATAGACCATGACATGGCTGAGGGTTGAGATACTTTTGGCCACGCCCCTTTTGCCTAGAAGCCCCTAAACCCCTTGAAATAGCATTGGGGGTTTAAATTCGTTAGGCCCCGCCCCTTTGGGTCCAGAAGCCCATAATACTATTCAGAGTATAGACCATGACATGGCTGAGGGTTGAGATACTTTTAGCCACGCCCCTTTTGCCTAGAAACCCGTAAACCCATTGAAATAGCATTAAGGGTTTAAATTCGTTAGGCCCCGCCCCTTTGGGTCCAGAAGCCCATAATACCATTCAGAGTATAGACCATGACATGGCTGAGGGTTGAGATACTTTTGGCCACGCCCCTTTTGCCTAGAAGCCCCTAAACCCATTGAAATAGCATTAAGGGTTTAAATTCGTTAGGCCCCGCCCCTTTGGGTCCAGAAGCCCAGAATACCATTCAGAGTATAGAACATGACATGGATGAGGGTTGAGATACTTTTGGCCACGCCCCTTTTTCCTAGAAGCCCCTAAACCCATTGAAATAGCATTAAGGGTTTAAATTCGTTAGGCCCCGCCCCTTTGGGTCCAGAAGCCCAGAATACCATTCAGAGTATAGACCATGACATGGCTGAGGGTTGAGATACTTTTGGCCACGCCCCTTTTGCCTAGAAGCCCCTAAACCCATTGAAATAGCATTAAGGGTTTAAATTCGTTAGGCCCCGCCCCTTTGGGTCCAGAAGCCCAGAATACCATTCAGAGTATAGACAATGACATGGCTGAGGGTTGAGATACTTTTGGCCACGCCCCTTTTGCATAGAAGCCCCTAAACCCATTGAAATAGCATTGGGGGTTTAAATTCGTTAGGCCCCGCCCCTTTGGGTCCAGAAGCCCAGAATACCATTCAGAGTTTAGACTATGACATGGCTGAGGGTTGAGATACTTTTGGCCACGCCCCTTTTGCCTAGAAGCCCCTAAACCCATTGAAATAGCATTAAGGGTTTAAATTCGTTAGGCCCCGCCCCTTTGGGTCCAGAAGCCCATAATACCATTCAGAGTATAGACCATGACATGGCGGAGGGTTGAGATACTTTTGGCCACGCCCCTTTTGCCTAGAAGCCCCTAAACCCATTGAAATAGCATTAAGGGTTTAAATTCGTTAGGCCCCGCCCCTTTAGGTCCAGAAGCCCATAATACCATTCAGAGTATAGACCATGACATGGTTGAGGGTTGAGATACTTTTGGCCACGCCCCTTTTGCCTAGAAGCCCCTAAACCCATTGAAATAGCATTAAGGGTTTAAATTCGTTAGGCCCCGCCCCTTTGGGTCCAGAAGCCCATAATACCATTCAGAGTATAGACCATGACATGGCTGAGGGTTGAGATACTTTTGACCACGCCCCATTTGCCTAGAAGCCCCTAAACCCATTGAAATAGCATTGGGGGTTTAAATTCGTTAGGCCCCGCCCCTTTGGGTCCAGAAGCCCAGAATACCATTCAGAGTATAGACCATGACATGGCTGAGGGTTGAGATACTTTTGGCCACGCCCCTTTTTCCTAGAAGCCCCTAAACCCATTGAAATAGCATTAAGGGTTTAAATTCGTTAGGCCCCGCCCCTTTGGGTCCAGAAGCCCAGAATACCATTCAGAGTATAGACCATGACATGGCTGAGGGTTGAGATACTTTTGGCCACGCCCCTTTTTCCTAGAAGCCCCTAAACCCATTGAAATAGCATTAAGGGTTTAAATTCGTTAGGCCCCGCCCCTTTGGGTCCAGAAGCCCAGAATACCATTCAGAGTATAGACCATGGCATGGCTGAGGGTTGATATACTTTTGGCCACTCCCCTTTTGCCTAGAAGCCCCTAAACCCATTGAAATAGCTTTGGGGGTTTAAATTCGTTAGGCCCCGCCCCTTTGGGTCCAGAAGCCCAGAATACCATTCAGAGTATAGATCATGACATGGCTGAGGGTTGAGATACTTTTGGCCACGCCCCTTTTGCCTAGAAGCCCCTAAACCCATTGAAATAGCATTAAGGGTTTAAATTCGTTAGGCTCCGCCCCTTTGGGTCCAGAAGCCCAGAATACCATTCAAAGTATAGACCATGACATGGCTGAGGGTTGAGATACTTTTGGCCACGCCCCTTTTGCCTAGAAGCCCCTAAACCCCTTGAAATAGCATTGGGGGTTTAAATTCGTTAGGCCCCGCCCCTTTGGGTCCAGAAGCCCATAATACTATTCAGAGTATAGACCATGACATGGCTGAGGGTTGAGATACTTTTAGCCACGCCCCTTTTGCCTAGAAACCCGTAAACCCATTGAAATAGCATTAAGGGTTTAAATTCGTTAGGCCCCGCCCCTTTGGGTCCAGAAGCCCATAATACCATTCAGAGTATAGACCATGACATGGCTGAGGGTTGAGATACTTTTGGCCACGCCCCTTTTGCCTAGAAGCCCCTAAACCCATTGAAATAGCATTAAGGGTTTAAATTCGTTAGGCCCCGCCCCTTTGGGTCCAGAAGCCCAGAATACCATTCAGAGTATAGAACATGACATGGATGAGGGTTGAGATACTTTTGGCCACGCCCCTTTTTCCTAGAAGCCCCTAAACCCATTGAAATAGCATTAAGGGTTTAAATTCGTTAGGCCCCGCCCCTTTGGGTCCAGAAGCCCAGAATACCATTCAGAGTATAGACCATGACATGGCTGAGGGTTGAGATACTTTTAGCCACGCCCCTTTTGCCTAGAAGCCCCTAAACCCATTGAAATAGCATTAAGGGTTTAAATTCGTTAGGCCCCGCCCCTTTGGGTCCAGAAGCCCAGAATACCATTCAGAGTATAGACCATGACATGGCTGAGGGTTGAGATACTTTTGGCCACGCCCCTTTTTCCTAGAAGCCCCTAAACCCATTGAAATAGCATTAAGGGTTTAAATTCGTTAGGCCCCGCCCCTTTGGGTCCAGAAGCCCAGAATACCATTCAGAGTATAGACCATGGCATGGCTGAGGGTTGATATACTTTTGGCCACTCCCCTTTTGCCTAGAAGCCCCTAAACCCATTGAAATAGCTTTGGGGGTTTAAATTCGTTAGGCCCCGCCCCTTTGGGTCCAGAAGCCCAGAATACCATTCAGAGTATAGATCATGACATGGCTGAGGGTTGAGATACTTTTGGCCACGCCCCTTTTGCCTAGAAGCCCCTAAACCCATTGAAATAGCATTAAGGGTTTAAATTCGTTAGGCTCCGCCCCTTTGGGTCCAGAAGCCCAGAATACCATTCAGAGTATAGACCATGACATGGCTGAGGGTTGAGATACTTTTGGCCACGCCCCTTTTGCCTAGAAGCCCCTAAACCCCTTGAAATAGCATTGGGGGTTTAAATTCGTTAGGCCCCGCCCCTTTGGGTCCAGAAGCCCATAATACTATTCAGAGTATAGACCATGACATGGCTGAGGGTTGAGATACTTTTAGCCACGCCCCTTTTGCCTAGAAACCCGTAAACCCATTGAAATAGCATTAAGGGTTTAAATTCGTTAGGCCCCGCCCCTTTGGGTCCAGAAGCCCATAATACCATTCAGAGTATAGACCATGACATGGCTGAGGGTTGAGATACTTTTGACCACGCCCCATTTGCCTAGAAGCCCCTAAACCCATTGAAATAGCATTAAGGGTTTAAATTCGTTAGGCCCCGCCCCTTTGGGTCCAGAAGCCCAGAATACCATTCAGAGTATAGACCATGACATGGCTGAGGGTTGAGATACTTTTAGCCACGCCCCTTTTGCCTAGAAGCCCCTAAACCCATTGAAATAGCATTAAGGGTTTAAATTCGTTAGGCCCCGCCCCTTTGGGTCCAGAAGCCCAGAATACCATTCAGAGTATAGACCATGACATGGCTGAGGGTTGAGATACTTTTGGCCACGCCCCTTTTTCCTAGAAGCCCCTAAACCCATTGAAATAGCATTAAGGGTTTAAATTCGTTAGGCCCCGCCCCTTTGGGTCCAGAAGCCCAGAATACCATTCAGAGTATAGACCATGGCATGGCTGAGGGTTGATATACTTTTGGCCACTCCCCTTTTGCCTAGAAGCCCCTAAACCCATTGAAATAGCTTTGGGGGTTTAAATTCGTTAGGCCCCGCCCCTTTGGGTCCAGAAGCCCAGAATACCATTCAGAGTATAGATCATGACATGGCTGAGGGTTGAGATACTTTTGGCCACGCCCCTTTTGCCTAGAAGCCCCTAAACCCATTGAAATAGCATTAAGGGTTTAAATTCGTTAGGCTCCGCCCCTTTGGGTCCAGAAGCCCAGAATACCATTCAGAGTATAGACCATGACATGGCTGAGGGTTGAGATACTTTTGGCCACGCCCCTTTTGCCTAGAAGCCCCTAAACCCCTTGAAATAGCATTGGGGGTTTAAATTCGTTAGGCCCCGCCCCTTTGGGTCCAGAAGCCCATAATACTATTCAGAGTATAGACCATGACATGGCTGAGGGTTGAGATACTTTTAGCCACGCCCCTTTTGCCTAGAAACCCGTAAACCCATTGAAATAGCATTAAGGGTTTAAATTCGTTAGGCCCCGCCCCTTTGGGTCCAGAAGCCCATAATACCATTCAGAGTATAGACCATGACATGGCTGAGGGTTGAGATACTTTTGGCCACGCCCCTTTTGCCTAGAAGCCCCTAAACCCATTGAAATAGCATTAAGGGTTTAAATTCGTTAGGCCCCGCCCCTTTGGGTCCAGAAGCCCAGAATACCATTCAGAGTATAGAACATGACATGGATGAGGGTTGAGATACTTTTGGCCACGCCCCTTTTTCCTAGAAGCCCCTAAACCCATTGAAATAGCATTAAGGGTTTAAATTCGTTAGGCCCCGCCCCTTTGGGTCCAGAAGCCCAGAATACCATTCAGAGTATAGACCATGACATGGCTGAGGGTTGAGATACTTTTAGCCACGCCCCTTTTGCCTAGAAGCCCCTAAACCCATTGAAATAGCATTAAGGGTTTAAATTCGTTAGGCCCCGCCCCTTTGGGTCCAGAAGCCCAGAATACCATTCAGAGTATAGACCATGACATGGCTGAGGGTTGAGATACTTTTGGCCACGCCCCTTTTTCCTAGAAGCCCCTAAACCCATTGAAATAGCATTAAGGGTTTAAATTCGTTAGGCCCCGCCCCTTTGGGTCCAGAAGCCCAGAATACCATTCAGAGTATAGACCATGGCATGGCTGAGGGTTGATATACTTTTGGCCACTCCCCTTTTGCCTAGAAGCCCCTAAACCCATTGAAATAGCTTTGGGGGTTTAAATTCGTTAGGCCCCGCCCCTTTGGGTCCAGAAGCCCAGAATACCATTCAGAGTATAGATCATGACATGGCTGAGGGTTGAGATACTTTTGGCCACGCCCCTTTTGCCTAGAAGCCCCTAAACCCATTGAAATAGCATTAAGGGTTTAAATTCGTTAGGCTCCGCCCCTTTGGGTCCAGAAGCCCAGAATACCATTCAGAGTATAGACCATGACATGGCTGAGGGTTGAGATACTTTTGGCCACGCCCCTTTTGCCTAGAAGCCCCTAAACCCCTTGAAATAGCATTGGGGGTTTAAATTCGTTAGGCCCCGCCCCTTTGGGTCCAGAAGCCCATAATACTATTCAGAGTATAGACCATGACATGGCTGAGGGTTGAGATACTTTTAGCCACGCCCCTTTTGCCTAGAAACCCGTAAACCCATTGAAATAGCATTAAGGGTTTAAATTCGTTAGGCCCCGCCCCTTTGGGTCCAGAAGCCCATAATACCATTCAGAGTATAGACCATGACATGGCTGAGGGTTGAGATACTTTTGGCCACGCCCCTTTTGCCTAGAAGCCCCTAAACCCATTGAAATAGCATTAAGGGTTTAAATTCGTTAGGCCCCGCCCCTTTGGGTCCAGAAGCCCAGAATACCATTCAGAGTATAGAACATGACATGGATGAGGGTTGAGATACTTTTGGCCACGCCCCTTTTTCCTAGAAGCCCCTAAACCCATTGAAATAGCATTAAGGGTTTAAATTCGTTAGGCCCCGCCCCTTTGGGTCCAGAAGCCCAGAATACCATTCAGAGTATAGACCATGACATGGCTGAGGGTTGAGATACTTTTGGCCACGCCCCTTTTGCCTAGAAGCCCCTAAACCCATTGAAATAGCATTAAGGGTTTAAATTCGTTAGGCCCCGCCCCTTTGGGTCCAGAAGCCCAGAATACCATTCAGAGTATAGACAATGACATGGCTGAGGGTTGAGATACTTTTGGCCACGCCCCTTTTGCATAGAAGCCCCTAAACCCATTGAAATAGCATTGGGGGTTTAAATTCGTTAGGCCCCGCCCCTTTGGGTCCAGAAGCCCAGAATACCATTCAGAGTTTAGACTATGACATGGCTGAGGGTTGAGATACTTTTGGCCACGCCCCTTTTGCCTAGAAGCCCCTAAACCCATTGAAATAGCATTAAGGGTTTAAATTCGTTAGGCCCCGCCCCTTTGGGTTTAGAAGCCCATAATACCATTCAGAGTATAGACCATGACATGGCGGAGGGTTGAGATACTTTTGGCCACGCCCCTTTTGCCTAGAAGCCCCTAAACCCATTGAAATAGCATTAAGGGTTTAAATTCGTTAGGCCCCGCCCCTTTAGGTCCAGAAGCCCATAATACCATTCAGAGTATAGACCATGACATGGTTGAGGGTTGAGATACTTTTGGCCACGCCCCTTTTGCCTAGAAGCCCCTAAACCCATTGAAATAGCATTAAGGGTTTAAATTCGTTAGGCCCCGCCCCTTTGGGTCCAGAAGCCCATAATACCATTCAGAGTATAGACCATGACATGGCTGAGGGTTGAGATACTTTTGACCACGCCCCATTTGCCTAGAAGCCCCTAAACCCATTGAAATAGCATTGGGGGTTTAAATTCGTTAGGCCCCGCCCCTTTGGGTCCAGAAGCCCAGAATACCATTCAGAGTATAGACCATGACATGGCTGAGGGTTGAGATACTTTTGGCCACGCCCCTTTTTCCTAGAAGCCCCTAAACCCATTGAAATAGCATTAAGGGTTTAAATTCGTTAGGCCCCGCCCCTTTGGGTCCAGAAGCCCAGAATACCATTCAGAGTATAGACCATGACATGGCTGAGGGTTGAGATACTTTTGGCCACGCCCCTTTTTCCTAGAAGCCCCTAAACCCATTGAAATAGCATTAAGGGTTTAAATTCGTTAGGCCCCGCCCCTTTGGGTCCAGAAGCCCAGAATACCATTCAGAGTATAGACCATGGCATGGCTGAGGGTTGATATACTTTTGGCCACTCCCCTTTTGCCTAGAAGCCCCTAAACCCATTGAAATAGCTTTGGGGGTTTAAATTCGTTAGGCCCCGCCCCTTTGGGTCCAGAAGCCCAGAATACCATTCAGAGTATAGATCATGACATGGCTGAGGGTTGAGATACTTTTGGCCACGCCCCTTTTGCCTAGAAGCCCCTAAACCCATTGAAATAGCATTAAGGGTTTAAATTCGTTAGGCTCCGCCCCTTTGGGTCCAGAAGCCCAGAATACCATTCAGAGTATAGACCATGACATGGCTGAGGGTTGAGATACTTTTGGCCACGCCCCTTTTGCCTAGAAGCCCCTAAACCCCTTGAAATAGCATTGGGGGTTTAAATTCGTTAGGCCCCGCCCCTTTGGGTCCAGAAGCCCATAATACTATTCAGAGTATAGACCATGACATGGCTGAGGGTTGAGATACTTTTAGCCACGCCCCTTTTGCCTAGAAACCCGTAAACCCATTGAAATAGCATTAAGGGTTTAAATTCGTTAGGCCCCGCCCCTTTGGGTCCAGAAGCCCATAATACCATTCAGAGTATAGACCATGACATGGCTGAGGGTTGAGATACTTTTGGCCACGCCCCTTTTGCCTAGAAGCCCCTAAACCCATTGAAATAGCATTAAGGGTTTAAATTCGTTAGGCCCCGCCCCTTTGGGTCCAGAAGCCCAGAATACCATTCAGAGTATAGAACATGACATGGATGAGGGTTGAGATACTTTTGGCCACGCCCCTTTTTCCTAGAAGCCCCTAAACCCATTGAAATAGCATTAAGGGTTTAAATTCGTTAGGCCCCGCCCCTTTGGGTCCAGAAGCCCAGAATACCATTCAGAGTATAGACCATGACATGGCTGAGGGTTGAGATACTTTTAGCCACGCCCCTTTTGCCTAGAAGCCCCTAAACCCATTGAAATAGCATTAAGGGTTTAAATTCGTTAGGCCCCGCCCCTTTGGGTCCAGAAGCCCAGAATACCATTCAGAGTATAGACCATGACATGGCTGAGGGTTGAGATACTTTTGGCCACGCCCCTTTTTCCTAGAAGCCCCTAAACCCATTGAAATAGCATTAAGGGTTTAAATTCGTTAGGCCCCGCCCCTTTGGGTCCAGAAGCCCAGAATACCATTCAGAGTATAGACCATGGCATGGCTGAGGGTTGATATACTTTTGGCCACTCCCCTTTTGCCTAGAAGCCCCTAAACCCATTGAAATAGCATTAAGGGTTTAAATTCGTTAGGCCCCGCCCCTTTGGGTCCAGAAGCCCAGAATACCATTCAGAGTATAGACCATGACATGGCTGAGGGTTGAGATACTTTTGGCCACGCCCATTTTGCCTAGAAGCCCCTAAACTCATTGAAATATCATTAAGGGTTTAAATTCGTTAGGCCCCGCCCCTTTGGGTCCAGAAGCCCAGAATACCATTCAGAGTATAGACCATGGCATGGCTGAGGGTTGATATACTTTTGGCCACGCCCCTTTTGCCTAGAAGCCCCTAAACCCATTGAAATAGCATTAAGGGTTTAAATTCGTTAGGCCCCGCCCATTTGGGTCAAGAAACCCATAATACCATTCAGAGTATAGACCATGACATGGCTGAGGGTTGAGATACTTTTGGCCACGCCCCTTTTGCCTAGAAGCCCCTAAACCCCTTGAAATAGCATTAAGGGTTTAAATTCGTTAGGCCCCGCCCCTTTGGGTCCAGAAGCCCATAATACCATTCAGAGTATAGACCATGACATGGCTGAGGGTTGAGATACTTTTAGCCACGCCCCTTTTGCCTAGAAGCCCCTAAACCCATTGAAATAGCATTAAGGGTTTAAATTCGTTAGGCCCCGCCCCTTTGGGTCCAGAGGCCCAGAATACCATTCAGAGTATAGACCATGACATGGCTGAGGGTTGAGATACTTTTGGCCACGCCCCTTTTGCCTAGAAGCCCCTAAACCCATTGAAATAGCATTAAGGGTTTAAATTCGTTAGGCCCCGACCATTTAAGTCCAGAAGCCCAGAATACCATTCAGAGTATAGAAAATGACATGGCTGAGGGTTGAGATACTTTTGGCCACGCCCCATTTTGCCTAGAAGCCCCATAACCCATTGAAATAGCATTAAGGGTTTAAATTCGTTAGGCCCCGCCCCTTTGGGTCCAGAAGCCCAGAATACAATTCAGAGTATAGACCATGACATGGCTGAGGGTTGAGATACTTTTGGCCACGCCCCTTTTGCCTAGAAGCCCCTAAACCCATTGAAATAGCATTAAGGGTTTAAATTCGTTAGGCCCCGCCCCTTTGGGTCCAGAAGCCCATAATACCATTCAGAGTATAGACCATGACATGGCTGAGGGTTGAGATACTTTTGACCACGCCCCTTTTGCCTAGAAGCCCCTAAACCCATTGAAATAGCATTGGGGGTTTAAATTCGTTAGGCCCCGCCCCTTTGGGTCCAGAAGCCCAGAATACCATTCAGAGTATAGACCATGACATGGTTGAGGGTTGAGATACTTTTGGCCACGCCCCTTTTGCCTAGAAGCCCCTAAACCCATTGAAATAGCATTAAGGGTTTAAATTCGTTAGGCCCCGCCCCTTTGGGTCCAGAAGCCCAGAATACCATTCAGAGTATAGACCATGACATGGCTGAGGGTTGAGATACTTTTGGCCACGCCCCTTTTTCCTAGAAGCCCCTAAACCCATTGAAATAGCATTAAGGGTTTAAATTCGTTAGGCCCCGCCCCTTTGGGTCCAGAAGCCCAGAATACCATTCAGAGTATAGACCATGACATGGCTGAGGGTTGAGATACTTTTGGCCACGCCCCTTTTTCCTAGAAGCCCCTAAACCCATTGAAATAGCATTAAGGGTTTAAATTCGTTAGGCCCCGCCCCTTTGGGTCCAGAAGCCCAGAATACCATTCAGAGTATAGACCATGGCATGGCTGAGGGTTGATATACTTTTGGCCACGCCCCTTTTGCCTAGAAGCCCCTAAACCCATTGAAATAGCTTTGGGGGTTTAAATTCGTTAGGCCCCGCCCCTTTGGGTCCAGAAGCCCAGAATACCATTCAGAGTATAGACCATGACATGGCTGAGGGTTGAGATACTTTTAGCCACGCCCCTTTTGCCTAGAAGCCCGTAAACCCATTGAAATAGCATTAAGGGTTTAAATTCGTTAGGCCCCGCCCCTTTGGGTCCAGAAGCCCATAATACCATTCAGAGTATAGACCATGACATGGCTGAGGGTTGAGATACTTTTGGCCACGCCCCTTTTGCCTAGAAGCCCCTAAACCCATTGAAATAGCATTAAGGGTTTAAATTCGTTAGGCCCCGCCCCTTTGGGTCCAGAAGCCCAGAATACCATTCAGAGTATAGAACATGACATGGATGAGGGTTGAGATACTTTTGGCCACGCCCCTTTTTCCTAGAAGCCCCTAAACCCATTGAAATAGCATTAAGGGTTTAAATTCGTTAGGCCCCGCCCCTTTGGGTCCAGAAACCCAGAATACCATTCAGAGTATAGACCATGACATGACTGAGGGTTGATATACTTTTGGCCACGCCCCTTTTTCCTAGAAGCCCCTAAACCCATTGAAATAGCATTAAGGGTTTAAATTTGTTAGGCCCCGCCCCTTTGGGTCAAGAAGCCCAGAATACCATTCAGAGTATAGACAATGACATGGCTGAGGGTTGAGATACTTTTGGCCACGCCCCTTTTGCCTAGAAGCCCCTAAACCCATTGAAATAGCATTAAGGGTTTAAATTCGTTAGGCCCCGCCCCTTTAAGTCCAGAAGCCCAGAATACCATTCAGAGTATAGACCATGACATGGCTGAGGGTTGAGATACTTTTGGCCACGCCCCTTTTGCCTAGAAGCCCCTAAACCCATTGAAATAGCATTAAGGGTTTAAATTCGTTAGGCCCCGCCCCTTTGGGTCAAGAAGCCCATAATACCATTCAGAGTATAGACCATGACATGGCTGAGGGTTGAGATACTTTTGGCCACGCCCCTTTTGCCTAGAAGCCCCTAAACCCCTTGAAATAGCATTAAGGGTTTAAATTCGTTAGGCCCCGCCCCTTTGGGTCCAGAAGCCCATAATACCATTCAGAGTATAGACCATGACATGGCTGAGGGTTGAGATACTTTTAACCACGCCCCTTTTGCCTAGAAGCCCCTAAACCCATTGAAATAGCATTAAGGGTTTAAATTCGTTAGGCCCGGCCCCTTTGGGTCCAGAAGCCCAGAATACCATTCAGAGTATAGACCATGACATGGCTGAGGGTTGAGATACTTTTGGCCAAGCCCATTTTGCCTAGAAGCCCCTAAACTCATTGAAATATCATTAAGGGTTTAAATTCGTTAGGCCCCGCCCCTTTGGGTCCAGAAGCCCAGAATACCATTCAGAGTATAGACCATGGCATGGCTGAGGGTTGATATACTTTTGGCCACGCCCCTTTTGCCTAGAAGCCCCTAAACCCATTGAAATAGCATTAAGGGTTTAAATTCGTTAGGCCCCGCCCCTTTAGGTCAAGAAGCGCATAATACCATTCAGAGTATAGACCATGACATGGCTGAGGGTTGAGATACTTTTGGCCACGCCCCTTTTGCCTAGAAGCCCCTAAACCCCTTGAAATAGCATTAAGGGTTTAAATTCGTTAGGCCCCGCCCCTTTGGGTCCAGAAGCCCATAATACCATTCAGAGTATAGACCATGACATGGCTGAGGGTTGAGATACTTTTAGCCACGCCCCTTTTGCCTAGAAGCCCCTAAACCCATTGAAATAACATTAAGGGTTTAAATTCGTTAGGCCCCGCCCCTTTGGGTCCAGAAGCCCAGAATACCATTCAGAGTATAGACCATGACATGGCTGAGGGTTGAGATACTTTTGGCCACGCCCCTTTTGCCTAGAAGCCCCTAAACCCATTGAAATAGCATTAAGGGTTTAAATTCGTTAGGCCCCGACCATTTAAGTCCAGAAGCCCAGAATACCATTCAGAGTATAGAAAATGACATGGCTGAGGGTTGAGATACTTTTGGCCACGCCCCTTTTGCCTAGAAGCCCCTAAACCCATTGAAATAGCATTAAGGGTTTAAATTCGTTAGGCCCCGCCCCTTTAGGTCCAGAAGCCCATAATACCATTCAGAGTATAGACCATGACATGGTTGAGGGTTGAGATACTTTTGGCCACGCCCCTTTTGCCTAGAAGCCCCTAAACCCATTGAAATAGCATTAAGGGTTTAAATTCGTTAGGCCCCGCCCCTTTGGGTCCAGAAGCCCATAATACCATTCAGAGTATAGACCATGACATGGCTGAGGGTTGAGATACTTTTGACCACGCCCCTTTTGCCTAGAAGCCCCTAAACCCATTGAAATAGCATTGGGGGTTTAAATTCGTTAGGCCCCGCCCCTTTGGGTCCAGAAGCCCAGAATACCATTCAGAGTATAGACCATGACATGGTTGAGGGTTGAGATACTTTTGGCCACGCCCCTTTTGCCTAGAAGCCCCTAAACCCATTGAAATAGCATTAAGGGTTTAAATTCGTTAGGCCCCGCCCCTTTGGGTCCAGAAGCCCAGAATACCATTCAGAGTATAGACCATGACATGGCTGAGGGTTGAGATACTTTTGGCCACGCCCCTTTTTCCTAGAAGCCCCTAAACCCATTGAAATAGCATTAAGGGTTTAAATTCGTTAGGCCCCGCCCCTTTGGGTCCAGAAGCCCAGAATACCATTCAGAGTATAGACCATGACATGGCTGAGGGTTGAGATACTTTTGGCCACGCCCCTTTTTCCTAGAAGCCCCTAAACCCATTGAAATAGCATTAAGGGTTTAAATTCGTTAGGCCCCGCCCCTTTGGGTCCAGAAGCCCAGAATACCATTCAGAGTATAGATCATGACATGGCTGAGGGTTGAGATACTTTTGGCCACGCCCCTTTTGCCTAGAAGCCCCTAAACCCATTGAAATAGCATTAAGGGTTTAAATTCGTTAGGCTCCGCCCCTTTGGGTCCAGAAGCCCAGAATACCATTCAGAGTATAGACCATGACATGGCTGAGGGTTGAGATACTTTTGGCCACGCCCCTTTTGCCTAGAAGCCCCTAAACCCCTTGAAATAGCATTGGGGGTTTAAATTCGTTAGGCCCCGCCCCTTTGGGTCCAGAAGCCCATAATACCATTCAGAGTATAGACCATGACATGGCTGAGGGTTGAGATACTTTTAGCCACGCCCCTTTTGCCTAGAAGCCCGTAAACCCATTGAAATAGCATTAAGGGTTTAAATTCGTTAGGCCCCGCCCCTTTGGGTCCAGAAGCCCATAATACCATTCAGAGTATAGACCATGACATGGCTGAGGGTTGAGATACTTTTGACCACGCCCCTTTTGCCTAGAAGCCCCTAAACCCATTGAAATAGCATTGGGGGTTTAAATTCGTTAGGCCCCGCCCCTTTGGGTCCAGAAGCCCAGAATACCATTCAGAGTATAGACCATGACATGGTTGAGGGTTGAGATACTTTTGGCCACGCCCCTTTTGCCTAGAAGCCCCTAAACCCATTGAAATAGCATTAAGGGTTTAAATTCGTTAGGCCCCGCCCCTTTGGGTCCAGAAGCCCAGAATACCATTCAGAGTATAGACCATGACATGGCTGAGGGTTGAGATACTTTTGGCCACGCCCCTTTTTCCTAGAAGCCCCTAAACCCATTGAAATAGCATTAAGGGTTTAAATTCGTTAGGCCCCGCCCCTTTGGGTCCAGAAGCCCAGAATACCATTCAGAGTATAGACCATGACATGGCTGAGGGTTGAGATACTTTTGGCCACGCCCCTTTTTCCTAGAAGCCCCTAAACCCATTGAAATAGCATTAAGGGTTTAAATTCGTTAGGCCCCGCCCCTTTGGGTCCAGAAGCCCAGAATACAATTCAGAGTATAGACCATGGCATGGCTGAGGGTTGATATACTTTTGGCCACGCCCCTTTTGCCTAGAAGCCCCTAAACCCATTGAAATAGCTTTGGGGGTTTAAATTCGTTAGGCCCCGCCCCTTTGGGTCCAGAAGCCCAGAATACCATTCAGAGTATAGATCATGACATGGCTGAGGGTTGAGATACTTTTGGCCACGCCCCTTTTGCCTAGAAGCCCCTAAACCCATTGAAATAGCATTAAGGGTTTAAATTCGTTAGGCTCCGCCCCTTTGGGTCCAGAAGCCCAGAATACCATTCAGAGTATAGACCATGACATGGCTGAGGGTTGAGATACTTTTGGCCACGCCCCTTTTGCCTAGAAGCCCCTAAACCCCTTGAAATAGCATTGGGGGTTTAAATTCGTTAGGCCCCGCCCCTTTGGGTCCAGAAGCCCATAATACTATTCAGAGTATAGACCATGACATGGCTGAGGGTTGAGATACTTTTAGCCACGCCCCTTTTGCCTAGAAACCCGTAAACCCATTGAAATAGCATTAAGGGTTTAAATTCGTTAGGCCCCGCCCCTTTGGGTCCAGAAGCCCATAATACCATTCAGAGTATAGACCATGACATGGCTGAGGGTTGAGATACTTTTGGCCACGCCCCTTTTGCCTAGAAGCCCCTAAACCCATTGAAATAGCATTAAGGGTTTAAATTCGTTAGGCCCCGCCCCTTTGGGTCCAGAAGCCCAGAATACCATTCAGAGTATAGAACATGACATGGATGAGGGTTGAGATACTTTTGGCCACGCCCCTTTTTCCTAGAAGCCCCTAAACCCATTGAAATAGCATTAAGGGTTTAAATTCGTTAGGCCCCGCCCCTTTGGGTCCAGAAGCCCAGAATACCATTCAGAGTATAGACCATGACATGGCTGAGGGTTGAGATACTTTTAGCCACGCCCCTTTTGCCTAGAAGCCCCTAAACCCATTGAAATAGCATTAAGGGTTTAAATTCGTTAGGCCCCGCCCCTTTGGGTCCAGAAGCCCAGAATACCATTCAGAGTATAGACCATGACATGGCTGAGGGTTGAGATACTTTTGGCCACGCCCCTTTTTCCTAGAAGCCCCTAAACCCATTGAAATAGCATTAAGGGTTTAAATTCGTTAGGCCCCGCCCCTTTGGGTCCAGAAGCCCAGAATACCATTCAGAGTATAGACCATGGCATGGCTGAGGGTTGATATACTTTTGGCCACTCCCCTTTTGCCTAGAAGCCCCTAAACCCATTGAAATAGCATTAAGGGTTTAAATTCGTTAGGCCCCGCCCCTTTGGGTCCAGAAGCCCAGAATACCATTCAGAGTATAGACCATGACATGGCTGAGGGTTGAGATACTTTTGGCCACGCCCATTTTGCCTAGAAGCCCCTAAACTCATTGAAATATCATTAAGGGTTTAAATTCGTTAGGCCCCGCCCCTTTGGGTCCAGAAGCCCAGAATACCATTCAGAGTATAGACCATGGCATGGCTGAGGGTTGATATACTTTTGGCCACGCCCCTTTTGCCTAGAAGCCCCTAAACCCATTGAAATAGCATTAAGGGTTTAAATTCGTTAGGCCCCGCCCATTTGGGTCAAGAAACCCATAATACCATTCAGAGTATAGACCATGACATGGCTGAGGGTTGAGATACTTTTGGCCACGCCCCTTTTGCCTAGAAGCCCCTAAACCCCTTGAAATAGCATTAAGGGTTTAAATTCGTTAGGCCCCGCCCCTTTGGGTCCAGAAGCCCATAATACCATTCAGAGTATAGACCATGACATGGCTGAGGGTTGAGATACTTTTAGCCACGCCCCTTTTGCCTAGAAGCCCCTAAACCCATTGAAATAGCATTAAGGGTTTAAATTCGTTAGGCCCCGCCCCTTTGGGTCCAGAGGCCCAGAATACCATTCAGAGTATAGACCATGACATGGCTGAGGGTTGAGATACTTTTGGCCACGCCCCTTTTGCCTAGAAGCCCCTAAACCCATTGAAATAGCATTAAGGGTTTAAATTCGTTAGGCCCCGACCATTTAAGTCCAGAAGCCCAGAATACCATTCAGAGTATAGAAAATGACATGGCTGAGGGTTGAGATACTTTTGGCCACGCCCCATTTTGCCTAGAAGCCCCATAACCCATTGAAATAGCATTAAGGGTTTAAATTCGTTAGGCCCCGCCCCTTTGGGTCCAGAAGCCCAGAATACAATTCAGAGTATAGACCATGACATGGCTGAGGGTTGAGATACTTTTGGCCACGCCCCTTTTGCCTAGAAGCCCCTAAACCCATTGAAATAGCATTAAGGGTTTAAATTCGTTAGGCCCCGCCCCTTTGGGTCCAGAAGCCCATAATACCATTCAGAGTATAGACCATGACATGGCTGAGGGTTGAGATACTTTTGACCACGCCCCTTTTGCCTAGAAGCCCCTAAACCCATTGAAATAGCATTGGGGGTTTAAATTCGTTAGGCCCCGCCCCTTTGGGTCCAGAAGCCCAGAATACCATTCAGAGTATAGACCATGACATGGTTGAGGGTTGAGATACTTTTGGCCACGCCCCTTTTGCCTAGAAGCCCCTAAACCCATTGAAATAGCATTAAGGGTTTAAATTCGTTAGGCCCCGCCCCTTTGGGTCCAGAAGCCCAGAATACCATTCAGAGTATAGACCATGACATGGCTGAGGGTTGAGATACTTTTGGCCACGCCCCTTTTTCCTAGAAGCCCCTAAACCCATTGAAATAGCATTAAGGGTTTAAATTCGTTAGGCCCCGCCCCTTTGGGTCCAGAAGCCCAGAATACCATTCAGAGTATAGACCATGGCATGGCTGAGGGTTGATATACTTTTGGCCACGCCCCTTTTGCCTAGAAGCCCCTAAACCCATTGAAATAGCTTTGGGGGTTTAAATTCGTTAGGCCCCGCCCCTTTGGGTCCAGAAGCCCAGAATACCATTCAGAGTATAGACCATGACATGGCTGAGGGTTGAGATACTTTTAGCCACGCCCCTTTTGCCTAGAAGCCCGTAAACCCATTGAAATAGCATTAAGGGTTTAAATTCGTTAGGCCCCGCCCCTTTGGGTCCAGAAGCCCATAATACCATTCAGAGTATAGACCATGACATGGCTGAGGGTTGAGATACTTTTGGCCACGCCCCTTTTGCCTAGAAGCCCCTAAACCCATTGAAATAGCATTAAGGGTTTAAATTCGTTAGGCCCCGCCCCTTTGGGTCCAGAAGCCCAGAATACCATTCAGAGTATAGAACATGACATGGATGAGGGTTGAGATACTTTTGGCCACGCCCCTTTTTCCTAGAAGCCCCTAAACCCATTGAAATAGCATTAAGGGTTTAAATTCGTTAGGCCCCGCCCCTTTGGGTCCAGAAACCCAGAATACCATTCAGAGTATAGACCATGACATGACTGAGGGTTGATATACTTTTGGCCACGCCCCTTTTTCCTAGAAGCCCCTAAACCCATTGAAATAGCATTAAGGGTTTAAATTTGTTAGGCCCCGCCCCTTTGGGTCAAGAAGCCCAGAATACCATTCAGAGTATAGACAATGACATGGCTGAGGGTTGAGATACTTTTGGCCACGCCCCTTTTGCCTAGAAGCCCCTAAACCCATTGAAATAGCATTAAGGGTTTAAATTCGTTAGGCCCCGCCCCTTTAAGTCCAGAAGCCCAGAATACCATTCAGAGTATAGACCATGACATGGCTGAGGGTTGAGATACTTTTGGCCACGCCCCTTTTGCCTAGAAGCCCCTAAACCCATTGAAATAGCATTAAGGGTTTAAATTCGTTAGGCCCCGCCCCTTTGGGTCAAGAAGCCCATAATACCATTCAGAGTATAGACCATGACATGGCTGAGGGTTGAGATACTTTTGGCCACGCCCCTTTTGCCTAGAAGCCCCTAAACCCCTTGAAATAGCATTAAGGGTTTAAATTCGTTAGGCCCCGCCCCTTTGGGTCCAGAAGCCCATAATACCATTCAGAGTATAGACCATGACATGGCTGAGGGTTGAGATACTTTTAACCACGCCCCTTTTGCCTAGAAGCCCCTAAACCCATTGAAATAGCATTAAGGGTTTAAATTCGTTAGGCCCGGCCCCTTTGGGTCCAGAAGCCCAGAATACCATTCAGAGTATAGACCATGACATGGCTGAGGGTTGAGATACTTTTGGCCAAGCCCATTTTGCCTAGAAGCCCCTAAACTCATTGAAATATCATTAAGGGTTTAAATTCGTTAGGCCCCGCCCTTTGGGTCCAGAAGCCCAGAATACCATTCAGAGTATAGACCATGGCATGGCTGAGGGTTGATATACTTTTGGCCACGCCCCTTTTGCCTAGAAGCCCCTAAACCCATTGAAATAGCATTAAGGGTTTAAATTCGTTAGGCCCCGCCCCTTTAGGTCAAGAAGCGCATAATACCATTCAGAGTATAGACCATGACATGGCTGAGGGTTGAGATACTTTTGGCCACGCCCCTTTTGCCTAGAAGCCCCTAAACCCCTTGAAATAGCATTAAGGGTTTAAATTCGTTAGGCCCCGCCCCTTTGGGTCCAGAAGCCCATAATACCATTCAGAGTATAGACCATGACATGGCTGAGGGTTGAGATACTTTTAGCCACGCCCCTTTTGCCTAGAAGCCCCTAAACCCATTGAAATAACATTAAGGGTTTAAATTCGTTAGGCCCCGCCCCTTTGGGTCCAGAAGCCCAGAATACCATTCAGAGTATAGACCATGACATGGCTGAGGGTTGAGATACTTTTGGCCACGCCCCTTTTGCCTAGAAGCCCCTAAACCCATTGAAATAGCATTAAGGGTTTAAATTCGTTAGGCCCCGACCATTTAAGTCCAGAAGCCCAGAATACCATTCAGAGTATAGAAAATGACATGGCTGAGGGTTGAGATACTTTTGGCCACGCCCCTTTTGCCTAGAAGCCCCTAAACCCATTGAAATAGCATTAAGGGTTTAAATTCGTTAGGCCCCGCCCCTTTAGGTCCAGAAGCCCATAATACCATTCAGAGTATAGACCATGACATGGTTGAGGGTTGAGATACTTTTGGCCACGCCCCTTTTGCCTAGAAGCCCCTAAACCCATTGAAATAGCATTAAGGGTTTAAATTCGTTAGGCCCCGCCCCTTTGGGTCCAGAAGCCCTATAATACCATTCAGAGTATAGACCATGACATGGCTGAGGGTTGAGATACTTTTGACCACGCCCCTTTTGCCTAGAAGCCCCTAAACCCATTGAAATAGCATTGGGGGTTTAAATTCGTTAGGCCCCGCCCCTTTGGGTCCAGAAGCCCAGAATACCATTCAGAGTATAGACCATGACATGGTTGAGGGTTGAGATACTTTTGGCCACGCCCTTTTGCCTAGAAGCCCCTAAACCCATTGAAATAGCATTAAGGGTTTAAATTCGTTAGGCCCCGCCCCTTTGGGTCCAGAAGCCCAGAATACCATTCAGAGTATAGACCATGACATGGCTGAGGGTTGAGATACTTTTGGCCACGCCCCTTTTTCCTAGAAGCCCCTAAACCCATTGAAATAGCATTAAGGGTTTAAATTCGTTAGGCCCCGCCCCTTTGGGTCCAGAAGCCCAGAATACCATTCAGAGTATAGACCATGACATGGCTGAGGGTTGAGATACTTTTGGCCACGCCCCTTTTTCCTAGAAGCCCCTAAACCCATTGAAATAGCATTAAGGGTTTAAATTCGTTAGGCCCCGCCCCTTTGGGTCCAGAAGCCCAGAATACCATTCAGAGTATAGATCATGACATGGCTGAGGGTTGAGATACTTTTGGCCACGCCCCTTTTGCCTAGAAGCCCCTAAACCCATTGAAATAGCATTAAGGGTTTAAATTCGTTAGGCTCCGCCCCTTTGGGTCCAGAAGCCCAGAATACCATTCAGAGTATAGACCATGACATGGCTGAGGGTTGAGATACTTTTGGCCACGCCCCTTTTGCCTAGAAGCCCCTAAACCCCTTGAAATAGCATTGGGGTTTAAATTCGTTAGGCCCCGCCCCTTTGGGTCCAGAAGCCCATAATACCATTCAGAGTATAGACCATGACATGGCTGAGGGTTGAGATACTTTTAGCCACGCCCCTTTTGCCTAGAAGCCCGTAAACCCATTGAAATAGCATTAAGGGTTTAAATTCGTTAGGCCCCGCCCCTTTGGGTCCAGAAGCCCATAATACCATTCAGAGTATAGACCATGACATGGCTGAGGGTTGAGATACTTTTGACCACGCCCCTTTTGCCTAGAAGCCCCTAAACCCATTGAAATAGCATTGGGGGTTTAAATTCGTTAGGCCCCGCCCCTTTGGGTCCAGAAGCCCAGAATACCATTCAGAGTATAGACCATGACATGGTTGAGGGTTGAGATACTTTTGGCCACGCCCCTTTTGCCTAGAAGCCCCTAAACCCATTGAAATAGCATTAAGGGTTTAAATTCGTTAGGCCCCGCCCCTTTGGGTCCAGAAGCCCAGAATACCATTCAGAGTATAGACCATGACATGGCTGAGGGTTGAGATACTTTTGGCCACGCCCCTTTTTCCTAGAAGCCCCTAAACCCATTGAAATAGCATTAAGGGTTTAAATTCGTTAGGCCCCGCCCCTTTGGGTCCAGAAGCCCAGAATACCATTCAGAGTATAGACCATGACATGGCTGAGGGTTGAGATACTTTTGGCCACGCCCCTTTTTCCTAGAAGCCCCTAAACCCATTGAAATAGCATTAAGGGTTTAAATTCGTTAGGCCCCGCCCCTTTGGGTCCAGAAGCCCAGAATACCATTCAGAGTATAGACCATGGCATGGCTGAGGGTTGATATACTTTTGGCCACGCCCCTTTTGCCTAGAAGCCCCTAAACCCATTGAAATAGCTTTGGGGGTTTAAATTCGTTAGGCCCCGCCCCTTTGGGTCCAGAAGCCCAGAATACCATTCAGAGTATAGATCATGACATGGCTGAGGGTTGAGATACTTTTGGCCACGCCCCTTTTGCCTAGAAGCCCCTAAACCCATTGAAATAGCATTAAGGGTTTAAATTCGTTAGGCTCCGCCCCTTTGGGTCCAGAAGCCCAGAATACCATTCAGAGTATAGACCATGACATGGCTGAGGGTTGAGATACTTTTGGCCACGCCCCTTTTGCCTAGAAGCCCCTAAACCCCTTGAAATAGCATTGGGGGTTTAAATTCGTTAGGCCCCGCCCCTTTGGGTCCAGAAGCCCATAATACCATTCAGAGTATAGACCATGACATGGCTGAGGGTTGAGATACTTTTAGCCACGCCCCTTTTGCCTAGAAGCCCGTAAACCCATTGAAATAGCATTAAGGGTTTAAATTCGTTAGGCCCCGCCCCTTTGGGTCCAGAAGCCCATAATACCATTCAGAGTATAGACCATGACATGGCTGAGGGTTGAGATACTTTTGGCCACGACCCTTTTGCCTAGAAGCCCCTAAACCCATTGAAATAGCATTAAGGGTTTAAATTCGTTAGGCCCCGCCCCTTTGGGTCCAGAAGCCCAGAATACCATTCAGAGTATAGAACATGACATGGATGAGGGTTGAGATACTTTTGGCCACGCCCCTTTTTCCTAGAAGCCCCTAAACCCATTGAAATAGCATTAAGGGTTTAAATTCGTTAGGCCCCGCCCCTTTGGGTCCAGAAGCCCAGAATACCATTCAGAGTATAGACCATGACATGGCTGAGGGTTGAGATACTTTTGGCCACGCCCCTTTTGCCTAGAAGCCCCTAAACCCATTGAAATAGCATTAAGGGTTTAAATTCGTTAGGCCCCGCCCCTTTGGGTCAAGAAGCCCAGAATACCATTCAGAGTATAGACCATGACATGGCTGAGGGTTGAGATACTTTTGGCCACGCCCCTTTTTCCTAGAAGCCCCTAAACCCATTGAAATAGCATTAAGGGTTTAAATTCGTTAGGCCCCGCCCCTTTGGGTCCAGAAGCCCAGAATACCATTCAGAGTATAGACCATGGCATGGCTGAGGGTTGATATACTTTTGGCCACGCCCCTTTTGCCTAGAAGCCCCTAAACCCATTGAAATAGCTTTGGGGGTTTAAATTCGTTAGGCCCCGCCCCTTTGGGTCCAGAAGCCCAGAATACCATTCAGAGTATAGATCATGACATGGCTGAGGGTTGAGATACTTTTGGCCACGCCCCTTTTGCCTAGAAGCCCCTAAACCCATTGAAATAGCATTAAGGGTTTAAATTCGTTAGGCTCCGCCCCTTTGGGTCCAGAAGCCCAGAATACCATTCAGAGTATAGACCATGACATGGCTGAGGGTTGAGATACTTTTGGCCACGCCCCTTTTGCCTAGAAGCCCCTAAACCCCTTGAAATAGCATTGGGGGTTTAAATTCGTTAGGCCCCGCCCCTTTGGGTCCAGAAGCCCTTAATACCATTCAGAGTATAGACCATGACATGGCTGAGGGTTGAGATACTTTTAGCCACGCCCCTTTTGCCTAGAAGCCCGTAAACCCATTGAAATAGCATTAAGGGTTTAAATTCGTTAGGCCCCGCCCCTTTGGGTCCAGAAGCCCATAATACCATTCAGAGTATAGACCATGACATGGCTGAGGGTTGAGATACTTTTGACCACGCCCCTTTTGCCTAGAAGCCCCTAAACCCATTGAAATAGCATTGGGGGTTTAAATTCGTTAGGCCCCGCCCCTTTGGGTCCAGAAGCCCAGAATACCATTCAGAGTATAGACCATGACATGGTTGAGGGTTGAGATACTTTTGGCCACGCCCCTTTTGCCTAGAAGCCCCTAAACCCATTGAAATAGCATTAAGGGTTTAAATTCGTTAGGCCCCGCCCCTTTGGGTCCAGAAGCCCAGAATACCATTCAGAGTATAGACCATGACATGGCTGAGGGTTGAGATACTTTTGGCCACGCCCCTTTTTCCTAGAAGCCCCTAAACCCATTGAAATAGCATTAAGGGTTTAAATTCGTTAGGCCCCGCCCCTTTGGGTCCAGAAGCCCAGAATACCATTCAGAGTATAGACCATGACATGGCTGAGGGTTGAGATACTTTTGGCCACGCCCCTTTTTCCTAGAAGCCCCTAAACCCATTGAAATAGCATTAAGGGTTTAAATTCGTTAGGCCCCGCCCCTTTGGGTCCAGAAGCCCAGAATACCATTCAGAGTATAGACCATGGCATGGCTGAGGGTTGATATACTTTTGGCCACGCCCCTTTTGCCTAGAAGCCCCTAAACCCATTGAAATAGCTTTGGGGGTTTAAATTCGTTAGGCCCCGCCCCTTTGGGTCCAGAAGCCCAGAATACCATTCAGAGTATAGATCATGACATGGCTGAGGGTTGAGATACTTTTGGCCACGCCCCTTTTGCCTAGAAGCCCCTAAACCCATTGAAATAGCATTAAGGGTTTAAATTCGTTAGGCTCCGCCCCTTTGGGTCCAGAAGCCCAGAATACCATTCAGAGTATAGACCATGACATGGCTGAGGGTTGAGATACTTTTGGCCACGCCCCTTTTGCCTAGAAGCCCCTAAACCCCTTGAAATAGCATTGGGGGTTTAAATTCGTTAGGCCCCGCCCCTTTGGGTCCAGAAGCCCATAATACCATTCAGAGTATAGACCATGACATGGCTGAGGGTTGAGATACTTTTAGCCACGCCCCTTTTGCCTAGAAGCCCGTAAACCCATTGAAATAGCATTAAGGGTTTAAATTCGTTAGGCCCCGCCCCTTTGGGTCCAGAAGCCCATAATACCATTCAGAGTATAGACCATGACATGGCTGAGGGTTGAGATACTTTTGGCCACGACCCTTTTGCCTAGAAGCCCCTAAACCCATTGAAATAGCATTAAGGGTTTAAATTCGTTAGGCCCCGCCCCTTTGGGTCCAGAAGCCCAGAATACCATTCAGAGTATAGAACATGACATGGATGAGGGTTGAGATACTTTTGGCCACGCCCCTTTTTCCTAGAAGCCCCTAAACCCATTGAAATAGCATTAAGGGTTTAAATTCGTTAGGCCCCGCCCCTTTGGGTCCAGAAGCCCAGAATACCATTCAGAGTATAGACCATGACATGGCTGAGGGTTGAGATACTTTTGGCCACGCCCCTTTTGCCTAGAAGCCCCTAAACCCATTGAAATAGCATTAAGGGTTTAAATTCGTTAGGCCCCGCCCCTTTGGGTCAAGAAGCCCAGAATACCATTCAGAGTATAGACCATGACATGGCTGAGGGTTGAGATACTTTTGGCCACGCCCCTTTTGCCTAGAAGCCCCTAAACCCATTGAAATAGCATTAAGGGTTTAAATTCGTTAGGCCCGGCCCCTTTGGGTCCAGAAGCCCAGAATACAATTCAGAGTATAGACCATGACATGGCTGAGGGTTGAGATACTTTTGGCCACGCCCCTTTTGCCTAGAAGCCCCTAAACCCATTGAAATAGCATTAAGGGTTTAAATTCGTTAGGCCCCGCCCCTTTGGGTCCAGAAGCCCAGAATACCATTCAGAGTATAGACCATGACATGGCTGAGGGTTGAGATACTTTTGGCCACGCCCCTTTTGCCTAGAAGCCCCTAAACCCATTGAAATAGCATTAAGGGTTTAAATTCGTTAGGCCCCGCCCCTTTGGGTCCAGAAGCCCAGAATACCATTCAGAGTATAGACCATGACATGGCTGAGGGTTGAGATACTTTTAGCCACGCCCCTTTTGCCTAGAAGCCCCTAAACCCATTGAAATAACATTAAGGGTTTAAATTCGTTAGGCCCCGCCCCTTTGGGTCCAGAAGCCCAGAATACCATTCAGAGTATAGACCATGACATGGCTGAGGGTTGAGATACTTTTGGCCACGCCCCTTTTGCCTAGAAGCCCCTAAACCCATTGAAATAGCATTAAGGGTTTAAATTCGTTAGGCCCCGACCATTTAAGTCCAGAAGCCCAGAATACCATTCAGAGTATAGAAAATGACATGGCTGAGGGTTGAGATACTTTTGGCCACGCCCCTTTTGCCTAGAAGCCCCTAAACCCATTGAAATAGCATTAAGGGTTTAAATTCGTTAGGCCCCGCCCCTTTAGGTCCAGAAGCCCATAATACCATTCAGAGTATAGACCATGACATGGTTGAGGGTTGAGATACTTTTGGCCACGCCCCTTTTGCCTAGAAGCCCCTAAACCCATTGAAATAGCATTAAGGGTTTAAATTCGTTAGGCCCCGCCCCTTTGGGTCCAGAAGCCCATAATACCATTCAGAGTATAGACCATGACATGGCTGAGGGTTGAGATACTTTTGACCACGCCCCTTTTGCCTAGAAGCCCCTAAACCCATTGAAATAGCATTGGGGGTTTAAATTCGTTAGGCCCCGCCCCTTTGGGTCCAGAAGCCCAGAATACCATTCAGAGTATAGACCATGACATGGTTGAGGGTTGAGATACTTTTGGCCACGCCCCTTTTGCCTAGAAGCCCCTAAACCCATTGAAATAGCATTAAGGGTTTAAATTCGTTAGGCCCCGCCCCTTTGGGTCCAGAAGCCCAGAATACCATTCAGAGTATAGACCATGACATGGCTGAGGGTTGAGATACTTTTGGCCACGCCCCTTTTTCCTAGAAGCCCCTAAACCCATTGAAATAGCATTAAGGGTTTAAATTCGTTAGGCCCCGCCCCTTTGGGTCCAGAAGCCCAGAATACCATTCAGAGTATAGACCATGACATGGCTGAGGGTTGAGATACTTTTGGCCACGCCCCTTTTTCCTAGAAGCCCCTAAACCCATTGAAATAGCATTAAGGGTTTAAATTCGTTAGGCCCCGCCCCTTTGGGTCCAGAAGCCCAGAATACCATTCAGAGTATAGACCATGGCATGGCTGAGGGTTGATATACTTTTGGCCACGCCCCTTTTGCCTAGAAGCCCCTAAACCCATTGAAATAGCTTTGGGGGTTTAAATTCGTTAGGCCCCGCCCCTTTGGGTCCAGAAGCCCAGAATACCATTCAGAGTATAGATCATGACATGGCTGAGGGTTGAGATACTTTTGGCCACGCCCCTTTTTCCTAGAAGCCCCTAAACCCATTGAAATAGCATTAAGGGTTTAAATTCGTTAGGCCCGGCCCCTTTGGGTCCAGAAGCCCATAATACCATTCAGAGTATAGACCATGACATGGCTGAGGGTTGAGATACTTTTGACCACGCCCCTTTTGCCTAGAAGCCCCTAAACCCATTGAAATAGCATTGGGGGTTTAAATTCGTTAGGCCCCGCCCCTTTGGGTCCAGAAGCCCAGAATACCATTCAGAGTATAGACCATGACATGGTTGAGGGTTGAGATACTTTTGGCCACGCCCCTTTTGCCTAGAAGCCCCTAAACCCATTGAAATAGCATTAAGGGTTTAAATTCGTTAGGCCCCGCCCCTTTGGGTCCAGAAGCCCAGAATACCATTCAGAGTATAGACCATGACATGGCTGAGGGTTGAGATACTTTTGGCCACGCCCCTTTTTCCTAGAAGCCCCTAAACCCATTGAAATAGCATTAAGGGTTTAAATTCGTTAGGCCCCGCCCCTTTGGGTCCAGAAGCCCAGAATACCATTCAGAGTATAGACCATGGCATGGCTGAGGGTTGATATACTTTTGGCCACGCCCCTTTTGCCTAGAAGCCCCTAAACCCATTGAAATAGCTTTGGGGGTTTAAATTCGTTAGGCCCCGCCCCTTTGGGTCCAGAAGCCCAGAATACCATTCAGAGTATAGACCATGACATGGCTGAGGGTTGAGATACTTTTAGCCACGCCCCTTTTGCCTAGAAGCCCGTAAACCCATTGAAATAGCATTAAGGGTTTAAATTCGTTAGGCCCCGCCCCTTTGGGTCCAGAAGCCCATAATACCATTCAGAGTATAGACCATGACATGGCTGAGGGTTGAGATACTTTTGGCCACGCCCCTTTTGCCTAGAAGCCCCTAAACCCATTGAAATAGCATTAAGGGTTTAAATTCGTTAGGCCCCGCCCCTTTGGGTCCAGAAGCCCAGAATACCATTCAGAGTATAGAACATGACATGGATGAGGGTTGAGATACTTTTGGCCACGCCCCTTTTTCCTAGAAGCCCCTAAACCCATTGAAATAGCATTAAGGGTTTAAATTCGTTAGGCCCCGCCCCTTTGGGTCCAGAAACCCAGAATACCATTCAGAGTATAGACCATGACATGACTGAGGGTTGATATACTTTTGGCCACGCCCCTTTTTCCTAGAAGCCCCTAAACCCATTGAAATAGCATTAAGGGTTTAAATTTGTTAGGCCCCGCCCCTTTGGGTCAAGAAGCCCAGAATACCATTCAGAGTATAGACAATGACATGGCTGAGGGTTGAGATACTTTTGGCCACGCCCCTTTTGCCTAGAAGCCCCTAAACCCATTGAAATAGCATTAAGGGTTTAAATTCGTTAGGCCCCGCCCCTTTAAGTCCAGAAGCCCAGAATACCATTCAGAGTATAGACCATGACATGGCTGAGGGTTGAGATACTTTTGGCCACGCCCCTTTTGCCTAGAAGCCCCTAAACCCATTGAAATAGCATTAAGGGTTTAAATTCGTTAGGCCCCGCCCCTTTGGGTCAAGAAGCCCATAATACCATTCAGAGTATAGACCATGACATGGCTGAGGGTTGAGATACTTTTGGCCACGCCCCTTTTGCCTAGAAGCCCCTAAACCCCTTGAAATAGCATTAAGGGTTTAAATTCGTTAGGCCCCGCCCCTTTGGGTCCAGAAGCCCATAATACCATTCAGAGTATAGACCATGACATGGCTGAGGGTTGAGATACTTTTAACCACGCCCCTTTTGCCTAGAAGCCCCTAAACCCATTGAAATAGCATTAAGGGTTTAAATTCGTTAGGCCCGGCCCCTTTGGGTCCAGAAGCCCAGAATACCATTCAGAGTATAGACCATGACATGGCTGAGGGTTGAGATACTTTTGGCCAAGCCCATTTTGCCTAGAAGCCCCTAAACTCATTGAAATATCATTAAGGGTTTAAATTCGTTAGGCCCCGCCCCTTTGGGTCCAGAAGCCCAGAATACCATTCAGAGTATAGACCATGGCATGGCTGAGGGTTGATATACTTTTGGCCACGCCCCTTTTGCCTAGAAGCCCCTAAACCCATTGAAATAGCATTAAGGGTTTAAATTCGTTAGGCCCCGCCCCTTTAGGTCAAGAAGCGCATAATACCATTCAGAGTATAGACCATGACATGGCTGAGGGTTGAGATACTTTTGGCCACGCCCCTTTTGCCTAGAAGCCCCTAAACCCCTTGAAATAGCATTAAGGGTTTAAATTCGTTAGGCCCCGCCCCTTTGGGTCCAGAAGCCCATAATACCATTCAGAGTATAGACCATGACATGGCTGAGGGTTGAGATACTTTTAGCCACGCCCCTTTTGCCTAGAAGCCCCTAAACCCATTGAAATAACATTAAGGGTTTAAATTCGTTAGGCCCCGCCCCTTTGGGTCCAGAAGCCCAGAATACCATTCAGAGTATAGACCATGACATGGCTGAGGGTTGAGATACTTTTGGCCACGCCCCTTTTGCCTAGAAGCCCCTAAACCCATTGAAATAGCATTAAGGGTTTAAATTCGTTAGGCCCCGACCATTTAAGTCCAGAAGCCCAGAATACCATTCAGAGTATAGAAAATGACATGGCTGAGGGTTGAGATACTTTTGGCCACGCCCCTTTTGCCTAGAAGCCCCTAAACCCATTGAAATAGCATTAAGGGTTTAAATTCGTTAGGCCCCGCCCCTTTAGGTCCAGAAGCCCATAATACCATTCAGAGTATAGACCATGACATGGTTGAGGGTTGAGATACTTTTGGCCACGCCCCTTTTGCCTAGAAGCCCCTAAACCCATTGAAATAGCATTAAGGGTTTAAATTCGTTAGGCCCCGCCCCTTTGGGTCCAGAAGCCCATAATACCATTCAGAGTATAGACCATGACATGGCTGAGGGTTGAGATACTTTTGACCACGCCCCTTTTGCCTAGAAGCCCCTAAACCCATTGAAATAGCATTGGGGGTTTAAATTCGGTAGGCCCCGCCCCTTTGGGTCCAGAAGCCCAGAATACCATTCAGAGTATAGACCATGACATGGTTGAGGGTTGAGATACTTTTGGCCACGCCCCTTTTGCCTAGAAGCCCCTAAACCCATTGAAATAGCATTAAGGGTTTAAATTCGTTAGGCCCCGCCCCTTTGGGTCCAGAAGCCCAGAATACCATTCAGAGTATAGACCATGACATGGCTGAGGGTTGAGATACTTTTGGCCACGCCCCTTTTTCCTAGAAGCCCCTAAACCCATTGAAATAGCATTAAGGGTTTAAATTCGTTAGGCCCCGCCCCTTTGGGTCCAGAAGCCCAGAATACCATTCAGAGTATAGACCATGACATGGCTGAGGGTTGAGATACTTTTGGCCACGCCCCTTTTTCCTAGAAGCCCCTAAACCCATTGAAATAGCATTAAGGGTTTAAATTCGTTAGGCCCCGCCCCTTTGGGTCCAGAAGCCCAGAATACCATTCAGAGTATAGATCATGACATGGCTGAGGGTTGAGATACTTTTGGCCACGCCCCTTTTGCCTAGAAGCCCCTAAACCCATTGAAATAGCATTAAGGGTTTAAATTCGTTAGGCTCCGCCCCTTTGGGTCCAGAAGCCCAGAATACCATTCAGAGTATAGACCATGACATGGCTGAGGGTTGAGATACTTTTGGCCACGCCCCTTTTGCCTAGAAGCCCCTAAACCCCTTGAAATAGCATTGGGGGTTTAAATTCGTTAGGCCCCGCCCCTTTGGGTCCAGAAGCCCATAATACCATTCAGAGTATAGACCATGACATGGCTGAGGGTTGAGATACTTTTAGCCACGCCCCTTTTGCCTAGAAGCCCGTAAACCCATTGAAATAGCATTAAGGGTTTAAATTCGTTAGGCCCCGCCCCTTTGGGTCCAGAAGCCCATAATACCATTCAGAGTATAGACCATGACATGGCTGAGGGTTGAGATACTTTTGACCACGCCCCTTTTGCCTAGAAGCCCCTAAACCCATTGAAATAGCATTGGGGGTTTAAATTCGTTAGGCCCCGCCCCTTTGGGTCCAGAAGCCCAGAATACCATTCAGAGTATAGACCATGACATGGTTGAGGGTTGAGATACTTTTGGCCACGCCCCTTTTGCCTAGAAGCCCCTAAACCCATTGAAATAGCATTAAGGGTTTAAATTCGTTAGGCCCCGCCCCTTTGGGTCCAGAAGCCCAGAATACCATTCAGAGTATAGACCATGACATGGCTGAGGGTTGAGATACTTTTGGCCACGCCCCTTTTTCCTAGAAGCCCCTAAACCCATTGAAATAGCATTAAGGGTTTAAATTCGTTAGGCCCCGCCCCTTTGGGTCCAGAAGCCCAGAATACCATTCAGAGTATAGACCATGACATGGCTGAGGGTTGAGATACTTTTGGCCACGCCCCTTTTTCCTAGAAGCCCCTAAACCCATTGAAATAGCATTAAGGGTTTAAATTCGTTAGGCCCCGCCCCTTTGGGTCCAGAAGCCCAGAATACCATTCAGAGTATAGACCATGGCATGGCTGAGGGTTGATATACTTTTGGCCACGCCCCTTTTGCCTAGAAGCCCCTAAACCCATTGAAATAGCTTTGGGGGTTTAAATTCGTTAGGCCCCGCCCCTTTGGGTCCAGAAGCCCAGAATACCATTCAGAGTATAGATCATGACATGGCTGAGGGTTGAGATACTTTTGGCCACGCCCCTTTTGCCTAGAAGCCCCTAAACCCATTGAAATAGCATTAAGGGTTTAAATTCGTTAGGCTCCGCCCCTTTGGGTCCAGAAGCCCAGAATACCATTCAGAGTATAGACCATGACATGGCTGAGGGTTGAGATACTTTTGGCCACGCCCCTTTTGCCTAGAAGCCCCTAAACCCCTTGAAATAGCATTGGGGGTTTAAATTCGTTAGGCCCCGCCCCTTTGGGTCCAGAAGCCCATAATACCATTCAGAGTATAGACCATGACATGGCTGAGGGTTGAGATACTTTTAGCCACGCCCCTTTTGCCTAGAAGCCCGTAAACCCATTGAAATAGCATTAAGGGTTTAAATTCGTTAGGCCCCGCCCCTTTGGGTCCAGAAGCCCATAATACCATTCAGAGTATAGACCATGACATGGCTGAGGGTTGAGATACTTTTGGCCACGACCCTTTTGCCTAGAAGCCCCTAAACCCATTGAAATAGCATTAAGGGTTTAAATTCGTTAGGCCCCGCCCCTTTGGGTCCAGAAGCCCAGAATACCATTCAGAGTATAGAACATGACATGGATGAGGGTTGAGATACTTTTGGCCACGCCCCTTTTTCCTAGAAGCCCCTAAACCCATTGAAATAGCATTAAGGGTTTAAATTCGTTAGGCCCCGCCCCTTTGGGTCCAGAAGCCCAGAATACCATTCAGAGTATAGACCATGACATGGCTGAGGGTTGAGATACTTTTGGCCACGCCCCTTTTGCCTAGAAGCCCCTAAACCCATTGAAATAGCATTAAGGGTTTAAATTCGTTAGGCCCCGCCCCTTTGGGTCAAGAAGCCCAGAATACCATTCAGAGTATAGACCATGACATGGCTGAGGGTTGAGATACTTTTGGCCACGCCCCTTTTTCCTAGAAGCCCCTAAACCCATTGAAATAGCATTAAGGGTTTAAATTCGTTAGGCCCCGCCCCTTTGGGTCCAGAAGCCCAGAATACCATTCAGAGTATAGACCATGGCATGGCTGAGGGTTGATATACTTTTGGCCACGCCCCTTTTGCCTAGAAGCCCCTAAACCCATTGAAATAGCTTTGGGGGTTTAAATTCGTTAGGCCCCGCCCCTTTGGGTCCAGAAGCCCAGAATACCATTCAGAGTATAGATCATGACATGGCTGAGGGTTGAGATACTTTTGGCCACGCCCCTTTTGCCTAGAAGCCCCTAAACCCATTGAAATAGCATTAAGGGTTTAAATTCGTTAGGCTCCGCCCCTTTGGGTCCAGAAGCCCAGAATACCATTCAGAGTATAGACCATGACATGGCTGAGGGTTGAGATACTTTTGGCCACGCCCCTTTTGCCTAGAAGCCCCTAAACCCCTTGAAATAGCATTGGGGGTTTAAATTCGTTAGGCCCCGCCCCTTTGGGTCCAGAAGCCCTTAATACCATTCAGAGTATAGACCATGACATGGCTGAGGGTTGAGATACTTTTAGCCACGCCCCTTTTGCCTAGAAGCCCGTAAACCCATTGAAATAGCATTAAGGGTTTAAATTCGTTAGGCCCCGCCCCTTTGGGTCCAGAAGCCCATAATACCATTCAGAGTATAGACCATGACATGGCTGAGGGTTGAGATACTTTTGACCACGCCCCTTTTGCCTAGAAGCCCCTAAACCCATTGAAATAGCATTGGGGGTTTAAATTCGTTAGGCCCCGCCCCTTTGGGTCCAGAAGCCCAGAATACCATTCAGAGTATAGACCATGACATGGTTGAGGGTTGAGATACTTTTGGCCACGCCCCTTTTGCCTAGAAGCCCCTAAACCCATTGAAATAGCATTAAGGGTTTAAATTCGTTAGGCCCCGCCCCTTTGGGTCCAGAAGCCCAGAATACCATTCAGAGTATAGACCATGACATGGCTGAGGGTTGAGATACTTTTGGCCACGCCCCTTTTTCCTAGAAGCCCCTAAACCCATTGAAATAGCATTAAGGGTTTAAATTCGTTAGGCCCCGCCCCTTTGGGTCCAGAAGCCCAGAATACCATTCAGAGTATAGACCATGACATGGCTGAGGGTTGAGATACTTTTGGCCACGCCCCTTTTTCCTAGAAGCCCCTAAACCCATTGAAATAGCATTAAGGGTTTAAATTCGTTAGGCCCCGCCCCTTTGGGTCCAGAAGCCCAGAATACCATTCAGAGTATAGACCATGGCATGGCTGAGGGTTGATATACTTTTGGCCACGCCCCTTTTGCCTAGAAGCCCCTAAACCCATTGAAATAGCTTTGGGGGTTTAAATTCGTTAGGCCCCGCCCCTTTGGGTCCAGAAGCCCAGAATACCATTCAGAGTATAGATCATGACATGGCTGAGGGTTGAGATACTTTTGGCCACGCCCCTTTTGCCTAGAAGCCCCTAAACCCATTGAAATAGCATTAAGGGTTTAAATTCGTTAGGCTCCGCCCCTTTGGGTCCAGAAGCCCAGAATACCATTCAGAGTATAGACCATGACATGGCTGAGGGTTGAGATACTTTTGGCCACGCCCCTTTTGCCTAGAAGCCCCTAAACCCCTTGAAATAGCATTGGGGGTTTAAATTCGTTAGGCCCCGCCCCTTTGGGTCCAGAAGCCCATAATACCATTCAGAGTATAGACCATGACATGGCTGAGGGTTGAGATACTTTTAGCCACGCCCCTTTTGCCTAGAAGCCCGTAAACCCATTGAAATAGCATTAAGGGTTTAAATTCGTTAGGCCCCGCCCCTTTGGGTCCAGAAGCCCATAATACCATTCAGAGTATAGACCATGACATGGCTGAGGGTTGAGATACTTTTGGCCACGACCCTTTTGCCTAGAAGCCCCTAAACCCATTGAAATAGCATTAAGGGTTTAAATTCGTTAGGCCCCGCCCCTTTGGGTCCAGAAGCCCAGAATACCATTCAGAGTATAGAACATGACATGGATGAGGGTTGAGATACTTTTGGCCACGCCCCTTTTTCCTAGAAGCCCCTAAACCCATTGAAATAGCATTAAGGGTTTAAATTCGTTAGGCCCCGCCCCTTTGGGTCCAGAAGCCCAGAATACCATTCAGAGTATAGACCATGACATGGCTGAGGGTTGAGATACTTTTGGCCACGCCCCTTTTGCCTAGAAGCCCCTAAACCCATTGAAATAGCATTAAGGGTTTAAATTCGTTAGGCCCCGCCCCTTTGGGTCAAGAAGCCCAGAATACCATTCAGAGTATAGACCATGACATGGCTGAGGGTTGAGATACTTTTGGCCACGCCCCTTTTGCCTAGAAGCCCCTAAACCCATTGAAATAGCATTAAGGGTTTAAATTCGTTAGGCCCGGCCCCTTTGGGTCCAGAAGCCCAGAATACAATTCAGAGTATAGACCATGACATGGCTGAGGGTTGAGATACTTTTGGCCACGCCCCTTTTGCCTAGAAGCCCCTAAACCCATTGAAATAGCATTAAGGGTTTAAATTCGTTAGGCCCCGCCCCTTTGGGTCCAGAAGCCCAGAATACCATTCAGAGTATAGACCATGACATGGCTGAGGGTTGAGATACTTTTGGCCACGCCCCTTTTGCCTAGAAGCCCCTAAACCCATTGAAATAGCATTAAGGGTTTAAATTCGTTAGGCCCCGCCCCTTTGGGTCCAGAAGCCCAGAATACCATTCAGAGTATAGACCATGACATGGCTGAGGGTTGAGATACTTTTAGCCACGCCCCTTTTGCCTAGAAGCCCCTAAACCCATTGAAATAACATTAAGGGTTTAAATTCGTTAGGCCCCGCCCCTTTGGGTCCAGAAGCCCAGAATACCATTCAGAGTATAGACCATGACATGGCTGAGGGTTGAGATACTTTTGGCCACGCCCCTTTTGCCTAGAAGCCCCTAAACCCATTGAAATAGCATTAAGGGTTTAAATTCGTTAGGCCCCGACCATTTAAGTCCAGAAGCCCAGAATACCATTCAGAGTATAGAAAATGACATGGCTGAGGGTTGAGATACTTTTGGCCACGCCCCTTTTGCCTAGAAGCCCCTAAACCCATTGAAATAGCATTAAGGGTTTAAATTCGTTAGGCCCCGCCCCTTTAGGTCCAGAAGCCCATAATACCATTCAGAGTATAGACCATGACATGGTTGAGGGTTGAGATACTTTTGGCCACGCCCCTTTTGCCTAGAAGCCCCTAAACCCATTGAAATAGCATTAAGGGTTTAAATTCGTTAGGCCCCGCCCCTTTGGGTCCAGAAGCCCATAATACCATTCAGAGTATAGACCATGACATGGCTGAGGGTTGAGATACTTTTGACCACGCCCCTTTTGCCTAGAAGCCCCTAAACCCATTGAAATAGCATTGGGGGTTTAAATTCGTTAGGCCCCGCCCCTTTGGGTCCAGAAGCCCAGAATACCATTCAGAGTATAGACCATGACATGGTTGAGGGTTGAGATACTTTTGGCCACGCCCCTTTTGCCTAGAAGCCCCTAAACCCATTGAAATAGCATTAAGGGTTTAAATTCGTTAGGCCCCGCCCCTTTGGGTCCAGAAGCCCAGAATACCATTCAGAGTATAGACCATGACATGGCTGAGGGTTGAGATACTTTTGGCCACGCCCCTTTTTCCTAGAAGCCCCTAAACCCATTGAAATAGCATTAAGGGTTTAAATTCGTTAGGCCCCGCCCCTTTGGGTCCAGAAGCCCAGAATACCATTCAGAGTATAGACCATGACATGGCTGAGGGTTGAGATACTTTTGGCCACGCCCCTTTTTCCTAGAAGCCCCTAAACCCATTGAAATAGCATTAAGGGTTTAAATTCGTTAGGCCCCGCCCCTTTGGGTCCAGAAGCCCAGAATACCATTCAGAGTATAGACCATGGCATGGCTGAGGGTTGATATACTTTTGGCCACGCCCCTTTTGCCTAGAAGCCCCTAAACCCATTGAAATAGCTTTGGGGGTTTAAATTCGTTAGGCCCCGCCCCTTTGGGTCCAGAAGCCCAGAATACCATTCAGAGTATAGATCATGACATGGCTGAGGGTTGAGATACTTTTGGCCACGCCCCTTTTGCCTAGAAGCCCCTAAACCCATTGAAATAGCATTAAGGGTTTAAATTCGTTAGGCTCCGCCCCTTTGGGTCCAGAAGCCCAGAATACCATTCAGAGTATAGACCATGACATGGCTGAGGGTTGAGATACTTTTGGCCACGCCCCTTTTGCCTAGAAGCCCCTAAACCCCTTGAAATAGCATTGGGGGTTTAAATTCGTTAGGCCCCGCCCCTTTGGGTCCAGAAGCCCATAATACCATTCAGAGTATAGACCATGACATGGCTGAGGGTTGAGATACTTTTAGCCACGCCCCTTTTGCCTAGAAGCCCGTAAACCCATTGAAATAGCATTAAGGGTTTAAATTCGTTAGGCCCCGCCCCTTTGGGTCCAGAAGCCCATAATACCATTCAGAGTATAGACCATGACATGGCTGAGGGTTGAGATACTTTTGACCACGCCCCTTTTGCCTAGAAGCCCCTAAACCCATTGAAATAGCATTGGGGGTTTAAATTCGTTAGGCCCCGCCCCTTTGGGTCCAGAAGCCCAGAATACCATTCAGAGTATAGACCATGACATGGTTGAGGGTTGAGATACTTTTGGCCACGCCCCTTTTGCCTAGAAGCCCCTAAACCCATTGAAATAGCATTAAGGGTTTAAATTCGTTAGGCCCCGCCCCTTTGGGTCCAGAAGCCCAGAATACCATTCAGAGTATAGACCATGACATGGCTGAGGGTTGAGATACTTTTGGCCACGCCCCTTTTTCCTAGAAGCCCCTAAACCCATTGAAATAGCATTAAGGGTTTAAATTCGTTAGGCCCCGCCCCTTTGGGTCCAGAAGCCCAGAATACCATTCAGAGTATAGACCATGACATGGCTGAGGGTTGAGATACTTTTGGCCACGCCCCTTTTTCCTAGAAGCCCCTAAACCCATTGAAATAGCATTAAGGGTTTAAATTCGTTAGGCCCCGCCCCTTTGGGTCCAGAAGCCCAGAATACCATTCAGAGTATAGACCATGGCATGGCTGAGGGTTGATATACTTTTGTCCACGCCCCTTTTGCCTAGAAGCCCCTAAACCCATTGAAATAGCTTTGGGGGTTTAAATTCGTTAGGCCCCGCCCCTTTGGGTCCAGAAGCCCAGAATACCATTCAGAGTATAGATCATGACATGGCTGAGGGTTGAGATACTTTTGGCCACGCCCCTTTTGCCTAGAACCCCTAAACCCATTGAAATAGCATTAAGGGTTTAAATTCGTTAGGCTCCGCCCCTTTGGGTCCAGAAGCCCAGAATACCATTCAGAGTATAGACCATGACATGGCTGAGGGTTGAGATACTTTTGGCCACGCCCCTTTTGCCTAGAAGCCCCTAAACCCCTTGAAATAGCATTGGGGGTTTAAATTCGTTAGGCCCCGCCCCTTTGGGTCCAGAAGCCCATAATACCATTCAGAGTATAGATCATGACATGGCTGAGGGTTGAGATACTTTTAGCCACGCCCCTTTTGCCTAGAAGCCCGTAAACCCATTGAAATAGCATTAAGGGTTTAAATTCGTTAGGCCCCGCCCCTTTGGGTCCAGAAGCCCATAATACCATTCAGAGTATAGACCATGACATGGCTGAGGGTTGAGATACTTTTGGCCACGACCCTTTTGCCTAGAAGCCCCTAAACCCATTGAAATAGCATTAAGGGTTTAAATTCGTTAGGCCCCGCCCCTTTGGGTCCAGAAGCCCAGAATACCATTCAGAGTATAGAACATGACATGGATGAGGGTTGAGATACTTTTGGCCACGCCCCTTTTTCCTAGAAGCCCCTAAACCCATTGAAATAGCATTAAGGGTTTAAATTCGTTAGGCCCCGCCCCTTTGGGTCCAGAAGCCCAGAATACCATTCAGAGTATAGACCATGACATGGCTGAGGGTTGAGATACTTTTGGCCACGCCCCTTTTGCCTAGAAGCCCCTAAACCCATTGAAATAGCATTAAGGGTTTAAATTCGTTAGGCCCCGCCCCTTTGGGTCAAGAAGCCCAGAATACCATTCAAAGTATAGACCATGACATGGCTGAGGGTTGAGATACTTTTGGCCACGCCCCTTTTGCCTAGAAGCCCCTAAACCCATTGAAATAGCATTAAGGGTTTAAATTCGTTAGGCCCGGCCCCTTTGGGTCCAGAAGCCCAGAATACAATTCAGAGTATAGACCATGACATGGCTGAGGGTTGAGATACTTTTGGCCACGCCCCTTTTGCCTAGAAGCCCCTAAACCCATTGAAATAGCATTAAGGGTTTAAATTCGTTAGGCCCCGCCCCTTTGGGTCCAGAAGCCCAGAATACCATTCAGAGTATAGACCATGACATGGCTGAGGGTTGAGATACTTTTAGCCACGCCCCTTTTGCCTAGAAGCCCCTAAACTCATTGAAATATCATTAAGGGTTTAAATTCGTTAGGCCCCGCCCCTTTAAGTCCAGAAGCCCAGAATACCATTCAGAGTATAGACCATGACATGACTGAGGGTTGATATACTTTTGGCCACGCCCCTTTTTCCTAGAAGCCCCTAAACCCATTGAAATAGCATTAAGGGTTTAAATTTGTTAGGCCCCGCCCCTTTGGGTCAAGAAGCCCAGAATACCATTCAGAGTATAGACAATGACATGGCTGAGGGTTGAGATACTTTTGGCCACGCCCCTTTTGCCTAGAAGCCCCTAAACCCATTGAAATAGCATTAAGGGTTTAAATTCGTTAGGCCCCGCCCCTTTAAGTCCAGAAGCCCAGAATACCATTCAGAGTATAGACCATGACATGGCTGAGGGTTGAGATACTTTTGGCCACGCCCCTTTTGCCTAGAAGCCCCTAAACCCATTGAAATAGCATTAAGGGTTTAAATTCGTTAGGCCCCGCCCCTTTGGGTCAAGAAGCCCATAATACCATTCAGAGTATAGACCATGACATGGCTGAGGGTTGAGATACTTTTGGCCACTCCCCTTTTGCCTAGAAGCCCCTAAACCCCTTGAAATAGCATTAAGGGTTTAAATTCGTTAGGCCCCGCCCCTTTGGGTCCAGAAGCCCATAATACCATTCAGAGTATAGACCATGACATGGCTGAGGGTTGAGATACTTTTAACCACGCCCCTTTTGCCTAGAAGCCCCTAAACCCATTGAAATAGCATTAAGGGTTTAAATTCGTTAGGCCCCGCCCCTTTGGGTCCAGAAGCCCAGAATACCATTCAGAGTATAGACCATGACATGGCTGAGGGTTGAGATACTTTTGGCCACGCCCATTTTGCCTAGAAGCCCCTAAACTCATTGAAATATCATTAAGGGTTTAAATTCGTTAGGCCCCGCCCCTTTGGGTCCAGAAGCCCAGAATACCATTCAGAGTATAGACCATGGCATGTCTAAGGGTTGATATACTTTTGGCCACGCCCCTTTTGCCTAGAAGCCCCTAAACCCATTGAAATAGCATTAAGGGTTTAAATTCGTTAGGCCCCGCCCCTTTGGGTCAAGAAGCCCATAATACCATTCAGAGTATAGACCATGACATGGCTGAGGGTTGAGATACTTTTGGCCACGCCCCTTTTGCCTAGAAGCCCCTAAACCCCTTGAAATAGCATTAAGGGTTTAAATTCGTTAGGCCCCGCCCCTTTGGGTCCAGAAGCCCATAATACCATTCAGAGTATAGACCATGACATGGCTGAGGGTTGAGATACTTTTAGCCACGCCCCTTTTGCCTAGAAGCCCCTAAACCCATTGAAATAGCATTAAGGGTTTAAATTCGTTAGGCCCCGCCCCTTTGGGTCCAGAAGCCCAGAATACCATTCAGAGTATAGACCATGACATGGCTGAGGGTTGAGATACTTTTGGCCACGCCCCTTTTGCCTAGAAGCCCCTAAACCCATTGAAATAGCATTAAGGGTTTAAATTCGTTAGGCCCCGACCATTTAAGTCCAGAAGCCCAGAATACCATTCAGAGTATAGAAAATGACATGGCTGAGGGTTGAGATACTTTTGGCCACGCCCCATTTTGCCTAGAAGCCCCATAACCCATTGAAATAGCATTAAGGGTTTAAATTCGTTAGGCCCCGCCCCTTTGGGTCCAGAAGCCCAGAATACAATTCAGAGTATAGACCATGACATGGCTGAGGGTTGAGATACTTTTGGCCACGCCCCTTTTGCCTAGAAGCCCCTAAACCCATTGAAATAGCATTAAGGGTTTAAATTCGTTAGGCCCCGCCCCTTTGGGTCCAGAAGCCCAGAATACCATTCAGAGTATAGACCATGACATGGCTGAGGGTTGAGATACTTTTAGCCACGCCCCTTTTGCCTAGAAGCCCCTAAACTCATTGAAATATCATTAAGGGTTTAAATTCGTTAGGCCCCGCCCCTTTAAGTCCAGAAGCCCAGAATACCATTCAGAGTATAGACCATGACATGACTGAGGGTTGATATACTTTTGGCCACGCCCCTTTTTCCTAGAAGCCCCTAAACCCATTGAAATAGCATTAAGGGTTTAAATTTGTTAGGCCCCGCCCCTTTGGGTCAAGAAGCCCAGAATACCATTCAGAGTATAGACAATGACATGGCTGAGGGTTGAGATACTTTTGGCCACGCCCCATTTTGCCTAGAAGCCCCATAACCCATTGAAATAGCATTAAGGGTTTAAATTCGTTAGGCCCCGCCCCTTTGGGTCCAGAAGCCCAGAATACAATTCAGAGTATAGACCATGACATGGCTGAGGGTTGAGATACTTTTGGCCACGCCCCTTTTGCCTAGAAGCCCCTAAACCCATTGAAATAGCATTAAGGGTTTAAATTCGTTAGGCCCCGCCCCTTTGGGTCCAGAAGCCCAGAATACCATTCAGAGTATAGACCATGACATGGCTGAGGGTTGAGATACTTTTAGCCACGCCCCTTTTGCCTAGAAGCCCCTAAACTCATTGAAATATCATTAAGGGTTTAAATTCGTTAGGCCCCGCCCCTTTAAGTCCAGAAGCCCAGAATACCATTCAGAGTATAGACCATGACATGACTGAGGGTTGATATACTTTTGGCCACGCCCCTTTTTCCTAGAAGCCCCTAAACCCATTGAAATAGCATTAAGGGTTTAAATTTGTTAGGCCCCGCCCCTTTGGGTCAAGAAGCCCAGAATACCATTCAGAGTATAGACAATGACATGGCTGAGGGTTGAGATACTTTTGGCCACGCCCCTTTTGCCTAGAAGCCCCTAAACCCATTGAAATAGCATTAAGGGTTTAAATTCGTTAGGCCCCGCCCCTTTAAGTCCAGAAGCCCAGAATACAATTCAGAGTATAGACCATGACATGGCTGAGGGTTGAGATACTTTTGGCCACGCCCCTTTTGTCTAGAAGCCCCTAAACTTATTGAAATAGCATTAAGGGTTTAAATTCGTTAGGCCCCGCCCCTTTGGGTCCAGAAGCCCATAATACCATTCAGAGTATAGACCATGACATGGCTGAGGGTTGAGATACTTTTGGCCACGCCCCTTTTGCCTAGAAGCCCCTAAACCCATTGAAATAGCATTAAGGGTTTAAATTCGTTAGGCCCCGCCCCTTTGGGTCCAGAAGCCCAGAATACCATTCAGAGTATAGAACATGACATGGCTGAGGGTTGAGATACTTTTGGCCACGCCCCTTTTGCCTAGAAGCCCCTAAACCCATTGAAATAGCTTTGGGGGTTTAAATTCGTTAGGCCCCGCCCCTTTGGGTCCAGAAGCCCATAATACCATTCAGAGTATAGACCATGACATGGCTGAGGGTTGAGATACTTTTGGCCACGCCCCTTTTGCCTAGAAGCCCCTAAACCCATTGAAATAGCATTAAGGGTTTAAATTCGTTAGGCCCGGCCCCTTTGGGTCCAGAAGCCCAGAATACAATTCAGAGTATAGACCATGACATGGCTGAGGGTTGAGATACTTTTGGCCACACCCATTTTGCCTAGAAGCCCCTAAACCCATTGAAATAGCATTAAGGGTTTAAATTCGTTAGGCCCCGCCCCTTTGGGTCCAGAAGCCCAGAATACCATTCAGAGTATAGACCATGACATGGCTGAGGGTTGAGATACTTTTAGCCACACCCCTTTTGCCTAGAAGCCCCTAAACTCATTGAAATATCATTATGGGTTTAAATTCGTTAGGCCCCGCCCCTTTAAGTCCAGAAGCCCAGAATACCATTCAGAGTATAGACCATGACATGACTGAGGGTTGATATACTTTTGGCCACGCCCCTTTTTCCTAGAAGCCCCTAAACCCATTGAAATAGCATTAAGGGTTTAAATTCGTTAGGCCCCGCCCCTTTAAGTCCAGAAGCCCAGAATACCATTCAGAGTATAGACCATGACATGGCTGAGGGTTGAGATACTTTTGGCCACGCCCCTTTTGCCTAGAAGCCCCTAAACCCCTTGAAATAGCATTAAGGGTTTAAATTCGTTAGGCCCCGCCCCTTTGGGTCCAGAAGCCCAGAATACCATTCAGAGTATAGACCATGACATGGCTGAGGGTTGAGATACTTTTGGCCACGCCCATTTTGCCTAGAAGCCCCTAAACTCATTGAAATATCATTAAGGGTTTAAATTCGTTAGGCCCCGCCCCTTTGGGTCCAGAAGCCCAGAATACCATTCAGAGTATAGACCATGGCATGGCTGAGGGCTGATATACTTTTGGCCACGCCCCTTTTGCCTAGAAGCCCCTAAACCCATTGAAATAGCATTAAGGGTTTAAATTCGTTAGGCCCCGCCCCTTTGGGTCAAGAAGCCCATAATACCATTCAGAGTATAGACCATGACATGGCTGAGGGTTGAGATACTTTTGGCCACGCCCCTTTTGCCTAGAAGCCCCTAAACCCCTTGAAATAGCATTAAGGGTTTAAATTCGTTAGGCCCCGCCCCTTTGGGTCCAGAAGCCCATAATACCATTCAGAGTATAGACCATGACATGGCTGAGGGTTGAGATACTTTTAGCCACGCCCCTTTTGCCTAGAAGCCCCTAAACCCATTGAAATAGCATTAAGGGTTTAAATTCGTTAGGCCCCGCCCCTTTGGGTCCAGAAGCCCAGAATACCATTCAGAGTATAGAAAATGACATGGCTGAGGGTTGAGATACTTTTGGCCACGCCCCATTTTGCCTAGAAGCCCCTAAACCCATTGAAATAGCATTAAGGGTTTAAATTCGTTAGGCCCCGCCCCTTTGGGTCCAGAAGCCCAGAATACCATTCAGAGTATAGACCATGACATGGCTGAGGGTTGAGATACTTTTGGCCACGCCTCTTTTGCCTAGAAGCCCCTAAACCCTTTGAAATAGCATTAAGGGTTTAAATTCGTTAGGCCCCGCCCCTTTGGGTCCAGAAGCCCATAATACCATTCAGAGTATAGACCATGACATGGCTGAGGGTTGAGATACTTTTAGCCACGCCCCTTTTGCCTAGAAGCCCCTAAACCCATTGAAATAGCATTAAGGGTTTAAATTCGTTAGGCCCCGCCCCTTTGGGTCCAGAAGCCCAGAATACCATTCAGAGTATAGACCATGACATGGCTGAGGGTTGAGATACTTTTGGCCACGCCCCTTTTGCCTAGAAGCCCCTAAACCCATTGAAATAGCATTAAGGGTTTAAATTCGTTAGGCCCCGTCCATTTAAGTCCAGAAGCCCAGAATACCATTCAGAGTATAGAAAATGACATGGCTGAGGGTTGAGATACTTTTGGCCACGCCCCATTTTGCCTAGAAGCCCCTAAACCCATTGAAATAGCATTAAGGGTTTAAATTCGTTAGGCCCCGCCCCTTTGGGTCCAGAAGCCCAGAATACCATTCAGAGTATAGACCATGACATGGCTGAGGGTTGAGATACTTTTGGCCACGCCCCTTTTTCCTAGAAGCCCCTAAACCCATTGAAATAGCATTAAGGGTTTAAATTCGTTAGGCCCCGCCCCTTTGGGTCCAGAAGCCCAGAATACCATTCAGAGTATAGACCATGGCATGGCTGAGGGTTGATATACTTTTGGCCACGCCCCTTTTGCCTAGAAGCCCCTAAACCCATTGAAATAGCATTAAGGGTTTAAATTCGTTAGGCCCCGCCCCTTTGGGTCCAGAAGCCCAGAATACCATTCAGAGTATAGACCATGACATGGCTGAGGGTTGAGATACTTTTGGCCACGCCCCTTTTGCCTAGAAGCCCCTAAACCCATTGAAATAGCATTAAGGGTTTAAATTCGTTAGGCCCCGACCATTTAAGTCCAGAAGCCCAGAATACCATTCAGAGTATAGAAAATGACATGGCTGAGGGTTGAGATACTTTTGGCCACGCCCCTTTTGCCTGGAAGCCCCTAAACCCATTGAAATAGCATTAAGGGTTTAAATTCGTTAGGCCCCGCCCCTTTGGGTCCAGAAGCCCAGAATACCATTCAGAGTATAGACCATGACATGGCTGAGGGTTGAGATACTTTTAGCCACGCCCCTTTTGCCTAGAAGCCCCTAAACTCATTGAAATATCATTAAGGGTTTAAATTCGTTAGGCCCCGCCCCTTTAAGTCCAGAAGCCCAGAATACCATTCAGAGTATAGACCATGACATGACTGAGGATTGATATACTTTTGGCCACGCCCCTTTTTCCTAGAAGCCCCTAAACCCATTGAAATAGCATTAAGGGTTTAAATTTGTTAGGCCCCGCCCCTTTGGGTCAAGAAGCCCAGAATACCATTCAGAGTATAGACAATGACATGGCTGAGGGTTGAGATACTTTTGGCCACGCCCCTTTTGCCTAGAAGCCCCTAAACCCATTGAAATAGCATTAAGGGTTTAAATTCGTTAGGCCCCGCCCCTTTAAGTCCAGAAGCCCAGAATACCATTCAGAGTATAGACCATGACATGGCTGAGGGTTGAGATACTTTTGGCCACGCCCCTTTTGCCTAGAAGCCCCTAAACCCATTGAAATAGCATTAAGGGTTTAAATTCGTTAGGCCCCGCCCCTTTGGGTCAAGAAGCCCATAATACCATTCAGAGTATAGACCATGACATGGCTGAGGGTTGAGATACTTTTGGCCACGCCCCTTTTGCCTAGAAGCTCCTAAACCCCTTGAAATAGCATTAAGGGTTTAAATTCGTTAGGCCCCGCCCCTTTGGGTCCAGAAGCCCATAATACCATTCAGAGTATAGACCATGACATGGCTGAGGGTTGAGATACTTTTGGCCACGCCCCTTTTGCCTAGAAGCCCCTAAACTCATTGAAATATCATTAAGGGTTTAAATTCGTTAGGCCCCGCCCCTTTGGGTCCAGAAGCCCAGAATACCATTCAGAGTATAGACCATGGCATGGCTGAGGGTTGATATACTTTTGGCCACGCCCCTTTTGCCTAGAAGCCCCTAAACCCATTGAAATAGCATTAAGGGTTTAAATTCGTTAGGCCCCGCCCCTTTGGGTCAAGAAGCCCATAATACCATTCAGAGTATAGACCATGACATGGCTGAGGGTTGAGATACTTTTGGCCACGCCCATTTTGCCTAGAAGCCCCTAAACTCATTGAAATATCATTAAGGGTTTAAATTCGTTAGGCCCCGCCCCTTTGGGTCCAGAAGCCCAGAATACCATTCAGAGTATAGACCATGGCATGGCTGAGGGTTGATATACTTTTGGCCACGCCCCTTTTGCCTAGAAGCCCCTAAACCCATTGAAATAGCATTAAGGGTTTAAATTCGTTAGGCCCCGCCCCTTTGGGTCAAGAAGCCCATAATACCATTCAGAGTATAGACCATGACATGGCTGAGGGTTGAGATACTTTTGGCCACGCCCCTTTTGCCTAGAAGCCCCTAAACCCCTTGAAATAGCATTAAGGGTTTAAATTCGTTAGGCCCCGCCCCTTTAAGTCCAGAAGCCCAGAATACCATTCAGAGTATAGACCATGACATGACTGAGGGTTGATATACTTTTGGCCACGCCCCTTTTTCCTAGAAGCACCTAAACCCATTGAAATAGCATTAAGGGTTTAAATTTGTTAGGCCCCGCCCCTTTGGGTCAAGAAGCCCAGAAATCCATTCAGAGTATAGACAATGACATGGCTGAGGGTTGAGATACTTTTGGCCACGCCCCTTTTGCCTAGAAGCCCCTAAACCCATTGAAATAGCATCAAGGGTTTAAATTCGTTAGGCCCCGCCCATTTAAGTCCAGAAGCCCAGAATACCATTCAGAGTATAGACCATGACATGGCTGAGGGTTGAGATACTTTTGGCCACGCCCCTTTTGCCTAGAAGCCCCTAAACCCTTAGAAATAGCATTAAGGGTTTAAATTCGTTAGGCCCCGCCCCTTTGGGTCCAGAAGCCCATAATACCATTCAGAGTATAGACCATGACATGGCTGAGGGTTGAGATACTTTTAGCCACGCCCCTTTTGCCTAGAAGCCCCTAAACTCATTGAAATATCATTAAGGGTTTAAATTCGTTAGGCCCCGCCCCTTTAAGTCCAGAAGCCCAGAATACCATTCAGAGTATAGACCATGACATGACTGAGGGTTGATATACTTTTGGCCACGCCCCTTTTTCCTAGAAGCACCTAAACCCATTGAAATAGCATTAAGGGTTTAAATTTGTTAGGCCCCGCCCCTTTGGGTCAAGAAGCCCAGAATACCATTCAGAGTATAGACAATGACATGGCTGAGGGTTGAGATACTTTTGGCCACGCCCCTTTTGCCTAGAAGCCCCTAAACCCTTTGAAATAGCATTAAGGGTTTAAATTCGTTAGGCCCCGCCCCTTTGGGTCCAGAAGCCCATAATACCATTCAGAGTATAGACCATGACATGGCTGAGGGTTGAGATACTTTTATCCACGCCCCTTTTGCCTAGAAGCCCCTAAACTCATTGAAATATCATTAAGGGTTTAAATTCGTTAGGCCCCGCCCCTTTAAGTCCAGAAGCCCAGAATACCATTCAGAGTATAGACCATGACATGACTGAGGGTTGAGATACTTTTGGCCACGCCCCTTTTGCCTAGAAGCCCCTAAACCCATTGAAATAGCATTAAGGGTTTAAATTCGTTAGGCCCCGCCCATTTAAGTCCAGAAGCCCAGAATACCATTCAGAGTATAGAAAATGACATGGCTGAGGGTTGAGATACTTTTGGCCACGCCCCTTTTGCCTAGAAGCCCCTAAACCCATTGAAATAGCATTAAGGGTTTAAATTCGTTAGGCCCCGCCCCTTTAAGTCCAGAAGCCCAGAATACCATTCAGAGTATAGACCATGACATGGCTGAGGGTTGAGATACTTTTGGCCACGCCCCTTTTGCCTAGAAGCCCCTAAACCCTTTGAAATAGCATTAAGGGTTTAAATTCGTTAGGCCCCGCCCCTTTGGGTCCAGAAGCCCATAATACCATTCAGAGTATAGACCATGACATGGCTGAGGGTTGAGATACTTTTAGCCACGCCCCTTTTGCCTAGAAGCCCCTAAACTCATTGAAATATCATTAAGGGTTTAAATTCGTTAGGCCCCGCCCCTTTAAGTCCAGAAGCCCAGAATACCATTCAGAGTATAGACCATGACATGACTGAGGGTTGATATACTTTTGGCCACGCCCCTTTTTCCTAGAAGCCCCTAAACCCATTGAAATAGCATAAAGGGTTTAAATTTGTTAGGCCCCGCCCCTTTGGGTCAAGAAGCCCAGAATACCATTCAGAGTATAGACAATGACATGGCTGAGGGTTGAGATACTTTTGGCCACGCCCCTTTTGCCTAGAAGCCCCTAAACCCATTGAAATAGCATTAAGGGTTTAAATTCGTTAGGCCCCGCCCCTTTGGGTCCAGAAGCCCATAATACCATTCAGAGTATAGACCATGACATGGCTGAGGGTTGAGATACTTTTAGCCACGCCCCTTTTGCCTAGAAGCCCCTAAACCCATTGAAATAGCATTAAGGGTTTAAATTCGTTAGGCCCCGCCCCTTTGGGTCCAGAAGCCCAGAATACCATTCAGAGTATAGAAAATGACATGGCTGAGGGTTGAGATACTTTTGGCCACGCCCCATTTTGCCTAGAAGCCCCTAAACCCATTGAAATAGCATTAAGGGTTTAAATTCGTTAGGCCCCGCCCCTTTGGGTCCAGAAGCCCAGAATACCATTCAGAGTATAGACCATGACATGGCTGAGGGTTGAGATACTTTTGGCCACGCCTCTTTTGCCTAGAAGCCCCTAAACCCTTTGAAATAGCATTAAGGGTTTAAATTCGTTAGGCCCCGCCCCTTTGGGTCCAGAAGCCCATAATACCATTCAGAGTATAGACCATGACATGGCTGAGGGTTGAGATACTTTTAGCCACGCCCCTTTTGCCTAGAAGCCCCTAAACCCATTGAAATAGCATTAAGGGTTTAAATTCGTTAGGCCCCGCCCCTTTGGGTCCAGAAGCCCAGAATACCATTCAGAGTATAGACCATGACATGGCTGAGGGTTGAGATACTTTTGGCCACGCCCCTTTTGCCTAGAAGCCCCTAAACCCATTGAAATAGCATTAAGGGTTTAAATTCGTTAGGCCCCGTCCATTTAAGTCCAGAAGCCCAGAATACCATTCAGAGTATAGAAAATGACATGGCTGAGGGTTGAGATACTTTTGGCCACGCCCCATTTTGCCTAGAAGCCCCTAAACCCATTGAAATAGCATTAAGGGTTTAAATTCGTTAGGCCCCGCCCCTTTGGGTCCAGAAGCCCAGAATACCATTCAGAGTATAGACCATGACATGGCTGAGGGTTGAGATACTTTTGGCCACGCCCCTTTTTCCTAGAAGCCCCTAAACCCATTGAAATAGCATTAAGGGTTTAAATTCGTTAGGCCCCGCCCCTTTGGGTCCAGAAGCCCAGAATACCATTCAGAGTATAGACCATGGCATGGCTGAGGGTTGATATACTTTTGGCCACGCCCCTTTTGCCTAGAAGCCCCTAAACCCATTGAAATAGCATTAAGGGTTTAAATTCGTTAGGCCCCGCCCCTTTGGGTCCAGAAGCCCAGAATACCATTCAGAGTATAGACCATGACATGGCTGAGGGTTGAGATACTTTTGGCCACGCCCCTTTTGCCTAGAAGCCCCTAAACCCATTGAAATAGCATTAAGGGTTTAAATTCGTTAGGCCCCGACCATTTAAGTCCAGAAGCCCAGAATACCATTCAGAGTATAGAAAATGACATGGCTGAGGGTTGAGATACTTTTGGCCACGCCCCTTTTGCCTGGAAGCCCCTAAACCCATTGAAATAGCATTAAGGGTTTAAATTCGTTAGGCCCCGCCCCTTTGGGTCCAGAAGCCCAGAATACCATTCAGAGTATAGACCATGACATGGCTGAGGGTTGAGATACTTTTAGCCACGCCCCTTTTGCCTAGAAGCCCCTAAACTCATTGAAATATCATTAAGGGTTTAAATTCGTTAGGCCCCGCCCCTTTAAGTCCAGAAGCCCAGAATACCATTCAGAGTATAGACCATGACATGACTGAGGATTGATATACTTTTGGCCACGCCCCTTTTTCCTAGAAGCCCCTAAACCCATTGAAATAGCATTAAGGGTTTAAATTTGTTAGGCCCCGCCCCTTTGGGTCAAGAAGCCCAGAATACCATTCAGAGTATAGACAATGACATGGCTGAGGGTTGAGATACTTTTGGCCACGCCCCTTTTGCCTAGAAGCCCCTAAACCCATTGAAATAGCATTAAGGGTTTAAATTCGTTAGGCCCCGCCCCTTTAAGTCCAGAAGCCCAGAATACCATTCAGAGTATAGACCATGACATGGCTGAGGGTTGAGATACTTTTGGCCACGCCCCTTTTGCCTAGAAGCCCCTAAACCCATTGAAATAGCATTAAGGGTTTAAATTCGTTAGGCCCCGCCCCTTTGGGTCAAGAAGCCCATAATACCATTCAGAGTATAGACCATGACATGGCTGAGGGTTGAGATACTTTTGGCCACGCCCCTTTTGCCTAGAAGCTCCTAAACCCCTTGAAATAGCATTAAGGGTTTAAATTCGTTAGGCCCCGCCCCTTTGGGTCCAGAAGCCCATAATACCATTCAGAGTATAGACCATGACATGGCTGAGGGTTGAGATACTTTTGGCCACGCCCCTTTTGCCTAGAAGCCCCTAAACTCATTGAAATATCATTAAGGGTTTAAATTCGTTAGGCCCCGCCCCTTTGGGTCCAGAAGCCCAGAATACCATTCAGAGTATAGACCATGGCATGGCTGAGGGTTGATATACTTTTGGCCACGCCCCTTTTGCCTAGAAGCCCCTAAACCCATTGAAATAGCATTAAGGGTTTAAATTCGTTAGGCCCCGCCCCTTTGGGTCAAGAAGCCCATAATACCATTCAGAGTATAGACCATGACATGGCTGAGGGTTGAGATACTTTTGGCCACGCCCATTTTGCCTAGAAGCCCCTAAACTCATTGAAATATCATTAAGGGTTTAAATTCGTTAGGCCCCGCCCCTTTGGGTCCAGAAGCCCAGAATACCATTCAGAGTATAGACCATGGCATGGCTGAGGGTTGATATACTTTTGGCCACGCCCCTTTTGCCTAGAAGCCCCTAAACCCATTGAAATAGCATTAAGGGTTTAAATTCGTTAGGCCCCGCCCCTTTGGGTCAAGAAGCCCATAATACCATTCAGAGTATAGACCATGACATGGCTGAGGGTTGAGATACTTTTGGCCACGCCCCTTTTGCCTAGAAGCCCCTAAACCCCTTGAAATAGCATTAAGGGTTTAAATTCGTTAGGCCCCGCCCCTTTAAGTCCAGAAGCCCAGAATACCATTCAGAGTATAGACCATGACATGACTGAGGGTTGATATACTTTTGGCCACGCCCCTTTTTCCTAGAAGCACCTAAACCCATTGAAATAGCATTAAGGGTTTAAATTTGTTAGGCCCCGCCCCTTTGGGTCAAGAAGCCCAGAATACCATTCAGAGTATAGACAATGACATGGCTGAGGGTTGAGATACTTTTGGCCACGCCCCTTTTGCCTAGAAGCCCCTAAACCCATTGAAATAGCATCAAGGGTTTAAATTCGTTAGGCCCCGCCCATTTAAGTCCAGAAGCCCAGAATACCATTCAGAGTATAGACCATGACATGGCTGAGGGTTGAGATACTTTTGGCCACGCCCCTTTTGCCTAGAAGCCCCTAAACCCTTAGAAATAGCATTAAGGGTTTAAATTCGTTAGGCCCCGCCCCTTTGGGTCCAGAAGCCCATAATACCATTCAGAGTATAGACCATGACATGGCTGAGGGTTGAGATACTTTTAGCCACGCCCCTTTTGCCTAGAAGCCCCTAAACTCATTGAAATATCATTAAGGGTTTAAATTCGTTAGGCCCCGCCCCTTTAAGTCCAGAAGCCCAGAATACCATTCAGAGTATAGACCATGACATGACTGAGGGTTGATATACTTTTGGCCACGCCCCTTTTTCCTAGAAGCACCTAAACCCATTGAAATAGCATTAAGGGTTTAAATTTGTTAGGCCCCGCCCCTTTGGGTCAAGAAGCCCAGAATACCATTCAGAGTATAGACAATGACATGGCTGAGGGTTGAGATACTTTTGGCCACGCCCCTTTTGCCTAGAAGCCCCTAAACCCTTTGAAATAGCATTAAGGGTTTAAATTCGTTAGGCCCCGCCCCTTTGGGTCCAGAAGCCCATAATACCATTCAGAGTATAGACCATGACATGGCTGAGGGTTGAGATACTTTTATCCACGCCCCTTTTGCCTAGAAGCCCCTAAACTCATTGAAATATCATTAAGGGTTTAAATTCGTTAGGCCCCGCCCCTTTAAGTCCAGAAGCCCAGAATACCATTCAGAGTATAGACCATGACATGACTGAGGGTTGAGATACTTTTGGCCACGCCCCTTTTGCCTAGAAGCCCCTAAACCCATTGAAATAGCATTAAGGGTTTAAATTCGTTAGGCCCCGCCCATTTAAGTCCAGAAGCCCAGAATACCATTCAGAGTATAGAAAATGACATGGCTGAGGGTTGAGATACTTTTGGCCACGCCCCTTTTGCCTAGAAGCCCCTAAACCCATTGAAATAGCATTAAGGGTTTAAATTCGTTAGGCCCCGCCCCTTTAAGTCCAGAAGCCCAGAATACCATTCAGAGTATAGACCATGACATGGCTGAGGGTTGAGATACTTTTGGCCACGCCCCTTTTGCCTAGAAGCCCCTAAACCCTTTGAAATAGCATTAAGGGTTTAAATTCGTTAGGCCCCGCCCCTTTGGGTCCAGAAGCCCATAATACCATTCAGAGTATAGACCATGACATGGCTGAGGGTTGAGATACTTTTAGCCACGCCCCTTTTGCCTAGAAGCCCCTAAACTCATTGAAATATCATTAAGGGTTTAAATTCGTTAGGCCCCGCCCCTTTAAGTCCAGAAGCCCAGAATACCATTCAGAGTATAGACCATGACATGACTGAGGGTTGATATACTTTTGGCCACGCCCCTTTTTCCTAGAAGCCCCTAAACCCATTGAAATAGCATAAAGGGTTTAAATTTGTTAGGCCCCGCCCCTTTGGGTCAAGAAGCCCAGAATACCATTCAGAGTATAGACAATGACATGGCTGAGGGTTGAGATACTTTTGGCCACGCCCCTTTTGCCTAGAAGCCCCTAAACCCATTGAAATAGCATTAAGGGTTTAAATTCGTTAGGCCCCGCCCCTTTGGGTCCAGAAGCCCATAATACCATTCAGAGTATAGACCATGACATGGCGGAGGGTTGAGATACTTTTGGCCACGCCCCTTTTGCCTAGAAGCCCCTAAACCCATTGAAATAGCATTAAGGGTTTAAATTCGTTAGGCCCCGCCCCTTTAGGTCCAGAAGCCCATAATACCATTCAGAGTATAGACCATGACATGGTTGAGGTTTGAGATACTTTTGGCCACGCCCCTTTTGCCTAGAAGCCCCTAAACCCATTGAAATAGCATTAAGGGTTTAAATTCGTTAGGCCCCGCCCCTTTGGGTCCAGAAGCCCATAATACCATTCAGAGTATAGACCATGACATGGCTGAGGGTTGAGATACTTTTGACCACGCCCCTTTTGCCTAGAAGCCCCTAAACCCATTGAAATAGCATTGGGGGTTTAAATTCGTTAGGCCCCGCCCCTTTGGGTCCAGAAGCCCAGAATACCATTCAGAGTATAGACCATGACATGGTTGAGGGTTGAGATACTTTTGGCCACGCCCCTTTTGCCTAGAAGCCCCTAAACCCATTGAAATAGCATTAAGGGTTTAAATTCGTTAGGCCCCGCCCCTTTGGGTCCAGAAGCCCAGAATACCATTCAGAGTATAGACCATGACATGGCTGAGGGTTGAGATACTTTTGGCCACGCCCCTTTTTCCTAGAAGCCCCTAAACCCATTGAAATAGCATTAAGGGTTTAAATTCGTTAGGCCCCGCCCCTTTGGGTCCAGAAGCCCAGAATACCATTCAGAGTATAGACCATGACATGGCTGAGGGTTGAGATACTTTTGGCCACGCCCCTTTTTCCTAGAAGCCCCTAAACCCATTGAAATAGCATTAAGGGTTTAAATTCGTTAGGCCCCGCCCCTTTGGGTCCAGAAGCCCAGAATACCATTCAGAGTATAGACCATGGCATGGCTGAGGGTTGATATACTTTTGGCCACGCCCCTTTTTCCTAGAAGCCCCTAAACCCATTGAAATAGCTTTGGGGGTTTAAATTCGTTAGGCCCCGCCCCTTTGGGTCCAGAAGCCCAGAATACCATTCAGAGTATAGATCATGACATGGCTGAGGGTTGAGATACTTTTGGCCACGCCCCTTTTGCCTAGAAGCCCCTAAACCCATTGAAATAGCATTAAGGGTTTAAATTCGTTAGGCCCCGCCCCTTTAAGTCCAGAAGCCCAGAATACCATTCAGAGTATAGACCATGACATGGCTGAGGGTTGAGATACTTTTGGCCACGCCCCTTTTGCCTAGAAGCCCCTAAACCCATTGAAATAGCATTAAGGGTTTAAATTCGTTAGGCCCCGCCCCTTTGGGTCAAGAAGCCCATAATACCATTCAGAGTATAGACCATGACATGGCTGAGGGTTGAGATACTTTTGGCCACGCCCCTTTTGCCTAGAAGCCCCTAAACCCCTTGAAATAGCATTAAGGGTTTAAATTCGTTAGGCCCCGCCCCTTTGGGTCCAGAAGCCCATAATACCATTCAGAGTATAGACCATGACATGGCTGAGGGTTGAGATACTTTTAACACCCCCCTTTTGCCTAGAAGCCCCTAAACCCATTGAAATAGCATTAAGGGTTTAAATTCGTTAGGCCCCGCCCCTTTGGGTCCAGAAGCCCAGAATACCATTCAGAGTATAGACCATGACATGGCTGAGGGTTGAGATACTTTTGGCCACGCCCCTTTTGCCTAGAAGCCCCTAAACCCATTGAAATAGCATTAAGGGTTTAAATTCGTTAGGCCCCGCCCATTTAAGTCCAGAAGCCCAGAATACCATTCAGAGTATAGAAAATGACATGGCTGAGGGTTTAGATACTTTTGGCCACGCCCCTTTTGCCTAGAAGCCCCTAAACCCATTGAAATAGCATTAAGGGTTTAAATTCGTTAGGCCCCGCCCCTTTGGGTCCAGAAGCCCAGAATACCATTCAGAGTATAGACCATGACATGGCTGAGGGTTGAGATACTTTTGGCCACGCCCCTTTTGCCTAGAAGCCCCTAAACCCTTTGAAATAGCATTAAGGGTTTAAATTCGTTAGGCCCCGCCCCTTTGGGTCCAGAAGCCCATAATACCATTCAGAGTATAGACCATGACATGGCGGAGGGTTGAGATACTTTTGGCCACGCCCCTTTTGCCTAGAAGCCCCTAAACCCATTGAAATAGCATTGGGGGTTTAAATTCGTTAGGCCCCGCCCCTTTGGGTCCAGAAGCCCAGAATTCCATTCAGAGTATAGACCATGACATGGTTGAGGGTTGAGATACTTTTGGCCACGCCCCTTTTGCCTAGAAGCCCCTAAACCCATTGAAATAGCATTAAGGGTTTAAATTCGTTAGGCCCCGCCCCTTTGGGTCCAGAAGCCCAGAATACCATTCAGAGTATAGACCATGACATGGCTGAGGGTTGAGATACTTTTGGCCACGCCCCTTTTTCCTAGAAGCCCCTAAACCCATTGAAATAGCATTAAGGGTTTAAATTCGTTAGGCCCCGCCCCTTTGGGTCCAGAAGCCCAGAATACCATTCAGAGTATAGACCATGGCATGGCTGAGGGTTGATATACTTTTGGCCACGCCCCTTTTGCCTAGAAGCCCCTAAACCCATTGAAATAGCATTAAGGGTTTAAATTCATTAGGCTCCGCCCCTTTGGGTCCAGAAGCCCAGAATACCATTCAGAGTATAGACCATGACATGGCTGAGGGTTGAGATACTTTTGGCCACGCCCCTTTTGCCTAGAAGCCCCTAAACCCCTTGAAATAGCATTGGGGGTTTAAATTCGTTAGGCCCCGCCCCTTTGGGTCCAGAAGCCCATAATACCATTCAGAGTATAGACCGTGACATGGCTGAGGGTTGAGATACTTTTGGCCACGCCCCTTTTGCCTAGAAGCCCCTAAACCCATTGAAATAGCATTAAGGGTTTAAATTCGTTAGGCCCCGCCCCTTTGGGTCCAGAAGCCCATAATACCATTCAGAGTATAGACCATGACATGGCTGAGGGTTGAGATACTTTTGGCCACGCCCCTTTTTCCTAGAAGCCCCTAAACCCATTGAAATAGCATTAAGGGTTTAAATTCGTTAGGCCCCGCCCCTTTGGGTCCAGAAGCCCAGAATACCATTCAGAGTATAGACCATGACATGGCTGAGGGTTGAGATACTTTTGGCCACGCCCATTTTGCCTAGAAGCCCCTAAACCCATTGAAATAGCATTAAGGGTTTAAATTCGTTAGGCCCCGCCCCTTTGGGTCCAGAAGCCCAGAATACCATTCAGAGTATAGACCATGGCATGGCTGAGGGTTGATATACTTTTGGCCACGCCCCTTTTGCCTAGAAGCCCCTAAACCCCTTGAAATAGCATTAAGGGTTTAAATTCATTAGGCTCCGCCCCTTTGGGTCCAGAAGCCCAGAATACCATTCAGAGTATAGACCATGACATGGCTGAGGGTTGAGATACTTTTGGCCACGCCCCTTTTGCCTAGAAGCCCCTAAACTCATTGAAATATCATTAAGGGTTTAAATTCGTTAGGCCCCGCCCCTTTGGGTCCAGTAGCCCAGAATACCATTCAGAGTATAGACCATGACATAATTGAGGGTTGAGATACTTTTGGCCACGCCCCTTTTGCCTAGAAGCCCCTAAACCCATTGAAATAGCATTAAGGGTTTAAATTCGTTAGGCCCCGACCATTTAAGTCCAGAAGCCCAGAATACCATTCAGAGTATAGAAAATGACATGGCTGAGGGTTGAGATACTTTTGGCCACGCCCCATTTTGCCTAGAAGCCCCTAAACCCATTGAAATAGCATTAAGGGTTTAAATTCGTTAGGCCCCGCCCCTTTGGGTCCAGAAGCCCAGAATACCATTCAGAGTATAGACCATGACATGGCTGAGGGTTGAGATACTTTTGGCCACGCCCCTTTTGCCTAGAAGCCCCTAAACCCTTTGAAATAGCATTAAGGGTTTAAATTCGTTAGGCCCCGCCCCTTTGGGTCCAGAAGCCCATAATACCATTCAGAGTATAGACCATGACATGGCTGAGGGTTGAGATACTTTTAGCCACGCCCCTTTTGCCTAGAAGCCCCTAAACTCATTGAAATATCATTAAGGGTTTAAATTCGTTAGGCCCCGCCCCTTTAAGTCCAGAAGCCCAGAATACCATTCAGAGTATAGACCATGACATGACTGAGGGTTGATATACTTTTGGCCACGCCCCTTTTTCCTAGAAGCACCTAAACCCATTGAAATAGCATTAAGGGTTTAAATTTGTTAGGCCCCGCCCCTTTGGGTCAAGAAGCCCAGAATACCATTCAGAGTATAGACAATGACATGGCTGAGGGTTGAGATACTTTTGGCCACGCCCCTTTTGCCTAGAAGCCCCTAAACCCATTGAAATAGCATTAAGGGTTTAAATTCGTTAGGCCCCGCCCATTTAAGTCCAGAAGCCCAGAATACCATTCAGAGTATAGACCATGACATGGCTGAGGGTTGAGATACTTTTGGCCACGCCCCTTTTTCCTAGAAGCCCCTAAACCCATTGAAATAGCATTAAGGGTTTAAATTCGTTAGGCCCCGCCCCTTTGGGTCCAGAAGCCCATAATACCATTCAGAGTATAGACCATGACATGGCTGAGGGTTGAGATACTTTTGACCACGCCCCTTTTGCCTAGAAGCCCCTAAACCCATTGAAATAGCATTGGGGGTTTAAATTCGTTAGGCCCCGCCCCTTTGGGTCCAGAAGCCCAGAATACCATTCAGAGTATAGACCATGACATGGTTGAGGGTTGAGATACTTTTGGCCACGCCCCTTTTGCCTAGAAGCCCCTAAACCCATTGAAATAGCATTAAGGGTTTAAATTCGTTAGGCCCCGCCCCTTTGGGTCCAGAAGCCCAGAATACCATTCAGAGTATAGACCATGACATGGCTGAGGGTTGAGATACTTTTGGCCACGCCCCTTTTTCCTAGAAGCCCCTAAACCCATTGAAATAGCATTAAGGGTTTAAATTCGTTAGGCCCCGCCCCTTTGGGTCCAGAAGCCCAGAATACCATTCAGAGTATAGACCATGACATGGCTGAGGGTTGAGATACTTTTGGCCACGCCCCTTTTGCCTAGAAGCCCCTAAACCCATTGAAATAGCATTAAGGGTTTAAATTCGTTAGGCCCCGCCCCTTTGGGTCAAGAAGCCCAGAATACCATTCAGAGTATAGACCATGACATGGCTGAGGGTTGAGATACTTTTGGCCACGCCCCTTTTGCCTAGAAGCCCCTAAACCCTTTGAAATAGCATTAAGGGTTTAAATTCGTTAGGCCCCGCCCCTTTGGGTCCAGAAGCCCATAATACCATTCAGAGTATAGACCATGACATGGCTGAGGGTTGAGATACTTTTAGCCACGCCCCTTTTGCCTAGAAGCCCCTAAACTCATTGAAATATCATTAAGGGTTTAAATTCGTTAGGCCCCGCCCCTTTAAGTCCAGAAGCCCAGAATACCATTCAGAGTATAGACCATGACATGACTGAGGGTTGATATACTTTTGGCCACGCCCCTTTTTCCTAGAAGCCCCTAAACCCATTGAAATAGCATTAAGGGTTTAAATTTGTTAGGCCCCGCCCCTTTGGGTCAAGAAGCCCAGAATACCATTCAGAGTATAGACAATGACATGGCTGAGGGTTGAGATACTTTTGGCCACGCCCCTTTTGCATAGAAGCTCCTAAACCCATTGAAATATCATTGGGGGTTTAAATTCGTTAGGCCCCGCCCCTTTGGGTCCAGAAGCCCAGAATACCATTCAGAGTTTAGACTATGACATGGCTGAGGGTTGAGATACTTTTGGCCACGCCCCTTTTGCCTAGAAGCCCCTAAACCCATTGAAATAGCATTAAGGGTTTAAATTCGTTAGGCCCCGCCCCTTTGGGTCCAGAAGCCCATAATACCATTCAGAGTATAGACCATGACATGGCGGAGGGTTGAGATACTTTTAGCCACGCCCCTTTTGCCTAAAAGCCCCTAAACCCATTGAAATAGCATTAAGGGTTTAAATTCGTTAGGCCCCGCCCCTTTGGGTCCAGAAGCCCATAATACCATTCAGAGTATAGACCATGACATGGCTGAGGGTTGAGATACTTTTGACCACGCCCCTTTTGCCTAGAAGCCCCTAAACCCATTGAAATAGCATTGGGGGTTTAAATTCGTTAGGCCCCGCCCCTTTGGGTCCAGAAGCCCAGAATACCATTCAGAGTATAGACCATGGCATGGCTGAGGGTTGATATACTTTTGGCCACGCCCCTTTTGCCTAGAAGCCCCTAAACCCATTGAAATAGCTTTGGGGGTTTAAATTCGTTAGGCCCCGCCCCTTTGGGTCCAGAAGCCCAGAATACCATTCAGAGTATAGATCATGACATGGCTGAGGGTTGAGATACTTTTGGCCACGCCCCTTTTGCCTATAAGCCCCTAAACCCATTGAAATAGCATTAAGGGTTTAAATTCGTTAGGCCCCGCCCCTTTAAGTCCAGAAGCCCAGAATACCATTCAGAGTATAGACCATGACATGGCTGAGGGTTGAGATACTTTTGGCCACGCCCCTTTTGCCTAGAAGCCCCTAAACCCATTGAAATAGCATTAAGGGTTTAAATTCGTTAGGCCCCGCCCCTTTGGGTCAAGAAGCCCATAATACCATTCAGAGTATAGACCATGACATGGCTGAGGGTTGAGATACTTTTGGCCACGCCCCTTTTGCCTAGAAGCCCCTAAACCCCTTGAAATAGCATTAAGGGTTTAAATTCGTTAGGCCCCGCCCCTTTGGGTCCAGAAGCCCATAATACCATTCAGAGTATAGACCATGACATGGCTGAGGGTTGAGATACTTTTAACACCCCCCTTTTGCCTAGAAGCCCCTAAACCCATTGAAATAGCATTAAGGGTTTAAATTCGTTAGGCCCCGCCCCTTTGGGTCCAGAAGCCCAGAATACCATTCAGAGTATAGACCATGACATGGCTGAGGGTTGAGATACTTTTGGCCACGCCCCTTTTGCCTAGAAGCCCCTAAACCCATTGAAATAGCATTAAGGGTTTAAATTCGTTAGGCCCCGCCCATTTAAGTCCAGAAGCCCAGAATACCATTCAGAGTATAGAAAATGACATGGCTGAGGGTTGAGATACTTTTGGCCACGCCCCTTTTGCCTAGAAGCCCCTAAACCCATTGAAATAGCATTAAGGGTTTAAATTCGTTAGGCCCCGCCCCTTTGGGTCCAGAAGCCCAGAATACCATTCAGAGTATAGACCATGACATGGCTGAGGGTTGAGATACTTTTGGCCACGCCCCTTTTGCCTAGAAGCCCCTAAACCCTTTGAAATAGCATTAAGGGTTTAAATTCGTTAGGCCCCGCCCCTTTGGGTCCAGAAGCCCATAATACCATTCAGAGTATAGACCATGACATGGCTGAGGGTTGAGATACTTTTAGCCACGCCCCTTTTGCCTAGAAGCCCCTAAACTCATTGAAATATCATTAAGGGTTTAAATTCGTTAGGCCCCGCCCCTTTAAGTCCAGAAGCCCAGAATACCATTCAGAGTATAGACCATGACATGACTGAGGGTTGATATACTTTTGGCCACGCCCCTTTTTCCTAGAAGCCCCTAAACCCATTGAAATAGCATTAAGGGTTTAAATTTGTTAGGCCCCGCCCCTTTGGGTCAAGAAGCCCAGAATACCATTCAGAGTATAGACAATGACATGGCTGAGGGTTGAGATACTTTTGGCCACGCCCCTTTTGCATAGAAGCTCCTAAACCCATTGAAATATCATTGGGGGTTTAAATTCGTTAGGCCCCGCCCCTTTGGGTCCAGAAGCCCAGAATACCATTCAGAGTTTAGACTATGACATGGCTGAGGGTTGAGATACTTTTGGCCACGCCCCTTTTGCCTAGAAGCCCCTAAACCCATTGAAATAGCATTAAGGGTTTAAATTCGTTAGGCCCCGCCCCTTTGGGTCCAGAAGCCCATAATACCATTCAGAGTATAGACCATGACATGGCGGAGGGTTGAGATACTTTTGGCCACGCCCCTTTTGCCTAGAAGCCCCTAAACCCATTGAAATAGCATTGGGGGTTTAAATTCGTTAGGCCCCGCCCCTTTGGGTCCAGAAGCCCAGAATTCCATTCAGAGTATAGACCATGACATGGTTGAGGGTTGAGATACTTTTGGCCACGCCCCTTTTGCCTAGAAGCCCCTAAACCCATTGAAATAGCATTAAGGGTTTAAATTCGTTAGGCCCCGCCCCTTTGGGTCCAGAAGCCCAGAATACCATTCAGAGTATAGACCATGACATGGCTGAGGGTTGAGATACTTTTGGCCACGCCCCTTTTTCCTAGAAGCCCCTAAACCCATTGAAATAGCATTAAGGGTTTAAATTCGTTAGGCCCCGCCCCTTTGGGTCCAGAAGCCCAGAATACCATTCAGAGTATAGACCATGGCATGGCTGAGGGTTGATATACTTTTGGCCACGCCCCTTTTGCCTAGAAGCCCCTAAACCCATTGAAATAGCATTAAGGGTTTAAATTCATTAGGCTCCGCCCCTTTGGGTCCAGAAGCCCAGAATACCATTCAGAGTATAGACCATGACATGGCTGAGGGTTGAGATACTTTTGGCCACGCCCCTTTTGCCTAGAAGCCCCTAAACCCCTTGAAATAGCATTGGGGGTTTAAATTCGTTAGGCCCCGCCCCTTTGGGTCCAGAAGCCCATAATACCATTCAGAGTATAGACCGTGACATGGCTGAGGGTTGAGATACTTTTGGCCACGCCCCTTTTGCCTAGAAGCCCCTAAACCCATTGAAATAGCATTAAGGGTTTAAATTCGTTATGCCCCGCCCCTTTGGGTCCAGAAGCCCATAATACCATTCAGAGTATAGACCATGACATGGCTGAGGGTTGAGATACTTTTGGCCACGCCCATTTTTCCTAGAAGCCCCTAAACCCATTGAAATAGCATTAAGGGTTTAAATTCGTTAGGCCCCGCCCCTTTGGGTCCAGAAGCCCAGAATACCATTCAGAGTATAGACCATGACATGGCTGAGGGTTGAGATACTTTTGGCCACGCCCATTTTGCCTAGAAGCCCCTAAACCCATTGAAATAGCATTAAGGGTTTAAATTCGTTAGGCCCCGCCCCTTTGGGTCCAGAAGCCCAGAATACCATTCAGAGTATAGACCATGGCATGGCTGAGGGTTGATATACTTTTGGCCACGCCCCTTTTGCCTAGAAGCCCATAAACCCCTTGAAATAGCATTAAGGGTTTAAATTCATTAGGCTCCGCCCCTTTGGGTCCAGAAGCCCAGAATACCATTCAGAGTATAGACCATGACATGGCTGAGGGTTGAGATACTTTTGGCCACGCCCCTTTTGCCTAGAAGCCCCTAAACTCATTGAAATATCATTAAGGGTTTAAATTCGTTAGGCCCCGCCCCTTTGGGTCCAGTAGCCCAGAATACCATTCAGAGTATAGACCATGACATAATTGAGGGTTGAGATACTTTTGGCCACGCCCCTTTTGCCTAGAAGCCCCTAAACCCATTGAAATAGCATTAAGGGTTTAAATTCGTTAGGCCCCGACCATTTAAGTCCAGAAGCCCAGAATACCATTCAGAGTATAGAAAATGACATGGCTGAGGGTTGAGATACTTTTGGCCACGCCCCATTTTGCCTAGAAGCCCCTAAACCCATTGAAATAGCATTAAGGGTTTAAATTCGTTAGGCCCCGCCCCTTTGGGTCCAGAAGCCCAGAATACCATTCAGAGTATAGACCATGACATGGCTGAGGGTTGAGATACTTTTGGCCACGCCCCTTTTGCCTAGAAGCCCCTAAACCCTTTGAAATAGCATTAAGGGTTTAAATTCGTTAGGCCCCGCCCCTTTGGGTCCAGAAGCCCATAATACCATTCAGAGTATAGACCATGACATGGCTGAGGGTTGAGATACTTTTAGCCACGCCCCTTTTGCCTAGAAGCCCCTAAACTCATTGAAATATCATTAAGGGTTTAAATTCGTTAGGCCCCGCCCCTTTAAGTCCAGAAGCCCAGAATACCATTCAGAGTATAGACCATGACATGACTGAGGGTTGATATACTTTTGGCCACGCCCCTTTTTCCTAGAAGCACCTAAACCCATTGAAATAGCATTAAGGGTTTAAATTTGTTAGGCCCCGCCCCTTTGGGTCAAGAAGCCCAGAATACCATTCAGAGTATAGACAATGACATGGCTGAGGGTTGAGATACTTTTGGCCACGCCCCTTTTGCCTAGAAGCCCCTAAACCCATTGAAATAGCATTAAGGGTTTAAATTCGTTAGGCCCCGCCCATTTAAGTCCAGAAGCCCAGAATACCATTCAGAGTATAGACCATGACATGGCTGAGGGTTGAGATACTTTTGGCCACGCCCCTTTTGCCTAGAAGCCCCTAAACCCATTGAAATAGCATTAAGGGTTTAAATTCGTTAGGCCCCGCCCCTTTGGGTCAAGAAGCCCAGAATACCATTCAGAGTATAGACCATGACATGGCTGAGGGTTGAGATACTTTTGGCCACGCCCCTTTTGCCTAGAAGCCCCTAAACCCTTTGAAATAGCATTAAGGGTTTAAATTCGTTAGGCCCCGCCCCTTTGGGTCCAGAAGCCCATAATACCATTCAGAGTATAGACCATGACATGGCTGAGGGTTGAGATACTTTTAGCCACGCCCCTTTTGCCTAGAAGCCCCTAAACTCATTGAAATATCATTAAGGGTTTAAATTCGTTAGGCCCCGCCCCTTTAAGTCCAGAAGCCCAGAATACCATTCAGAGTATAGACCATGACATGACTGAGGGTTGATATACTTTTGGCCACGCCCCTTTTTCCTAGAAGCCCCTAAACCCATTGAAATAGCATTAAGGGTTTAAATTTGTTAGGCCCCGCCCCTTTGGGTCAAGAAGCCCAGAATACCATTCAGAGTATAGACAATGACATGGCTGAGGGTTGAGATACTTTTGGCCACGCCCCTTTTGCATAGAAGCTCCTAAACCCATTGAAATATCATTGGGGGTTTAAATTCGTTAGGCCCCGCCCCTTTGGGTCCAGAAGCCCAGAATACCATTCAGAGTTTAGACTATGACATGGCTGAGGGTTGAGATACTTTTGGCCACGCCCCTTTTGCCTAGAAGCCCCTAAACCCATTGAAATAGCATTAAGGGTTTAAATTCGTTAGGCCCCGCCCCTTTGGGTCCAGAAGCCCATAATACCATTCAGAGTATAGATCATGACATGGCGGAGGGTTGAGATACTTTTGGCCACGCCCCTTTTGCCTAGAAGCCCCTAAACCCATTGAAATAGCATTGGGGGTTTAAATTCGTTAGGCCCCGCCCCTTTGGGTCCAGAAGCCCAGAATTCCATTCAGAGTATAGACCATGACATGGTTGAGGGTTGAGATACTTTTGGCCACGCCCCTTTTGCCTAGAAGCCCCTAAAACCATTGAAATAGCATTAAGGGTTTAAATTCGTTAGGCCCCGCCCCTTTGGGTCCAGAAGCCCAGAATACCATTCAGAGTATAGACCATGACATGGCTGAGGGTTGAGATACTTTTGGCCACGCCCCTTTTTCCTAGAAGCCCCTAAACCCATTGAAATAGCATTAAGGGTTTAAATTCGTTAGGCCCCGCCCCTTTGGGTCCAGAAGCCCAGAATACCATTCAGAGTATAGACCTGGGGTAGCCAACCCTAGTCCTCGAGAGCTACCAACAGTGCATGTTTTGCAGGTCTCCTCACAGAATCACAAGTGAGCTAATTAGCTCCATCTGTGTATCTTTTAAAATGTGTCAGTGATTAATGAGTGCAGCTGTGCAGCAGCTAGGTTGTCTGGGAAATGTGAACTGTTGGTAGCTCTCGAGGGCTAGGGTTGGCAACCACTGGTATAGACCATGGCATGGCTGAGGGTTGATATACTTTTGGCCACGCCCCTTTTGCCTAGAAGCCCCTAAACCCATTGAAATAGCATTAAGGGTTTAAATTCATTAGGCTCCGCCCCTTTGGGTCCAGAAGCCCAGAATACCATTCAGAGTATAGACCATGACATGGCTGAGGGTTGAGATACTTTTGGCCACGCCCCTTTTGCCTAGAAGCCCCTAAACCCCTTGAAATAGCATTGGGGGTTTAAATTCGTTAGGCCCCGCCCCTTTGGGTCCAGAAGCCCATAATACCATTCAGAGTATAGACCGTGACATGGCTGAGGGTTGAGATACTTTTGGCCACGCCCCTTTTGCCTAGAAGCCCCTAAACCCATTGAAATAGCATTAAGGGTTTAAATTCGTTAGGCCCCGCCCCTTTGGGTCCAGAAGCCCATAATACCATTCAGAGTATAGACCATGACATGGCTGAGGGTTGAGATACTTTTGGCCACGCCCCTTTTTCCTAGAAGCCCCTAAACCCATTGAAATAGCATTAAGGGTTTAAATTCGTTAGGCCCCGACCATTTAAGTCCAGAAGCCCAGAATACCATTCAGAGTATAGAAAATGACATGGCTGAGGGTTGAGATACTTTTGGCCACGCCCCATTTTGCCTAGAAGCCCCTAAACCCATTGAAATAGCATTAAGGGTTTAAATTCGTTAGGCCCCGCCCCTTTGGGTCCAGAAGCCCAGAATACCATTCAGAGTATAGACCATGACATGGCTGAGGGTTGAGATACTTTTGGCCACGCCCCTTTTGCCTAGAAGCCCCTAAACCCTTTGAAATAGCATTAAGGGTTTAAATTCGTTAGGCCCCGCCCCTTTGGGTCCAGAAGCCCATAATACCAATCAGAGTATAGACCATGACATGGCTGAGGGTTGAGATACTTTTAGCCACGCCCCTTTTGCCTAGAAGCCCCTAAACTCATTGAAATATCATTAAGGGTTTAAATTCGTTAGGCCCCGCCCCTTTAAGTCCAGAAGCCCAGAATACCATTCAGAGTATAGATCATGACATGGCTGAGGGTTGAGATACTTTTGGCCACGCCCCTTTTGCCTAGAAGCCCCTAAACCCATTGAAATAGCATTAAGGGTTTAAATTCGTTAGGCCCCGCCCCTTTAAGTCCAGAAGCCCAGAATACCATTCAGAGTATAGACCATGACATGGCTGAGGGTTGAGATACTTTTGGCCACGCCCCTTTTGCCTAGAAGCCCCTAAACCCATTGAAATAGCATTAAGGGTTTAAATTCGTTAGGCCCCGCCCCTTTGGGTCAAGAAGCCCATAATACCATTCAGAGTATAGACCATGACATGGCTGAGGGTTGAGATACTTTTGGCCACGCCCCTTTTGCCTAGAAGCCCCTAAACCCCTTGAAATAGCATTAAGGGTTTAAATTCGTTAGGCCCCGCCCCTTTGGGTCCAGAAGCCCATAATACCATTCAGAGTATAGACCATGACATGGCTGAGGGTTGAGATACTTTTAACACCCCCCTTTTGCCTAGAAGCCCCTAAACCCATTGAAATAGCATTAAGGGTTTAAATTCGTTAGGCCCCGCCCCTTTGGGTCCAGAAGCCCAGAATACCATTCAGAGTATAGACCATGACATGGCTGAGGGTTGAGATACTTTTGGCCACGCCCCTTTTGCCTAGAAGCCCCTAAACCCATTGAAATAGCATTAAGGGTTTAAATTCGTTAGGCCCCGCCCCTTTGGGTCCAGAAGCCCAGAATACCATTCAGAGTATAGAACATGACATGGCTGAGGGTTGAGATACTTTTGGCCACGCCCCTTTTGCCTAGAAGCCCCTAAACCCATTGAAATAGCTTTGGGGGTTTAAATTCGTTAGGCCCCGCCCCTTTGGGTCCAGAAGCCCATAATACCATTCAGAGTATAGACCATGACATGGCTGAGGGTTGAGATACTTTTGGCCACGCCCCTTTTGCCTAGAAGCCCCTAAACCCATTGAAATAGCATTAAGGGTTTAAATTCGTTAGGCCCCGCCCCTTTGGGTCCAGAAGCCCATAATACCATTCAGAGTATAGACCATGACATGGCTGAGGGTTGAGATACTTTTGGCCACGCCCCTTTTGCCTAGAAGCCCCTAAACCCATTGAAATAGCATTAAGGGTTTAAATTCGTTAGGCCCCGCCCCTTTGGGTCCAGAAGCCCAGAATACCATTCAGAGTATAGAACATGACATGGCTGAGGGTTGAGATACTTTTGGCCACGCCCCTTTTTCCTAGAAGCCCCTAAACCCATTGAAATAGCATTAAGGGTTTAAATTCGTTAGGCCCCGCCCCTTTGGGTCCAGAAGCCCAGAATACCATTCAGAGTATAGAACATGACATGGCTGAGGGTTGAGATACTTTTGGCCACGCCCCTTTTGCCTAGAAGCCCCTAAACCCATTGAAATAGCATTAAGGGTTTAAATTCGTTAGGCCCCGCCCCTTTGGGTCAAGAAGCCCAGAATACCATTCAGAGTATAGACCATGACATGGCTGAGGGTTGAGATACTTTTGGCCACGCCCCTTTTGCCTAGAAGCCCCTAAACCCATTGAAATAGCATTAAGGGTTTAAATTCGTTAGGCCCGGCCCCTTTGGGTCCAGAAGCCCAGAATACAATTCAGAGTATAGACCATGACATGGCTGAGGGTTGAGATACTTTTGGCCACGCCCATTTTGCCTAGAAGCCCCTAAACCCATTGAAATAGCATTAAGGGTTTAAATTCGTTAGGCCCCGCCCCTTTGGGTCCAGAAGCCCAGAATACCATTCAGAGTATAGACCATGACATGGCTGAGGGTTGAGATACTTTTAGCCACGCCCCTTTTGCCTAGAAGCCCCTAAACTCATTGAAATATCATTATGGGTTTAAATTCGTTAGGCCCCGCCCCTTTAAGTCCAGAAGCCCAGAATACCATTCAGAGTATAGACCATGACATGACTGAGGGTTGATATACTTTTGGCCACGCCCCTTTTTCCTAGAAGCCCCTAAACCCATTGAAATAGCATTAAGGGTTTAAATTCGTTAGGTCCCACCCCTTTTGGTCAAGAAGCCCAGAATACCATTCAGAGTATAGACAATGACATGGCTGAGGGTTGAGATACTTTTGGCCACGCCCCTTTTGCCTAGAAGCCCCTAAACCCTTTGAAATAGCATTAAGGGTTTAAATTCGTTAGGCCCCGCCCCTTTGGGTCAAGAAGCCCATAATACCATTCAGAGTATAGACCATGACATGGCTGAGGGTTGAGATACTTTTGGCCACGCCCCTTTTGCCTAGAAGCCCCTAAACCCCTTGAAATAGCATTAAGGGTTTAAATTCGTTAGGCCCCGCCCCTTTGGGTCCAGAAGCCCATAATACCATTCAGAGTATAGACCATGACATGGCTGAGGGTTGAGATACTTTTTACCACGCCCCTTTTGCCTAGAAGCCCCTAAACCCATTGAAATAGCATTAAGGGTTTAAATTCGTTAGGCCCCGCCCCTTTGGGTCCAGAAGCCCAGAATACCATTCAGAGTATAGACCATGACATGGCTGAGGGTTGAGATACTTTTGGCCACGCCCATTTTGCCTAGAAGCCCCTAAACTCATTGAAATATCATTAAGGGTTTAAATTCGTTAGGCCCCGCCCCTTTGGGTCCAGAAGCCCAGAATACCATTCAGAGTATAGACCATGGCATGGCTGAGGGTTGATATACTTTTGGCCACGCCCCTTTTGCCTAGAAGCCCCTAAACCCATTGAAATAGCATTAAGGGTTTAAATTCGTTAGGCCCCGCCCCTTTGGGTCAAGAAGCCCATAATACCATTCAGAGTATAGACCATGACATGGCTGAGGGTTGAGATACTTTTGGCCACGCCCCTTTTGCCTAGAAGCCCCTAAACCCCTTGAAATAGCATTAAGGGTTTAAATTCGTTAGGCCCCGCCCCTTTGGGTCCAGAAGCCCATAATACCATTCAGAGTATAGACCATGACATGGCTGAGGGTTGAGATACTTTTAGCCACGCCCCTTTTGCCTAGAAGCCCCTAAACCCATTGAAATAGCATTAAGGGTTTAAATTCGTTAGGCCCCGCCCCTTTGGGTCCAGAAGCCCAGAATACCATTCAGAGTATAGAAAATGACATGGCTGAGGGTTGAGATACTTTTGGCCACGCCCCATTTTGCCTAGAAGCCCCTAAACCCATTGAAATAGCATTAAGGGTTTAAATTCGTTAGGCCCCGCCCCTTTGGGTCCAGAAGCCCAGAATACCATTCAGAGTATAGACCATGACATGGCTGAGGGTTGAGATACTTTTGGCCACGCCTCTTTTGCCTAGAAGCCCCTAAACCCTTTGAAATAGCATTAAGGGTTTAAATTCGTTAGGCCCCGCCCCTTTGGGTCCAGAAGCCCATAATACCATTCAGAGTATAGACCATGACATGGCTGAGGGTTGAGATACTTTTAGCCACGCCCCTTTTGCCTAGAAGCCCCTAAACTCATTGAAATATCATTAAGGGTTTAAATTCGTTAGGCCCCGCCCCTTTAAGTCCAGAAGCCCAGAATACCATTCAGAGTATAGACCATGACATGGCTGAGGGTTGAGATACTTTTAGCCACGCCCCTTTTGCCTAGAAGCCCCTAAACCCATTGAAATAGCATTAAGGGTTTAAATTCGTTAGGCCCCGCCCCTTTGGGTCCAGAAGCCCAGAATACCATTCAGAGTATAGACCATGACATGGCTGAGGGTTGAGATACTTTTGGCCACGCCCCTTTTGCCTAGAAGCCCCTAAACCCATTGAAATAGCATTAAGGGTTTAAATTCGTTAGGCCCCGTCCATTTAAGTCCAGAAGCCCAGAATACCATTCAGAGTATAGAAAATGACATGGCTGAGGGTTGAGATACTTTTGGCCACGCCCCATTTTGCCTAGAAGCCCCTAAACCCATTGAAATAGCATTAAGGGTTTAAATTCGTTAGGCCCCGCCCCTTTGGGTCCAGAAGCCCAGAATACCATTCAGAGTATAGACCATGACATGGCTGAGGGTTGAGATACTTTTGGCCACGCCCCTTTTTCCTAGAAGCCCCTAAACCCATTGAAATAGCATTAAGGGTTTAAATTCGTTAGGCCCCGCCCCTTTGGGTCCAGAAGCCCAGAATACCATTCAGAGTATAGACCATGGCATGGCTGAGGGTTGATATACTTTTGGCCACGCCCCTTTTGCCTAGAAGCCCCTAAACCCATTGAAATAGCATTAAGGGTTTAAATTCGTTAGGCCCCGCCCCTTTGGGTCCAGAAGCCCAGAATACCATTCAGAGTATAGACCATGACATGGCTGAGGGTTGAGATACTTTTGGCCACGCCCCTTTTGCCTAGAAGCCCCTTAACCCATTGAAATAGCATTAAGGGTTTAAATTCGTTAGGCCCCGACCATTTAAGTCCAGAAGCCCAGAATACCATTCAGAGTATAGAAAATGACATGGCTGAGGGTTGAGATACTTTTGGCCACGCCCCATTTTGCCTAGAAGCCCCATAACCCATTGAAATAGCATTAAGGGTTTAAATTCGTTAGGCCCCGCCCCTTTGGGTCCAGAAGCCCAGAATACAATTCAGAGTATAGACCATGACATGGCTGAGGGTTGAGATACTTTTGGCCACGCCCCTTTTGCCTGGAAGCCCCTAAACCCATTGAAATAGCATTAAGGGTTTAAATTCGTTAGGCCCCGCCCCTTTGGGTCCAGAAGCCCAGAATACCATTCAGAGTATAGACCATGACATGGCTGAGGGTTGAGATACTTTTAGCCACGCCCCTTTTGCCTAGAAGCCCCTAAACTCATTGAAATATCATTAAGGGTTTAAATTCGTTAGGCCCCGCCCCTTTAAGTCCAGAAGCCCAGAATACCATTCAGAGTATAGACCATGACATGACTGAGGATTGATATACTTTTGGCCACGCCCCTTTTTCCTAGAAGCCCCTAAACCCATTGAAATAGCATTAAGGGTTTAAATTTGTTAGGCCCCACCCCTTTGGGTCAAGAAGCCCAGAATACCATTCAGAGTATAGACAATGACATGGCTGAGGGTTGAGATACTTTTGGCCACGCCCCTTTTGCCTAGAAGCCCCTAAACCCATTGAAATAGCATTAAGGGTTTAAATTCGTTAGGCCCCGCCCCTTTAAGTCCAGAAGCCCAGAATACCATTCAGAGTATAGACCATGACATGGCTGAGGGTTGAGATACTTTTGGCCACGCCCCTTTTGCCTAGAAGCCCCTAAACCCATTGAAATAGCATTAAGGGTTTAAATTCGTTAGGCCCCGCCCCTTTGGGTCAAGAAGCCCATAATACCATTCAGAGTATAGACCATGACATGGCTGAGGGTTGAGATACTTTTGGCCACGCCCCTTTTGCCTAGAAGCTCCTAAACCCCTTGAAATAGCATTAAGGGTTTAAATTCGTTAGGCCCCGCCCCTTTGGGTCCAGAAGCCCATAATACCATTCAGAGTATAGACCATGACATGGCTGAGGGTTGAGATACTTTTGGCCACACCCCTTTTGCCTAGAAGCCCCTAAACTCATTGAAATATCATTAAGGGTTTAAATTCGTTAGGCCCCGCCCCTTTGGGTCCAGAAGCCCAGAATACCATTCAGAGTATAGACCATGGCATGGCTGAGGGTTGATATACTTTTGGCCACGCCCCTTTTGCCTAGAAGCCCCTAAACCCATTGAAATAGCATTAAGGGTTTAAATTCGTTAGGCCCCGCCCCTTTGGGTCAAGAAGCCCATAATACCATTCAGAGTATAGACCATGACATGGCTGAGGGTTGAGATACTTTTGGCCACGCCCCTTTTGCCTAGAAGCCCCTAAACCCCTTGAAATAGCATTAAGGGTTTAAATTCGTTAGGCCCCGCCCCTTTGGGTCCAGAAGCCCATAATACCATTCAGAGTATAGACCATGACATGGCTGAGGGTTGAGATACTTTTAGCCACGCCCCTTTTGCCTAGAAGCCCCTAAACCCATTGAAATAGCATTAAGGGTTTAAATTCGTTAGGCCCCGCCCCTTTGGGTCCAGAAGCCCAGAATACCATTCAGAGTATAGAAAATGACATGGCTGAGGGTTGAGATACTTTTGGCCACGCCCCATTTTGCCTAGAAGCCCCTAAACCCATTGAAATAGCATTAAGGGTTTAAATTCGTTAGGCCCCGCCCCTTTGGGTCCAGAAGCCCAGAATACCATTCAGAGTATAGACCATGACATGGCTGAGGGTTGATATACTTTTGGCCACGCCTCTTTTGCCTAGAAGCCCCTAAACCCTTTGAAATAGCATTAAGGGTTTAAATTCGTTAGGCCCCGCCCCTTTGGGTCCAGAAGCCCATAATACCATTCAGAGTATAGACCATGACATGGCTGAGGGTTGAGATACTTTTAGCCACGCCCCTTTTGCCTAGAAGCCCCTAAACTCATTGAAATATCATTAAGGGTTTAAATTCGTTAGGCCCCGCCCCTTTAAGTCCAGAAGCCCAGAATACCATTCAGAGTATAGACCATGACATGGCTGAGGGTTGAGATACTTTTAGCCACGCCCCTTTTGCCTAGAAGCCCCTAAACCCATTGAAATAGCATTAAGGGTTTAAATTCGTTAGGCCCCGCCCCTTTGGGTCCAGAAGCCCAGAATACCATTCAGAGTATAGACCATGGCATGGCTGAGGGTTGATATACTTTTGGCCACTCCCCTTTTGCCTAGAAGCCCCTAAACCCATTGAAATAGCTTTGGGGGTTTAAATTCGTTAGGCCCCGCCCCTTTGGGTCCAGAAGCCCAGAATACCATTCAGAGTATAGATCATGACATGGCTGAGGGTTGAGATACTTTTGGCCACGCCCCTTTTGCCTAGAAGCCCCTAAACCCATTGAAATAGCATTAAGGGTTTAAATTCGTTAGGCTCCGCCCCTTTGGGTCCAGAAGCCCAGAATACCATTCAGAGTATAGACCATGACATGGCTGAGGGTTGAGATACTTTTGGCCACGCCCCTTTTGCCTAGAAGCCCCTAAACCCCTTGAAATAGCATTGGGGGTTTAAATTCGTTAGGCCCCGCCCCTTTGGGTCCAGAAGCCCATAATACTATTCAGAGTATAGACCATGACATGGCTGAGGGTTGAGATACTTTTAGCCACGCCCCTTTTGCCTAGAAACCCGTAAACCCATTGAAATAGCATTAAGGGTTTAAATTCGTTAGGCCCCGCCCCTTTGGGTCCAGAAGCCCATAATACCATTCAGAGTATAGACCATGACATGGCTGAGGGTTGAGATACTTTTGGCCACGCCCCTTTTGCCTAGAAGCCCCTAAACCCATTGAAATAGCATTAAGGGTTTAAATTCGTTAGGCCCCGCCCCTTTGGGTCCAGAAGCCCAGAATACCATTCAGAGTATAGAACATGACATGGATGAGGGTTGAGATACTTTTGGCCACGCCCCTTTTTCCTAGAAGCCCCTAAACCCATTGAAATAGCATTAAGGGTTTAAATTCGTTAGGCCCCGCCCCTTTGGGTCCAGAAGCCCAGAATACCATTCAGAGTATAGACCATGACATGGCTGAGGGTTGAGATACTTTTAGCCACGCCCCTTTTGCCTAGAAGCCCCTAAACCCATTGAAATAGCATTAAGGGTTTAAATTCGTTAGGCCCCGCCCCTTTGGGTCCAGAAGCCCAGAATACCATTCAGAGTATAGACCATGACATGGCTGAGGGTTGAGATACTTTTGGCCACGCCCCTTTTTCCTAGAAGCCCCTAAACCCATTGAAATAGCATTAAGGGTTTAAATTCGTTAGGCCCCGCCCCTTTGGGTCCAGAAGCCCAGAATACCATTCAGAGTATAGACCATGGCATGGCTGAGGGTTGATATACTTTTGGCCACTCCCCTTTTGCCTAGAAGCCCCTAAACCCATTGAAATAGCATTAAGGGTTTAAATTCGTTAGGCCCCGCCCCTTTGGGTCCAGAAGCCCAGAATACCATTCAGAGTATAGACCATGACATGGCTGAGGGTTGAGATACTTTTGGCCACGCCCATTTTGCCTAGAAGCCCCTAAACTCATTGAAATATCATTAAGGGTTTAAATTCGTTAGGCCCCGCCCCTTTGGGTCCAGAAGCCCAGAATACCATTCAGAGTATAGACCATGGCATGGCTGAGGGTTGATATACTTTTGGCCACGCCCCTTTTGCCTAGAAGCCCCTAAACCCATTGAAATAGCATTAAGGGTTTAAATTCGTTAGGCCCCGCCCATTTGGGTCAAGAAACCCATAATACCATTCAGAGTATAGACCATGACATGGCTGAGGGTTGAGATACTTTTGGCCACGCCCCTTTTGCCTAGAAGCCCCTAAACCCCTTGAAATAGCATTAAGGGTTTAAATTCGTTAGGCCCCGCCCCTTTGGGTCCAGAAGCCCATAATACCATTCAGAGTATAGACCATGACATGGCTGAGGGTTGAGATACTTTTAGCCACGCCCCTTTTGCCTAGAAGCCCCTAAACCCATTGAAATAGCATTAAGGGTTTAAATTCGTTAGGCCCCGCCCCTTTGGGTCCAGAGGCCCAGAATACCATTCAGAGTATAGACCATGACATGGCTGAGGGTTGAGATACTTTTGGCCACGCCCCTTTTGCCTAGAAGCCCCTAAACCCATTGAAATAGCATTAAGGGTTTAAATTCGTTAGGCCCCGACCATTTAAGTCCAGAAGCCCAGAATACCATTCAGAGTATAGAAAATGACATGGCTGAGGGTTGAGATACTTTTGGCCACGCCCCATTTTGCCTAGAAGCCCCATAACCCATTGAAATAGCATTAAGGGTTTAAATTCGTTAGGCCCCGCCCCTTTGGGTCCAGAAGCCCAGAATACAATTCAGAGTATAGACCATGACATGGCTGAGGGTTGAGATACTTTTGGCCACGCCCCTTTTGCCTAGAAGCCCCTAAACCCATTGAAATAGCATTAAGGGTTTAAATTCGTTAGGCCCCGCCCCTTTGGGTCCAGAAGCCCATAATACCATTCAGAGTATAGACCATGACATGGCTGAGGGTTGAGATACTTTTGACCACGCCCCTTTTGCCTAGAAGCCCCTAAACCCATTGAAATAGCATTGGGGGTTTAAATTCGTTAGGCCCCGCCCCTTTGGGTCCAGAAGCCCAGAATACCATTCAGAGTATAGACCATGACATGGTTGAGGGTTGAGATACTTTTGGCCACGCCCCTTTTGCCTAGAAGCCCCTAAACCCATTGAAATAGCATTAAGGGTTTAAATTCGTTAGGCCCCGCCCCTTTGGGTCCAGAAGCCCAGAATACCATTCAGAGTATAGACCATGACATGGCTGAGGGTTGAGATACTTTTGGCCACGCCCCTTTTTCCTAGAAGCCCCTAAACCCATTGAAATAGCATTAAGGGTTTAAATTCGTTAGGCCCCGCCCCTTTGGGTCCAGAAGCCCAGAATACCATTCAGAGTATAGACCATGACATGGCTGAGGGTTGAGATACTTTTGGCCACGCCCCTTTTTCCTAGAAGCCCCTAAACCCATTGAAATAGCATTAAGGGTTTAAATTCGTTAGGCCCCGCCCCTTTGGGTCCAGAAGCCCAGAATACCATTCAGAGTATAGACCATGGCATGGCTGAGGGTTGATATACTTTTGGCCACGCCCCTTTTGCCTAGAAGCCCCTAAACCCATTGAAATAGCTTTGGGGGTTTAAATTCGTTAGGCCCCGCCCCTTTGGGTCCAGAAGCCCAGAATACCATTCAGAGTATAGACCATGACATGGCTGAGGGTTGAGATACTTTTAGCCACGCCCCTTTTGCCTAGAAGCCCGTAAACCCATTGAAATAGCATTAAGGGTTTAAATTCGTTAGGCCCCGCCCCTTTGGGTCCAGAAGCCCATAATACCATTCAGAGTATAGACCATGACATGGCTGAGGGTTGAGATACTTTTGGCCACGCCCCTTTTGCCTAGAAGCCCCTAAACCCATTGAAATAGCATTAAGGGTTTAAATTTGTTAGGCCCCGCCCCTTTGGGTCAAGAAGCCCAGAATACCATTCAGAGTATAGACAATGACATGGCTGAGGGTTGAGATACTTTTGGCCACGCCCCTTTTGCCTAGAAGCCCCTAAACCCATTGAAATAGCATTAAGGGTTTAAATTCGTTAGGCCCCGCCCCTTTAAGTCCAGAAGCCCAGAATACCATTCAGAGTATAGACCATGACATGGCTGAGGGTTGAGATACTTTTGGCCACGCCCCTTTTGCCTAGAAGCCCCTAAACCCATTGAAATAGCATTAAGGGTTTAAATTCGTTAGGCCCCGCCCCTTTGGGTCAAGAAGCCCATAATACCATTCAGAGTATAGACCATGACATGGCTGAGGGTTGAGATACTTTTGGCCACGCCCCTTTTGCCTAGAAGCCCCTAAACCCCTTGAAATAGCATTAAGGGTTTAAATTCGTTAGGCCCCGCCCCTTTGGGTCCAGAAGCCCATAATACCATTCAGAGTATAGACCATGACATGGCTGAGGGTTGAGATACTTTTAACCACGCCCCTTTTGCCTAGAAGCCCCTAAACCCATTGAAATAGCATTAAGGGTTTAAATTCGTTAGGCCCGGCCCCTTTGGGTCCAGAAGCCCAGAATACCATTCAGAGTATAGACCATGACATGGCTGAGGGTTGAGATACTTTTGGCCAAGCCCATTTTGCCTAGAAGCCCCTAAACTCATTGAAATATCATTAAGGGTTTAAATTCGTTAGGCCCCGCCCCTTTGGGTCCAGAAGCCCAGAATACCATTCAGAGTATAGACCATGGCATGGCTGAGGGTTGATATACTTTTGGCCACGCCCCTTTTGCCTAGAAGCCCCTAAACCCATTGAAATAGCATTAAGGGTTTAAATTCGTTAGGCCCCGCCCCTTTAGGTCAAGAAGCGCATAATACCATTCAGAGTATAGACCATGACATGGCTGAGGGTTGAGATACTTTTGGCCACGCCCCTTTTGCCTAGAAGCCCCTAAACCCCTTGAAATAGCATTAAGGGTTTAAATTCGTTAGGCCCCGCCCCTTTGGGTCCAGAAGCCCATAATACCATTCAGAGTATAGACCATGACATGGCTGAGGGTTGAGATACTTTTAGCCACGCCCCTTTTGCCTAGAAGCCCCTAAACCCATTGAAATAACATTAAGGGTTTAAATTCGTTAGGCCCCGCCCCTTTGGGTCCAGAAGCCCAGAATACCATTCAGAGTATAGACCATGACATGGCTGAGGGTTGAGATACTTTTGGCCACGCCCCTTTTGCCTAGAAGCCCCTAAACCCATTGAAATAGCATTAAGGGTTTAAATTCGTTAGGCCCCGACCATTTAAGTCCAGAAGCCCAGAATACCATTCAGAGTATAGAAAATGACATGGCTGAGGGTTGAGATACTTTTGGCCACGCCCCTTTTGCCTAGAAGCCCCTAAACCCATTGAAATAGCATTAAGGGTTTAAATTCGTTAGGCCCCGCCCCTTTAGGTCCAGAAGCCCATAATACCATTCAGAGTATAGACCATGACATGGTTGAGGGTTGAGATACTTTTGGCCACGCCCCTTTTGCCTAGAAGCCCCTAAACCCATTGAAATAGCATTAAGGGTTTAAATTCGTTAGGCCCCGCCCCTTTGGGTCCAGAAGCCCATAATACCATTCAGAGTATAGACCATGACATGGCTGAGGGTTGAGATACTTTTGACCACGCCCCTTTTGCCTAGAAGCCCCTAAACCCATTGAAATAGCATTGGGGGTTTAAATTCGTTAGGCCCCGCCCCTTTGGGTCCAGAAGCCCAGAATACCATTCAGAGTATAGACCATGACATGGTTGAGGGTTGAGATACTTTTGGCCACGCCCCTTTTGCCTAGAAGCCCCTAAACCCATTGAAATAGCATTAAGGGTTTAAATTCGTTAGGCCCCGCCCCTTTGGGTCCAGAAGCCCAGAATACCATTCAGAGTATAGACCATGACATGGCTGAGGGTTGAGATACTTTTGGCCACGCCCCTTTTTCCTAGAAGCCCCTAAACCCATTGAAATAGCATTAAGGGTTTAAATTCGTTAGGCCCCGCCCCTTTGGGTCCAGAAGCCCAGAATACCATTCAGAGTATAGACCATGACATGGCTGAGGGTTGAGATACTTTTGGCCACGCCCCTTTTTCCTAGAAGCCCCTAAACCCATTGAAATAGCATTAAGGGTTTAAATTCGTTAGGCCCCGCCCCTTTGGGTCCAGAAGCCCAGAATACCATTCAGAGTATAGATCATGACATGGCTGAGGGTTGAGATACTTTTGGCCACGCCCCTTTTGCCTAGAAGCCCCTAAACCCATTGAAATAGCATTAAGGGTTTAAATTCGTTAGGCTCCGCCCCTTTGGGTCCAGAAGCCCAGAATACCATTCAGAGTATAGACCATGACATGGCTGAGGGTTGAGATACTTTTGGCCACGCCCCTTTTGCCTAGAAGCCCCTAAACCCCTTGAAATAGCATTGGGGGTTTAAATTCGTTAGGCCCCGCCCCTTTGGGTCCAGAAGCCCATAATACCATTCAGAGTATAGACCATGACATGGCTGAGGGTTGAGATACTTTTAGCCACGCCCCTTTTGCCTAGAAGCCCGTAAACCCATTGAAATAGCATTAAGGGTTTAAATTCGTTAGGCCCCGCCCCTTTGGGTCCAGAAGCCCATAATACCATTCAGAGTATAGACCATGACATGGCTGAGGGTTGAGATACTTTTGACCACGCCCCTTTTGCCTAGAAGCCCCTAAACCCATTGAAATAGCATTGGGGGTTTAAATTCGTTAGGCCCCGCCCCTTTGGGTCCAGAAGCCCAGAATACCATTCAGAGTATAGACCATGACATGGTTGAGGGTTGAGATACTTTTGGCCACGCCCCTTTTGCCTAGAAGCCCCTAAACCCATTGAAATAGCATTAAGGGTTTAAATTCGTTAGGCCCCGCCCCTTTGGGTCCAGAAGCCCAGAATACCATTCAGAGTATAGACCATGACATGGCTGAGGGTTGAGATACTTTTGGCCACGCCCCTTTTTCCTAGAAGCCCCTAAACCCATTGAAATAGCATTAAGGGTTTAAATTCGTTAGGCCCCGCCCCTTTGGGTCCAGAAGCCCAGAATACCATTCAGAGTATAGACCATGACATGGCTGAGGGTTGAGATACTTTTGGCCACGCCCCCTTTTCCTAGAAGCCCCTAAACCCATTGAAATAGCATTAAGGGTTTAAATTCGTTAGGCCCCGCCCCTTTGGGTCCAGAAGCCCAGAATACCATTCAGAGTATAGACCATGGCATGGCTGAGGGTTGATATACTTTTGGCCACGCCCCTTTTGCCTAGAAGCCCCTAAACCCATTGAAATAGCTTTGGGGGTTTAAATTCGTTAGGCCCCGCCCCTTTGGGTCCAGAAGCCCAGAATACCATTCAGAGTATAGATCATGACATGGCTGAGGGTTGAGATACTTTTGGCCACGCCCCTTTTGCCTAGAAGCCCCTAAACCCATTGAAATAGCATTAAGGGTTTAAATTCGTTAGGCTCCGTCCCTTTGGGTCCAGAAGCCCAGAATACCATTCAGAGTATAGACCATGACATGGCTGAGGGTTGAGATACTTTTGGCCACGCCCCTTTTGCCTAGAAGCCCCTAAACCCCTTGAAATAGCATTGGGGGTTTAAATTCGTTAGGCCCCGCCCCTTTGGGTCCAGAAGCCCATAATACTATTCAGAGTATAGACCATGACATGGCTGAGGGTTGAGATACTTTTAGCCACGCCCCTTTTGCCTAGAAACCCGTAAACCCATTGAAATAGCATTAAGGGTTTAAATTCGTTAGGCCCCGCCCCTTTGGGTCCAGAAGCCCATAATACCATTCAGAGTATAGACCATGACATGGCTGAGGGTTGAGATACTTTTGGCCACGCCCCTTTTGCCTAGAAGCCCCTAAACCCATTGAAATAGCATTAAGGGTTTAAATTCGTTAGGCCCCGCCCCTTTGGGTCCAGAAGCCCAGAATACCATTCAGAGTATAGAACATGACATGGATGAGGGTTGAGATACTTTTGGCCACGCCCCTTTTTCCTAGAAGCCCCTAAACCCATTGAAATAGCATTAAGGGTTTAAATTCGTTAGGCCCCGCCCCTTTGGGTCCAGAAGCCCAGAATACCATTCAGAGTATAGACCATGACATGGCTGAGGGTTGAGATACTTTTAGCCACGCCCCTTTTGCCTAGAAGCCCCTAAACCCATTGAAATAGCATTAAGGGTTTAAATTCGTTAGGCCCCGCCCCTTTGGGTCCAGAAGCCCAGAATACCATTCAGAGTATAGACCATGACATGGCTGAGGGTTGAGATACTTTTGGCCACGCCCCTTTTTCCTAGAAGCCCCTAAACCCATTGAAATAGCATTAAGGGTTTAAATTCGTTAGGCCCCGCCCCTTTGGGTCCAGAAGCCCAGAATACCATTCAGAGTATAGACCATGGCATGGCTGAGGGTTGATATACTTTTGGCCACTCCCCTTTTGCCTAGAAGCCCCTAAACCCATTGAAATAGCATTAAGGGTTTAAATTCGTTAGGCCCCGCCCCTTTGGGTCCAGAAGCCCAGAATACCATTCAGAGTATAGACCATGACATGGCTGAGGGTTGAGATACTTTTGGCCACGCCCATTTTGCCTAGAAGCCCCTAAACTCATTGAAATATCATTAAGGGTTTAAATTCGTTAGGCCCCGCCCCTTTGGGTCCAGAAGCCCAGAATACCATTCAGAGTATAGACCATGGCATGGCTGAGGGTTGATATACTTTTGGCCACGCCCCTTTTGCCTAGAAGCCCCTAAACCCATTGAAATAGCATTAAGGGTTTAAATTCGTTAGGCCCCGCCCATTTGGGTCAAGAAACCCATAATACCATTCAGAGTATAGACCATGACATGGCTGAGGGTTGAGATACTTTTGGCCACGCCCCTTTTGCCTAGAAGCCCCTAAACCCCTTGAAATAGCATTAAGGGTTTAAATTCGTTAGGCCCCGCCCCTTTGGGTCCAGAAGCCCATAATACCATTCAGAGTATAGACCATGACATGGCTGAGGGTTGAGATACTTTTAGCCACGCCCCTTTTGCCTAGAAGCCCCTAAACCCATTGAAATAGCATTAAGGGTTTAAATTCGTTAGGCCCCGCCCCTTTGGGTCCAGAGGCCCAGAATACCATTCAGAGTATAGACCATGACATGGCTGAGGGTTGAGATACTTTTGGCCACGCCCCTTTTGCCTAGAAGCCCCTAAACCCATTGAAATAGCATTAAGGGTTTAAATTCGTTAGGCCCCGACCATTTAAGTCCAGAAGCCCAGAATACCATTCAGAGTATAGAAAATGACATGGCTGAGGGTTGAGATACTTTTGGCCACGCCCCATTTTGCCTAGAAGCCCCATAACCCATTGAAATAGCATTAAGGGTTTAAATTCGTTAGGCCCCGCCCCTTTGGGTCCAGAAGCCCAGAATACAATTCAGAGTATAGACCATGACATGGCTGAGGGTTGAGATACTTTTGGCCACGCCCCTTTTGCCTAGAAGCCCCTAAACCCATTGAAATAGCATTAAGGGTTTAAATTCGTTAGGCCCCGCCCCTTTGGGTCCAGAAGCCCATAATACCATTCAGAGTATAGACCATGACATGGCTGAGGGTTGAGATACTTTTGACCACGCCCCTTTTGCCTAGAAGCCCCTAAACCCATTGAAATAGCATTGGGGGTTTAAATTCGTTAGGCCCCGCCCCTTTGGGTCCAGAAGCCCAGAATACCATTCAGAGTATAGACCATGACATGGTTGAGGGTTGAGATACTTTTGGCCACGCCCCTTTTGCCTAGAAGCCCCTAAACCCATTGAAATAGCATTAAGGGTTTAAATTCGTTAGGCCCCGCCCCTTTGGGTCCAGAAGCCCAGAATACCATTCAGAGTATAGACCATGACATGGCTGAGGGTTGAGATACTTTTGGCCACGCCCCTTTTTCCTAGAAGCCCCTAAACCCATTGAAATAGCATTAAGGGTTTAAATTCGTTAGGCCCCGCCCCTTTGGGTCCAGAAGCCCAGAATACCATTCAGAGTATAGACCATGACATGGCTGAGGGTTGAGATACTTTTGGCCACGCCCCTTTTTCCTAGAAGCCCCTAAACCCATTGAAATAGCATTAAGGGTTTAAATTCGTTAGGCCCCGCCCCTTTGGGTCCAGAAGCCCAGAATACCATTCAGAGTATAGACCATGGCATGGCTGAGGGTTGATATACTTTTGGCCACGCCCCTTTTGCCTAGAAGCCCCTAAACCCATTGAAATAGCTTTGGGGGTTTAAATTCGTTAGGCCCCGCCCCTTTGGGTCCAGAAGCCCAGAATACCATTCAGAGTATAGACCATGACATGGCTGAGGGTTGAGATACTTTTAGCCACGCCCCTTTTGCCTAGAAGCCCGTAAACCCATTGAAATAGCATTAAGGGTTTAAATTCGTTAGGCCCCGCCCCTTTGGGTCCAGAAGCCCATAATACCATTCAGAGTATAGACCATGACATGGCTGAGGGTTGAGATACTTTTGGCCACGCCCCTTTTGCCTAGAAGCCCCTAAACCCATTGAAATAGCATTAAGGGTTTAAATTCGTTAGGCCCCGCCCCTTTGGGTCCAGAAGCCCAGAATACCATTCAGAGTATAGAACATGACATGGATGAGGGTTGAGATACTTTTGGCCACGCCCCTTTTTCCTAGAAGCCCCTAAACCCATTGAAATAGCATTAAGGGTTTAAATTCGTTAGGCCCCGCCCCTTTGGGTCCAGAAACCCAGAATACCATTCAGAGTATAGACCATGACATGACTGAGGGTTGATATACTTTTGGCCACGCCCCTTTTTCCTAGAAGCCCCTAAACCCATTGAAATAGCATTAAGGGTTTAAATTTGTTAGGCCCCGCCCCTTTGGGTCAAGAAGCCCAGAATACCATTCAGAGTATAGACAATGACATGGCTGAGGGTTGAGATACTTTTGGCCACGCCCCTTTTGCCTAGAAGCCCCTAAACCCATTGAAATAGCATTAAGGGTTTAAATTCGTTAGGCCCCGCCCCTTTAAGTCCAGAAGCCCAGAATACCATTCAGAGTATAGACCATGACATGGCTGAGGGTTGAGATACTTTTGGCCACGCCCCTTTTGCCTAGAAGCCCCTAAACCCATTGAAATAGCATTAAGGGTTTAAATTCGTTAGGCCCCGCCCCTTTGGGTCAAGAAGCCCATAATACCATTCAGAGTATAGACCATGACATGGCTGAGGGTTGAGATACTTTTGGCCACGCCCCTTTTGCCTAGAAGCCCCTAAACCCCTTGAAATAGCATTAAGGGTTTAAATTCGTTAGGCCCCGCCCCTTTGGGTCCAGAAGCCCATAATACCATTCAGAGTATAGACCATGACATGGCTGAGGGTTGAGATACTTTTAACCACGCCCCTTTTGCCTAGAAGCCCCTAAACCCATTGAAATAGCATTAAGGGTTTAAATTCGTTAGGCCCGGCCCCTTTGGGTCCAGAAGCCCAGAATACCATTCAGAGTATAGACCATGACATGGCTGAGGGTTGAGATACTTTTGGCCAAGCCCATTTTGCCTAGAAGCCCCTAAACTCATTGAAATATCATTAAGGGTTTAAATTCGTTAGGCCCCGCCCCTTTGGGTCCAGAAGCCCAGAATACCATTCAGAGTATAGACCATGGCATGGCTGAGGGTTGATATACTTTTGGCCACGCCCCTTTTGCCTAGAAGCCCCTAAACCCATTGAAATAGCATTAAGGGTTTAAATTCGTTAGGCCCCGCCCCTTTAGGTCAAGAAGCGCATAATACCATTCAGAGTATAGACCATGACATGGCTGAGGGTTGAGATACTTTTGGCCACGCCCCTTTTGCCTAGAAGCCCCTAAACCCCTTGAAATAGCATTAAGGGTTTAAATTCGTTAGGCCCCGCCCCTTTGGGTCCAGAAGCCCATAATACCATTCAGAGTATAGACCATGACATGGCTGAGGGTTGAGATACTTTTAGCCACGCCCCTTTTGCCTAGAAGCCCCTAAACCCATTGAAATAACATTAAGGGTTTAAATTCGTTAGGCCCCGCCCCTTTGGGTCCAGAAGCCCAGAATACCATTCAGAGTATAGACCATGACATGGCTGAGGGTTGAGATACTTTTGGCCACGCCCCTTTTGCCTAGAAGCCCCTAAACCCATTGAAATAGCATTAAGGGTTTAAATTCGTTAGGCCCCGACCATTTAAGTCCAGAAGCCCAGAATACCATTCAGAGTATAGAAAATGACATGGCTGAGGGTTGAGATACTTTTGGCCACGCCCCTTTTGCCTAGAAGCCCCTAAACCCATTGAAATAGCATTAAGGGTTTAAATTCGTTAGGCCCCGCCCCTTTAGGTCCAGAAGCCCATAATACCATTCAGAGTATAGACCATGACATGGTTGAGGGTTGAGATACTTTTGGCCACGCCCCTTTTGCCTAGAAGCCCCTAAACCCATTGAAATAGCATTAAGGGTTTAAATTCGTTAGGCCCCGCCCCTTTGGGTCCAGAAGCCCATAATACCATTCAGAGTATAGACCATGACATGGCTGAGGGTTGAGATACTTTTGACCACGCCCCTTTTGCCTAGAAGCCCCTAAACCCATTGAAATAGCATTGGGGGTTTAAATTCGTTAGGCCCCGCCCCTTTGGGTCCAGAAGCCCAGAATACCATTCAGAGTATAGACCATGACATGGTTGAGGGTTGAGATACTTTTGGCCACGCCCCTTTTGCCTAGAAGCCCCTAAACCCATTGAAATAGCATTAAGGGTTTAAATTCGTTAGGCCCCGCCCCTTTGGGTCCAGAAGCCCAGAATACCATTCAGAGTATAGACCATGACATGGCTGAGGGTTGAGATACTTTTGGCCACGCCCCTTTTTCCTAGAAGCCCCTAAACCCATTGAAATAGCATTAAGGGTTTAAATTCGTTAGGCCCCGCCCCTTTGGGTCCAGAAGCCCAGAATACCATTCAGAGTATAGACCATGACATGGCTGAGGGTTGAGATACTTTTGGCCACGCCCCTTTTTCCTAGAAGCCCCTAAACCCATTGAAATAGCATTAAGGGTTTAAATTCGTTAGGCCCCGCCCCTTTGGGTCCAGAAGCCCAGAATACCATTCAGAGTATAGATCATGACATGGCTGAGGGTTGAGATACTTTTGGCCACGCCCCTTTTGCCTAGAAGCCCCTAAACCCATTGAAATAGCATTAAGGGTTTAAATTCGTTAGGCTCCGCCCCTTTGGGTCCAGAAGCCCAGAATACCATTCAGAGTATAGACCATGACATGGCTGAGGGTTGAGATACTTTTGGCCACGCCCCTTTTGCCTAGAAGCCCCTAAACCCCTTGAAATAGCATTGGGGGTTTAAATTCGTTAGGCCCCGCCCCTTTGGGTCCAGAAGCCCATAATACCATTCAGAGTATAGACCATGACATGGCTGAGGGTTGAGATACTTTTAGCCACGCCCCTTTTGCCTAGAAGCCCGTAAACCCATTGAAATAGCATTAAGGGTTTAAATTCGTTAGGCCCCGCCCCTTTGGGTCCAGAAGCCCATAATACCATTCAGAGTATAGACCATGACATGGCTGAGGGTTGAGATACTTTTGACCACGCCCCTTTTGCCTAGAAGCCCCTAAACCCATTGAAATAGCATTGGGGGTTTAAATTCGTTAGGCCCCGCCCCTTTGGGTCCAGAAGCCCAGAATACCATTCAGAGTATAGACCATGACATGGTTGAGGGTTGAGATACTTTTGGCCACGCCCCTTTTGCCTAGAAGCCCCTAAACCCATTGAAATAGCATTAAGGGTTTAAATTCGTTAGGCCCCGCCCCTTTGGGTCCAGAAGCCCAGAATACCATTCAGAGTATAGACCATGACATGGCTGAGGGTTGAGATACTTTTGGCCACGCCCCTTTTTCCTAGAAGCCCCTAAACCCATTGAAATAGCATTAAGGGTTTAAATTCGTTAGGCCCCGCCCCTTTGGGTCCAGAAGCCCAGAATACCATTCAGAGTATAGACCATGACATGGCTGAGGGTTGAGATACTTTTGGCCACGCCCCTTTTTCCTAGAAGCCCCTAAACCCATTGAAATAGCATTAAGGGTTTAAATTCGTTAGGCCCCGCCCCTTTGGGTCCAGAAGCCCAGAATACCATTCAGAGTATAGACCATGGCATGGCTGAGGGTTGATATACTTTTGGCCACGCCCCTTTTGCCTAGAAGCCCCTAAACCCATTGAAATAGCTTTGTAGGTTTAAATTCGTTAGGCCCCGCCCCTTTGGGTCCAGAAGCCCAGAATACCATTCAGAGTATAGATCATGACATGGCTGAGGGTTGAGATACTTTTGGCCACGCCCCTTTTGCCTAGAAGCCCCTAAACCCATTGAAATAGCATTAAGGGTTTAAATTCGTTAGGCTCCGCCCCTTTGGGTCCAGAAGCCCAGAATACCATTCAGAGTATAGACCATGACATGGCTGAGGGTTGAGATACTTTTGGCCACGCCCCTTTTGCCTAGAAGCCCCTAAACCCCTTGAAATAGCATTGGGGGTTTAAATTCGTTAGGCCCCGCCCCTTTGGGTCCAGAAGCCCATAATACCATTCAGAGTATAGACCATGACATGGCTGAGGGTTGAGATACTTTTAGCCACGCCCCTTTTGCCTAGAAGCCCGTAAACCCATTGAAATAGCATTAAGGGTTTAAATTCGTTAGGCCCCGCCCCTTTGGGTCCAGAAGCCCATAATACCATTCAGAGTATAGACCATGACATGGCTGAGGGTTGAGATACTTTTGGCCACGACCCTTTTGCCTAGAAGCCCCTAAACCCATTGAAATAGCATTAAGGGTTTAAATTCGTTAGGCCCCGCCCCTTTGGGTCCAGAAGCCCAGAATACCATTCAGAGTATAGAACATGACATGGATGAGGGTTGAGATACTTTTGGCCACGCCCCTTTTTCCTAGAAGCCCCTAAACCCATTGAAATAGCATTAAGGGTTTAAATTCGTTAGGCCCCGCCCCTTTGGGTCCAGAAGCCCAGAATACCATTCAGAGTATAGACCATGACATGGCTGAGGGTTGAGATACTTTTGGCCACGCCCCTTTTGCCTAGAAGCCCCTAAACCCATTGAAATAGCATTAAGGGTTTAAATTCGTTAGGCCCCGCCCCTTTGGGTCAAGAAGCCCAGAATACCATTCAGAGTATAGACCATGACATGGCTGAGGGTTGAGATACTTTTGGCCACGCCCCTTTTTCCTAGAAGCCCCTAAACCCATTGAAATAGCATTAAGGGTTTAAATTCGTTAGGCCCCGCCCCTTTGGGTCCAGAAGCCCAGAATACCATTCAGAGTATAGACCATGGCATGGCTGAGGGTTGATATACTTTTGGCCACGCCCCTTTTGCCTAGAAGCCCCTAAACCCATTGAAATAGCTTTGGGGGTTTAAATTCGTTAGGCCCCGCCCCTTTGGGTCCAGAAGCCCAGAATACCATTCAGAGTATAGATCATGACATGGCTGAGGGTTGAGATACTTTTGGCCACGCCCCTTTTGCCTAGAAGCCCCTAAACCCATTGAAATAGCATTAAGGGTTTAAATTCGTTAGGCTCCGCCCCTTTGGGTCCAGAAGCCCAGAATACCATTCAGAGTATAGACCATGACATGGCTGAGGGTTGAGATACTTTTGGCCACGCCCCTTTTGCCTAGAAGCCCCTAAACCCCTTGAAATAGCATTGGGGGTTTAAATTCGTTAGGCCCCGCCCCTTTGGGTCCAGAAGCCCTTAATACCATTCAGAGTATAGACCATGACATGGCTGAGGGTTGAGATACTTTTAGCCACGCCCCTTTTGCCTAGAAGCCCGTAAACCCATTGAAATAGCATTAAGGGTTTAAATTCGTTAGGCCCCGCCCCTTTGGGTCCAGAAGCCCATAATACCATTCAGAGTATAGACCATGACATGGCTGAGGGTTGAGATACTTTTGACCACGCCCCTTTTGCCTAGAAGCCCCTAAACCCATTGAAATAGCATTGGGGGTTTAAATTCGTTAGGCCCCGCCCCTTTGGGTCCAGAAGCCCAGAATACCATTCAGAGTATAGACCATGACATGGTTGAGGGTTGAGATACTTTTGGCCACGCCCCTTTTGCCTAGAAGCCCCTAAACCCATTGAAATAGCATTAAGGGTTTAAATTCGTTAGGCCCCGCCCCTTTGGGTCCAGAAGCCCAGAATACCATTCAGAGTATAGACCATGACATGGCTGAGGGTTGAGATACTTTTGGCCACGCCCCTTTTTCCTAGAAGCCCCTAAACCCATTGAAATAGCATTAAGGGTTTAAATTCGTTAGGCCCCGCCCCTTTGGGTCCAGAAGCCCAGAATACCATTCAGAGTATAGACCATGACATGGCTGAGGGTTGAGATACTTTTGGCCACGCCCCTTTTTCCTAGAAGCCCCTAAACCCATTGAAATAGCATTAAGGGTTTAAATTCGTTAGGCCCCGCCCCTTTGGGTCCAGAAGCCCAGAATACCATTCAGAGTATAGACCATGGCATGGCTGAGGGTTGATATACTTTTGGCCACGCCCCTTTTGCCTAGAAGCCCCTAAACCCATTGAAATAGCTTTGGGGGTTTAAATTCGTTAGGCCCCGCCCCTTTGGGTCCAGAAGCCCAGAATACCATTCAGAGTATAGATCATGACATGGCTGAGGGTTGAGATACTTTTGGCCACGCCCCTTTTGCCTAGAAGCCCCTAAACCCATTGAAATAGCATTAAGGGTTTAAATTCGTTAGGCTCCGCCCCTTTGGGTCCAGAAGCCCAGAATACCATTCAGAGTATAGACCATGACATGGCTGAGGGTTGAGATACTTTTGGCCACGCCCCTTTTGCCTAGAAGCCCCTAAACCCCTTGAAATAGCATTGGGGGTTTAAATTCGTTAGGCCCCGCCCCTTTGGGTCCAGAAGCCCATAATACCATTCAGAGTATAGACCATGACATGGCTGAGGGTTGAGATACTTTTAGCCACGCCCCTTTTGCCTAGAAGCCCGTAAACCCATTGAAATAGCATTAAGGGTTTAAATTCGTTAGGCCCCGCCCCTTTGGGTCCAGAAGCCCATAATACCATTCAGAGTATAGACCATGACATGGCTGAGGGTTGAGATACTTTTGGCCACGACCCTTTTGCCTAGAAGCCCCTAAACCCATTGAAATAGCATTAAGGGTTTAAATTCGTTAGGCCCCGCCCCTTTGGGTCCAGAAGCCCAGAATACCATTCAGAGTATAGAACATGACATGGATGAGGGTTGAGATACTTTTGGCCACGCCCCTTTTTCCTAGAAGCCCCTAAACCCATTGAAATAGCATTAAGGGTTTAAATTCGTTAGGCCCCGCCCCTTTGGGTCCAGAAGCCCAGAATACCATTCAGAGTATAGACCATGACATGGCTGAGGGTTGAGATACTTTTGGCCACGCCCCTTTTGCCTAGAAGCCCCTAAACCCATTGAAATAGCATTAAGGGTTTAAATTCGTTAGGCCCCGCCCCTTTGGGTCCAGAAGCCCAGAATACCATTCAGAGTATAGACCATGACATGGCTGAGGGTTGAGATACTTTTGGCCACGCCCCTTTTGCCTAGAAGCCCCTAAACCCATTGAAATAGCATTAAGGGTTTAAATTCGTTAGGCCCCGCCCCTTTGGGTCAAGAAGCCCAGAATACCATTCAGAGTATAGACCATGACATGGCTGAGGGTTGAGATACTTTTGGCCACGCCCCTTTTTCCTAGAAGCCCCTAAACCCATTGAAATAGCATTAAGGGTTTAAATTCGTTAGGCCCCGCCCCTTTGGGTCCAGAAGCCCAGAATACCATTCAGAGTATAGACCATGGCATGGCTGAGGGTTGATATACTTTTGGCCACGCCCCTTTTGCCTAGAAGCCCCTAAACCCATTGAAATAGCTTTGGGGGTTTAAATTCGTTAGGCCCCGCCCCTTTGGGTCCAGAAGCCCAGAATACCATTCAGAGTATAGATCATGACATGGCTGAGGGTTGAGATACTTTTGGCCACGCCCCTTTTGCCTAGAAGCCCCTAAACCCATTGAAATAGCATTAAGGGTTTAAATTCGTTAGGCTCCGCCCCTTTGGGTCCAGAAGCCCAGAATACCATTCAGAGTATAGACCATGACATGGCTGAGGGTTGAGATACTTTTGGCCACGCCCCTTTTGCCTAGAAGCCCCTAAACCCCTTGAAATAGCATTGGGGGTTTAAATTCGTTAGGCCCCGCCCCTTTGGGTCCAGAAGCCCTTAATACCATTCAGAGTATAGACCATGACATGGCTGAGGGTTGAGATACTTTTAGCCACGCCCCTTTTGCCTAGAAGCCCGTAAACCCATTGAAATAGCATTAAGGGTTTAAATTCGTTAGGCCCCGCCCCTTTGGGTCCAGAAGCCCATAATACCATTCAGAGTATAGACCATGACATGGCTGAGGGTTGAGATACTTTTGACCACGCCCCTTTTGCCTAGAAGCCCCTAAACCCATTGAAATAGCATTGGGGGTTTAAATTCGTTAGGCCCCGCCCCTTTGGGTCCAGAAGCCCAGAATACCATTCAGAGTATAGACCATGACATGGTTGAGGGTTGAGATACTTTTGGCCACGCCCCTTTTGCCTAGAAGCCCCTAAACCCATTGAAATAGCATTAAGGGTTTAAATTCGTTAGGCCCCGCCCCTTTGGGTCCAGAAGCCCAGAATACCATTCAGAGTATAGACCATGACATGGCTGAGGGTTGAGATACTTTTGGCCACGCCCCTTTTTCCTAGAAGCCCCTAAACCCATTGAAATAGCATTAAGGGTTTAAATTCGTTAGGCCCCGCCCCTTTGGGTCCAGAAGCCCAGAATACCATTCAGAGTATAGACCATGACATGGCTGAGGGTTGAGATACTTTTGGCCACGCCCCTTTTTCCTAGAAGCCCCTAAACCCATTGAAATAGCATTAAGGGTTTAAATTCGTTAGGCCCCGCCCCTTTGGGTCCAGAAGCCCAGAATACCATTCAGAGTATAGACCATGGCATGGCTGAGGGTTGATATACTTTTGGCCACGCCCCTTTTGCCTAGAAGCCCCTAAACCCATTGAAATAGCTTTGGGGGTTTAAATTCGTTAGGCCCCGCCCCTTTGGGTCCAGAAGCCCAGAATACCATTCAGAGTATAGATCATGACATGGCTGAGGGTTGAGATACTTTTGGCCACGCCCCTTTTGCCTAGAAGCCCCTAAACCCATTGAAATAGCATTAAGGGTTTAAATTCGTTAGGCTCCGCCCCTTTGGGTCCAGAAGCCCAGAATACCATTCAGAGTATAGACCATGACATGGCTGAGGGTTGAGATACTTTTGGCCACGCCCCTTTTGCCTAGAAGCCCCTAAACCCCTTGAAATAGCATTGGGGGTTTAAATTCGTTAGGCCCCGCCCCTTTGGGTCCAGAAGCCCATAATACCATTCAGAGTATAGACCATGACATGGCTGAGGGTTGAGATACTTTTAGCCACGCCCCTTTTGCCTAGAAGCCCGTAAACCCATTGAAATAGCATTAAGGGTTTAAATTCGTTAGGCCCCGCCCCTTTGGGTCCAGAAGCCCATAATACCATTCAGAGTATAGACCATGACATGGCTGAGGGTTGAGATACTTTTGGCCACGACCCTTTTGCCTAGAAGCCCCTAAACCCATTGAAATAGCATTAAGGGTTTAAATTCGTTAGGCCCCGCCCCTTTGGGTCCAGAAGCCCAGAATACCATTCAGAGTATAGAACATGACATGGATGAGGGTTGAGATACTTTTGGCCACGCCCCTTTTTCCTAGAAGCCCCTAAACCCATTGAAATAGCATTAAGGGTTTAAATTCGTTAGGCCCCGCCCCTTTGGGTCCAGAAGCCCAGAATACCATTCAGAGTATAGACCATGACATGGCTGAGGGTTGAGATACTTTTGGCCACGCCCCTTTTGCCTAGAAGCCCCTAAACCCATTGAAATAGCATTAAGGGTTTAAATTCGTTAGGCCCCGCCCCTTTGGGTCAAGAAGCCCAGAATACCATTCAGAGTATAGACCATGACATGGCTGAGGGTTGAGATACTTTTGGCCACGCCCCTTTTGCCTAGAAGCCCCTAAACCCATTGAAATAGCATTAAGGGTTTAAATTCGTTAGGCCCGGCCCCTTTGGGTCCAGAAGCCCAGAATACAATTCAGAGTATAGACCATGACATGGCTGAGGGTTGAGATACTTTTGGCCACGCCCCTTTTGCCTAGAAGCCCCTAAACCCATTGAAATAGCATTAAGGGTTTAAATTCGTTAGGCCCCGCCCCTTTGGGTCCAGAAGCCCAGAATACCATTCAGAGTATAGACCATGACATGGCTGAGGGTTGAGATACTTTTGGCCACGCCCCTTTTGCCTAGAAGCCCCTAAACCCATTGAAATAGCATTAAGGGTTTAAATTCGTTAGGCCCCGCCCCTTTGGGTCCAGAAGCCCAGAATACCATTCAGAGTATAGACCATGACATGGCTGAGGGTTGAGATACTTTTAGCCACGCCCCTTTTGCCTAGAAGCCCCTAAACCCATTGAAATAACATTAAGGGTTTAAATTCGTTAGGCCCCGCCCCTTTGGGTCCAGAAGCCCAGAATACCATTCAGAGTATAGACCATGACATGGCTGAGGGTTGAGATACTTTTGGCCACGCCCCTTTTGCCTAGAAGCCCCTAAACCCATTGAAATAGCATTAAGGGTTTAAATTCGTTAGGCCCCGACCATTTAAGTCCAGAAGCCCAGAATACCATTCAGAGTATAGAAAATGACATGGCTGAGGGTTGAGATACTTTTGGCCACGCCCCTTTTGCCTAGAAGCCCCTAAACCCATTGAAATAGCATTAAGGGTTTAAATTCGTTAGGCCCCGCCCCTTTAGGTCCAGAAGCCCATAATACCATTCAGAGTATAGACCATGACATGGTTGAGGGTTGAGATACTTTTGGCCACGCCCCTTTTGCCTAGAAGCCCCTAAACCCATTGAAATAGCATTAAGGGTTTAAATTCGTTAGGCCCCGCCCCTTTGGGTCCAGAAGCCCATAATACCATTCAGAGTATAGACCATGACATGGCTGAGGGTTGAGATACTTTTGACCACGCCCCTTTTGCCTAGAAGCCCCTAAACCCATTGAAATAGCATTGGGGGTTTAAATTCGTTAGGCCCCGCCCCTTTGGGTCCAGAAGCCCAGAATACCATTCAGAGTATAGACCATGACATGGTTGAGGGTTGAGATACTTTTGGCCACGCCCCTTTTGCCTAGAAGCCCCTAAACCCATTGAAATAGCATTAAGGGTTTAAATTCGTTAGGCCCCGCCCCTTTGGGTCCAGAAGCCCAGAATACCATTCAGAGTATAGACCATGACATGGCTGAGGGTTGAGATACTTTTGGCCACGCCCCTTTTTCCTAGAAGCCCCTAAACCCATTGAAATAGCATTAAGGGTTTAAATTCGTTAGGCCCCGCCCCTTTGGGTCCAGAAGCCCAGAATACCATTCAGAGTATAGACCATGACATGGCTGAGGGTTGAGATACTTTTGGCCACGCCCCTTTTTCCTAGAAGCCCCTAAACCCATTGAAATAGCATTAAGGGTTTAAATTCGTTAGGCCCCGCCCCTTTGGGTCCAGAAGCCCAGAATACCATTCAGAGTATAGACCATGGCATGGCTGAGGGTTGATATACTTTTGGCCACGCCCCTTTTGCCTAGAAGCCCCTAAACCCATTGAAATAGCTTTGGGGGTTTAAATTCGTTAGGCCCCGCCCCTTTGGGTCCAGAAGCCCAGAATACCATTCAGAGTATAGATCATGACATGGCTGAGGGTTGAGATACTTTTGGCCACGCCCCTTTTGCCTAGAAGCCCCTAAACCCATTGAAATAGCATTAAGGGTTTAAATTCGTTAGGCTCCGCCCCTTTGGGTCCAGAAGCCCAGAATACCATTCAGAGTATAGACCATGACATGGCTGAGGGTTGAGATACTTTTGGCCACGCCCCTTTTGCCTAGAAGCCCCTAAACCCCTTGAAATAGCATTGGGGGTTTAAATTCGTTAGGCCCCGCCCCTTTGGGTCCAGAAGCCCATAATACCATTCAGAGTATAGACCATGACATGGCTGAGGGTTGAGATACTTTTAGCCACGCCCCTTTTGCCTAGAAGCCCGTAAACCCATTGAAATAGCATTAAGGGTTTAAATTCGTTAGGCCCCGCCCCTTTGGGTCCAGAAGCCCATAATACCATTCAGAGTATAGACCATGACATGGCTGAGGGTTGAGATACTTTTGACCACGCCCCTTTTGCCTAGAAGCCCCTAAACCCATTGAAATAGCATTGGGGGTTTAAATTCGTTAGGCCCCGCCCCTTTGGGTCCAGAAGCCCAGAATACCATTCAGAGTATAGACCATGACATGGTTGAGGGTTGAGATACTTTTGGCCACGCCCCTTTTGCCTAGAAGCCCCTAAACCCATTGAAATAGCATTAAGGGTTTAAATTCGTTAGGCCCCGCCCCTTTGGGTCCAGAAGCCCAGAATACCATTCAGAGTATAGACCATGACATGGCTGAGGGTTGAGATACTTTTGGCCACGCCCCTTTTTCCTAGAAGCCCCTAAACCCATTGAAATAGCATTAAGGGTTTAAATTCGTTAGGCCCCGCCCCTTTGGGTCCAGAAGCCCAGAATACCATTCAGAGTATAGACCATGACATGGCTGAGGGTTGAGATACTTTTGGCCACGCCCCTTTTTCCTAGAAGCCCCTAAACCCATTGAAATAGCATTAAGGGTTTAAATTCGTTAGGCCCCGCCCCTTTGGGTCCAGAAGCCCAGAATACCATTCAGAGTATAGACCATGGCATGGCTGAGGGTTGATATACTTTTGTCCACGCCCCTTTTGCCTAGAAGCCCCTAAACCCATTGAAATAGCTTTGGGGGTTTAAATTCGTTAGGCCCCGCCCCTTTGGGTCCAGAAGCCCAGAATACCATTCAGAGTATAGATCATGACATGGCTGAGGGTTGAGATACTTTTGGCCACGCCCCTTTTGCCTAGAACCCCTAAACCCATTGAAATAGCATTAAGGGTTTAAATTCGTTAGGCTCCGCCCCTTTGGGTCCAGAAGCCCAGAATACCATTCAGAGTATAGACCATGACATGGCTGAGGGTTGAGATACTTTTGGCCACGCCCCTTTTGCCTAGAAGCCCCTAAACCCCTTGAAATAGCATTGGGGGTTTAAATTCGTTAGGCCCCGCCCCTTTGGGTCCAGAAGCCCATAATACCATTCAGAGTATAGATCATGACATGGCTGAGGGTTGAGATACTTTTAGCCACGCCCCTTTTGCCTAGAAGCCCGTAAACCCATTGAAATAGCATTAAGGGTTTAAATTCGTTAGGCCCCGCCCCTTTGGGTCCAGAAGCCCATAATACCATTCAGAGTATAGACCATGACATGGCTGAGGGTTGAGATACTTTTGGCCACGACCCTTTTGCCTAGAAGCCCCTAAACCCATTGAAATAGCATTAAGGGTTTAAATTCGTTAGGCCCCGCCCCTTTGGGTCCAGAAGCCCAGAATACCATTCAGAGTATAGAACATGACATGGATGAGGGTTGAGATACTTTTGGCCACGCCCCTTTTTCCTAGAAGCCCCTAAACCCATTGAAATAGCATTAAGGGTTTAAATTCGTTAGGCCCCGCCCCTTTGGGTCCAGAAGCCCAGAATACCATTCAGAGTATAGACCATGACATGGCTGAGGGTTGAGATACTTTTGGCCACGCCCCTTTTGCCTAGAAGCCCCTAAACCCATTGAAATAGCATTAAGGGTTTAAATTCGTTAGGCCCCGCCCCTTTGGGTCAAGAAGCCCAGAATACCATTCAAAGTATAGACCATGACATGGCTGAGGGTTGAGATACTTTTGGCCACGCCCCTTTTGCCTAGAAGCCCCTAAACCCATTGAAATAGCATTAAGGGTTTAAATTCGTTAGGCCCGGCCCCTTTGGGTCCAGAAGCCCAGAATACAATTCAGAGTATAGACCATGACATGGCTGAGGGTTGAGATACTTTTGGCCACGCCCCTTTTGCCTAGAAGCCCCTAAACCCATTGAAATAGCATTAAGGGTTTAAATTCGTTAGGCCCCGCCCCTTTGGGTCCAGAAGCCCAGAATACCATTCAGAGTATAGACCATGACATGGCTGAGGGTTGAGATACTTTTAGCCACGCCCCTTTTGCCTAGAAGCCCCTAAACTCATTGAAATATCATTAAGGGTTTAAATTCGTTAGGCCCCGCCCCTTTAAGTCCAGAAGCCCAGAATACCATTCAGAGTATAGACCATGACATGACTGAGGGTTGATATACTTTTGGCCACGCCCCTTTTTCCTAGAAGCCCCTAAACCCATTGAAATAGCATTAAGGGTTTAAATTTGTTAGGCCCCGCCCCTTTGGGTCAAGAAGCCCAGAATACCATTCAGAGTATAGACAATGACATGGCTGAGGGTTGAGATACTTTTGGCCACGCCCCTTTTGCCTAGAAGCCCCTAAACCCATTGAAATAGCATTAAGGGTTTAAATTCGTTAGGCCCCGCCCCTTTAAGTCCAGAAGCCCAGAATACCATTCAGAGTATAGACCATGACATGGCTGAGGGTTGAGATACTTTTGGCCACGCCCCTTTTGCCTAGAAGCCCCTAAACCCATTGAAATAGCATTAAGGGTTTAAATTCGTTAGGCCCCGCCCCTTTGGGTCAAGAAGCCCATAATACCATTCAGAGTATAGACCATGACATGGCTGAGGGTTGAGATACTTTTGGCCACTCCCCTTTTGCCTAGAAGCCCCTAAACCCCTTGAAATAGCATTAAGGGTTTAAATTCGTTAGGCCCCGCCCCTTTGGGTCCAGAAGCCCATAATACCATTCAGAGTATAGACCATGACATGGCTGAGGGTTGAGATACTTTTAACCACGCCCCTTTTGCCTAGAAGCCCCTAAACCCATTGAAATAGCATTAAGGGTTTAAATTCGTTAGGCCCCGCCCCTTTGGGTCCAGAAGCCCAGAATACCATTCAGAGTATAGACCATGACATGGCTGAGGGTTGAGATACTTTTGGCCACGCCCATTTTGCCTAGAAGCCCCTAAACTCATTGAAATATCATTAAGGGTTTAAATTCGTTAGGCCCCGCCCCTTTGGGTCCAGAAGCCCAGAATACCATTCAGAGTATAGACCATGGCATGTCTAAGGGTTGATATACTTTTGGCCACGCCCCTTTTGCCTAGAAGCCCCTAAACCCATTGAAATAGCATTAAGGGTTTAAATTCGTTAGGCCCCGCCCCTTTGGGTCAAGAAGCCCATAATACCATTCAGAGTATAGACCATGACATGGCTGAGGGTTGAGATACTTTTGGCCACGCCCCTTTTGCCTAGAAGCCCCTAAACCCCTTGAAATAGCATTAAGGGTTTAAATTCGTTAGGCCCCGCCCCTTTGGGTCCAGAAGCCCATAATACCATTCAGAGTATAGACCATGACATGGCTGAGGGTTGAGATACTTTTAGCCACGCCCCTTTTGCCTAGAAGCCCCTAAACCCATTGAAATAGCATTAAGGGTTTAAATTCGTTAGGCCCCGCCCCTTTGGGTCCAGAAGCCCAGAATACCATTCAGAGTATAGACCATGACATGGCTGAGGGTTGAGATACTTTTGGCCACGCCCCTTTTGCCTAGAAGCCCCTAAACCCATTGAAATAGCATTAAGGGTTTAAATTCGTTAGGCCCCGACCATTTAAGTCCAGAAGCCCAGAATACCATTCAGAGTATAGAAAATGACATGGCTGAGGGTTGAGATACTTTTGGCCACGCCCCATTTTGCCTAGAAGCCCCATAACCCATTGAAATAGCATTAAGGGTTTAAATTCGTTAGGCCCCGCCCCTTTGGGTCCAGAAGCCCAGAATACAATTCAGAGTATAGACCATGACATGGCTGAGGGTTGAGATACTTTTGGCCACGCCCCTTTTGCCTAGAAGCCCCTAAACCCATTGAAATAGCATTAAGGGTTTAAATTCGTTAGGCCCCGCCCCTTTGGGTCCAGAAGCCCAGAATACCATTCAGAGTATAGACCATGACATGGCTGAGGGTTGAGATACTTTTAGCCACGCCCCTTTTGCCTAGAAGCCCCTAAACTCATTGAAATATCATTAAGGGTTTAAATTCGTTAGGCCCCGCCCCTTTAAGTCCAGAAGCCCAGAATACCATTCAGAGTATAGACCATGACATGACTGAGGGTTGATATACTTTTGGCCACGCCCCTTTTTCCTAGAAGCCCCTAAACCCATTGAAATAGCATTAAGGGTTTAAATTTGTTAGGCCCCGCCCCTTTGGGTCAAGAAGCCCAGAATACCATTCAGAGTATAGACAATGACATGGCTGAGGGTTGAGATACTTTTGGCCACGCCCCATTTTGCCTAGAAGCCCCATAACCCATTGAAATAGCATTAAGGGTTTAAATTCGTTAGGCCCCGCCCCTTTGGGTCCAGAAGCCCAGAATACAATTCAGAGTATAGACCATGACATGGCTGAGGGTTGAGATACTTTTGGCCACGCCCCTTTTGCCTAGAAGCCCCTAAACCCATTGAAATAGCATTAAGGGTTTAAATTCGTTAGGCCCCGCCCCTTTGGGTCCAGAAGCCCAGAATACCATTCAGAGTATAGACCATGACATGGCTGAGGGTTGAGATACTTTTAGCCACGCCCCTTTTGCCTAGAAGCCCCTAAACTCATTGAAATATCATTAAGGGTTTAAATTCGTTAGGCCCCGCCCCTTTAAGTCCAGAAGCCCAGAATACCATTCAGAGTATAGACCATGACATGACTGAGGGTTGATATACTTTTGGCCACGCCCCTTTTTCCTAGAAGCCCCTAAACCCATTGAAATAGCATTAAGGGTTTAAATTTGTTAGGCCCCGCCCCTTTGGGTCAAGAAGCCCAGAATACCATTCAGAGTATAGACAATGACATGGCTGAGGGTTGAGATACTTTTGGCCACGCCCCTTTTGCCTAGAAGCCCCTAAACCCATTGAAATAGCATTAAGGGTTTAAATTCGTTAGGCCCCGCCCCTTTAAGTCCAGAAGCCCAGAATACAATTCAGAGTATAGACCATGACATGGCTGAGGGTTGAGATACTTTTGGCCACGCCCCTTTTGTCTAGAAGCCCCTAAACTTATTGAAATAGCATTAAGGGTTTAAATTCGTTAGGCCCCGCCCCTTTGGGTCCAGAAGCCCATAATACCATTCAGAGTATAGACCATGACATGGCTGAGGGTTGAGATACTTTTGGCCACGCCCCTTTTGCCTAGAAGCCCCTAAACCCATTGAAATAGCATTAAGGGTTTAAATTCGTTAGGCCCCGCCCCTTTGGGTCCAGAAGCCCAGAATACCATTCAGAGTATAGAACATGACATGGCTGAGGGTTGAGATACTTTTGGCCACGCCCCTTTTGCCTAGAAGCCCCTAAACCCATTGAAATAGCTTTGGGGGTTTAAATTCGTTAGGCCCCGCCCCTTTGGGTCCAGAAGCCCATAATACCATTCAGAGTATAGACCATGACATGGCTGAGGGTTGAGATACTTTTGGCCACGCCCCTTTTGCCTAGAAGCCCCTAAACCCATTGAAATAGCATTAAGGGTTTAAATTCGTTAGGCCCGGCCCCTTTGGGTCCAGAAGCCCAGAATACAATTCAGAGTATAGACCATGACATGGCTGAGGGTTGAGATACTTTTGGCCACACCCATTTTGCCTAGAAGCCCCTAAACCCATTGAAATAGCATTAAGGGTTTAAATTCGTTAGGCCCCGCCCCTTTGGGTCCAGAAGCCCAGAATACCATTCAGAGTATAGACCATGACATGGCTGAGGGTTGAGATACTTTTAGCCACACCCCTTTTGCCTAGAAGCCCCTAAACTCATTGAAATATCATTATGGGTTTAAATTCGTTAGGCCCCGCCCCTTTAAGTCCAGAAGCCCAGAATACCATTCAGAGTATAGACCATGACATGACTGAGGGTTGATATACTTTTGGCCACGCCCCTTTTTCCTAGAAGCCCCTAAACCCATTGAAATAGCATTAAGGGTTTAAATTCGTTAGGCCCCGCCCCTTTAAGTCCAGAAGCCCAGAATACCATTCAGAGTATAGACCATGACATGGCTGAGGGTTGAGATACTTTTGGCCACGCCCCTTTTGCCTAGAAGCCCCTAAACCCCTTGAAATAGCATTAAGGGTTTAAATTCGTTAGGCCCCGCCCCTTTGGGTCCAGAAGCCCAGAATACCATTCAGAGTATAGACCATGACATGGCTGAGGGTTGAGATACTTTTGGCCACGCCCATTTTGCCTAGAAGCCCCTAAACTCATTGAAATATCATTAAGGGTTTAAATTCGTTAGGCCCCGCCCCTTTGGGTCCAGAAGCCCAGAATACCATTCAGAGTATAGACCATGGCATGGCTGAGGGCTGATATACTTTTGGCCACGCCCCTTTTGCCTAGAAGCCCCTAAACCCATTGAAATAGCATTAAGGGTTTAAATTCGTTAGGCCCCGCCCCTTTGGGTCAAGAAGCCCATAATACCATTCAGAGTATAGACCATGACATGGCTGAGGGTTGAGATACTTTTGGCCACGCCCCTTTTGCCTAGAAGCCCCTAAACCCCTTGAAATAGCATTAAGGGTTTAAATTCGTTAGGCCCCGCCCCTTTGGGTCCAGAAGCCCATAATACCATTCAGAGTATAGACCATGACATGGCTGAGGGTTGAGATACTTTTAGCCACGCCCCTTTTGCCTAGAAGCCCCTAAACCCATTGAAATAGCATTAAGGGTTTAAATTCGTTAGGCCCCGCCCCTTTGGGTCCAGAAGCCCAGAATACCATTCAGAGTATAGAAAATGACATGGCTGAGGGTTGAGATACTTTTGGCCACGCCCCATTTTGCCTAGAAGCCCCTAAACCCATTGAAATAGCATTAAGGGTTTAAATTCGTTAGGCCCCGCCCCTTTGGGTCCAGAAGCCCAGAATACCATTCAGAGTATAGACCATGACATGGCTGAGGGTTGAGATACTTTTGGCCACGCCTCTTTTGCCTAGAAGCCCCTAAACCCTTTGAAATAGCATTAAGGGTTTAAATTCGTTAGGCCCCGCCCCTTTGGGTCCAGAAGCCCATAATACCATTCAGAGTATAGACCATGACATGGCTGAGGGTTGAGATACTTTTAGCCACGCCCCTTTTGCCTAGAAGCCCCTAAACCCATTGAAATAGCATTAAGGGTTTAAATTCGTTAGGCCCCGCCCCTTTGGGTCCAGAAGCCCAGAATACCATTCAGAGTATAGACCATGACATGGCTGAGGGTTGAGATACTTTTGGCCACGCCCCTTTTGCCTAGAAGCCCCTAAACCCATTGAAATAGCATTAAGGGTTTAAATTCGTTAGGCCCCGTCCATTTAAGTCCAGAAGCCCAGAATACCATTCAGAGTATAGAAAATGACATGGCTGAGGGTTGAGATACTTTTGGCCACGCCCCATTTTGCCTAGAAGCCCCTAAACCCATTGAAATAGCATTAAGGGTTTAAATTCGTTAGGCCCCGCCCCTTTGGGTCCAGAAGCCCAGAATACCATTCAGAGTATAGACCATGACATGGCTGAGGGTTGAGATACTTTTGGCCACGCCCCTTTTTCCTAGAAGCCCCTAAACCCATTGAAATAGCATTAAGGGTTTAAATTCGTTAGGCCCCGCCCCTTTGGGTCCAGAAGCCCAGAATACCATTCAGAGTATAGACCATGGCATGGCTGAGGGTTGATATACTTTTGGCCACGCCCCTTTTGCCTAGAAGCCCCTAAACCCATTGAAATAGCATTAAGGGTTTAAATTCGTTAGGCCCCGCCCCTTTGGGTCCAGAAGCCCAGAATACCATTCAGAGTATAGACCATGACATGGCTGAGGGTTGAGATACTTTTGGCCACGCCCCTTTTGCCTAGAAGCCCCTAAACCCATTGAAATAGCATTAAGGGTTTAAATTCGTTAGGCCCCGACCATTTAAGTCCAGAAGCCCAGAATACCATTCAGAGTATAGAAAATGACATGGCTGAGGGTTGAGATACTTTTGGCCACGCCCCTTTTGCCTGGAAGCCCCTAAACCCATTGAAATAGCATTAAGGGTTTAAATTCGTTAGGCCCCGCCCCTTTGGGTCCAGAAGCCCAGAATACCATTCAGAGTATAGACCATGACATGGCTGAGGGTTGAGATACTTTTAGCCACGCCCCTTTTGCCTAGAAGCCCCTAAACTCATTGAAATATCATTAAGGGTTTAAATTCGTTAGGCCCCGCCCCTTTAAGTCCAGAAGCCCAGAATACCATTCAGAGTATAGACCATGACATGACTGAGGATTGATATACTTTTGGCCACGCCCCTTTTTCCTAGAAGCCCCTAAACCCATTGAAATAGCATTAAGGGTTTAAATTTGTTAGGCCCCGCCCCTTTGGGTCAAGAAGCCCAGAATACCATTCAGAGTATAGACAATGACATGGCTGAGGGTTGAGATACTTTTGGCCACGCCCCTTTTGCCTAGAAGCCCCTAAACCCATTGAAATAGCATTAAGGGTTTAAATTCGTTAGGCCCCGCCCCTTTAAGTCCAGAAGCCCAGAATACCATTCAGAGTATAGACCATGACATGGCTGAGGGTTGAGATACTTTTGGCCACGCCCCTTTTGCCTAGAAGCCCCTAAACCCATTGAAATAGCATTAAGGGTTTAAATTCGTTAGGCCCCGCCCCTTTGGGTCAAGAAGCCCATAATACCATTCAGAGTATAGACCATGACATGGCTGAGGGTTGAGATACTTTTGGCCACGCCCCTTTTGCCTAGAAGCTCCTAAACCCCTTGAAATAGCATTAAGGGTTTAAATTCGTTAGGCCCCGCCCCTTTGGGTCCAGAAGCCCATAATACCATTCAGAGTATAGACCATGACATGGCTGAGGGTTGAGATACTTTTGGCCACGCCCCTTTTGCCTAGAAGCCCCTAAACTCATTGAAATATCATTAAGGGTTTAAATTCGTTAGGCCCCGCCCCTTTGGGTCCAGAAGCCCAGAATACCATTCAGAGTATAGACCATGGCATGGCTGAGGGTTGATATACTTTTGGCCACGCCCCTTTTGCCTAGAAGCCCCTAAACCCATTGAAATAGCATTAAGGGTTTAAATTCGTTAGGCCCCGCCCCTTTGGGTCAAGAAGCCCATAATACCATTCAGAGTATAGACCATGACATGGCTGAGGGTTGAGATACTTTTGGCCACGCCCATTTTGCCTAGAAGCCCCTAAACTCATTGAAATATCATTAAGGGTTTAAATTCGTTAGGCCCCGCCCCTTTGGGTCCAGAAGCCCAGAATACCATTCAGAGTATAGACCATGGCATGGCTGAGGGTTGATATACTTTTGGCCACGCCCCTTTTGCCTAGAAGCCCCTAAACCCATTGAAATAGCATTAAGGGTTTAAATTCGTTAGGCCCCGCCCCTTTGGGTCAAGAAGCCCATAATACCATTCAGAGTATAGACCATGACATGGCTGAGGGTTGAGATACTTTTGGCCACGCCCCTTTTGCCTAGAAGCCCCTAAACCCCTTGAAATAGCATTAAGGGTTTAAATTCGTTAGGCCCCGCCCCTTTAAGTCCAGAAGCCCAGAATACCATTCAGAGTATAGACCATGACATGACTGAGGGTTGATATACTTTTGGCCACGCCCCTTTTTCCTAGAAGCACCTAAACCCATTGAAATAGCATTAAGGGTTTAAATTTGTTAGGCCCCGCCCCTTTGGGTCAAGAAGCCCAGAATACCATTCAGAGTATAGACAATGACATGGCTGAGGGTTGAGATACTTTTGGCCACGCCCCTTTTGCCTAGAAGCCCCTAAACCCATTGAAATAGCATCAAGGGTTTAAATTCGTTAGGCCCCGCCCATTTAAGTCCAGAAGCCCAGAATACCATTCAGAGTATAGACCATGACATGGCTGAGGGTTGAGATACTTTTGGCCACGCCCCTTTTGCCTAGAAGCCCCTAAACCCTTAGAAATAGCATTAAGGGTTTAAATTCGTTAGGCCCCGCCCCTTTGGGTCCAGAAGCCCATAATACCATTCAGAGTATAGACCATGACATGGCTGAGGGTTGAGATACTTTTAGCCACGCCCCTTTTGCCTAGAAGCCCCTAAACTCATTGAAATATCATTAAGGGTTTAAATTCGTTAGGCCCCGCCCCTTTAAGTCCAGAAGCCCAGAATACCATTCAGAGTATAGACCATGACATGACTGAGGGTTGATATACTTTTGGCCACGCCCCTTTTTCCTAGAAGCACCTAAACCCATTGAAATAGCATTAAGGGTTTAAATTTGTTAGGCCCCGCCCCTTTGGGTCAAGAAGCCCAGAATACCATTCAGAGTATAGACAATGACATGGCTGAGGGTTGAGATACTTTTGGCCACGCCCCTTTTGCCTAGAAGCCCCTAAACCCTTTGAAATAGCATTAAGGGTTTAAATTCGTTAGGCCCCGCCCCTTTGGGTCCAGAAGCCCATAATACCATTCAGAGTATAGACCATGACATGGCTGAGGGTTGAGATACTTTTATCCACGCCCCTTTTGCCTAGAAGCCCCTAAACTCATTGAAATATCATTAAGGGTTTAAATTCGTTAGGCCCCGCCCCTTTAAGTCCAGAAGCCCAGAATACCATTCAGAGTATAGACCATGACATGACTGAGGGTTGAGATACTTTTGGCCACGCCCCTTTTGCCTAGAAGCCCCTAAACCCATTGAAATAGCATTAAGGGTTTAAATTCGTTAGGCCCCGCCCATTTAAGTCCAGAAGCCCAGAATACCATTCAGAGTATAGAAAATGACATGGCTGAGGGTTGAGATACTTTTGGCCACGCCCCTTTTGCCTAGAAGCCCCTAAACCCATTGAAATAGCATTAAGGGTTTAAATTCGTTAGGCCCCGCCCCTTTAAGTCCAGAAGCCCAGAATACCATTCAGAGTATAGACCATGACATGGCTGAGGGTTGAGATACTTTTGGCCACGCCCCTTTTGCCTAGAAGCCCCTAAACCCTTTGAAATAGCATTAAGGGTTTAAATTCGTTAGGCCCCGCCCCTTTGGGTCCAGAAGCCCATAATACCATTCAGAGTATAGACCATGACATGGCTGAGGGTTGAGATACTTTTAGCCACGCCCCTTTTGCCTAGAAGCCCCTAAACTCATTGAAATATCATTAAGGGTTTAAATTCGTTAGGCCCCGCCCCTTTAAGTCCAGAAGCCCAGAATACCATTCAGAGTATAGACCATGACATGACTGAGGGTTGATATACTTTTGGCCACGCCCCTTTTTCCTAGAAGCCCCTAAACCCATTGAAATAGCATAAAGGGTTTAAATTTGTTAGGCCCCGCCCCTTTGGGTCAAGAAGCCCAGAATACCATTCAGAGTATAGACAATGACATGGCTGAGGGTTGAGATACTTTTGGCCACGCCCCTTTTGCCTAGAAGCCCCTAAACCCATTGAAATAGCATTAAGGGTTTAAATTCGTTAGGCCCCGCCCCTTTGGGTCCAGAAGCCCATAATACCATTCAGAGTATAGACCATGACATGGCGGAGGGTTGAGATACTTTTGGCCACGCCCCTTTTGCCTAGAAGCCCCTAAACCCATTGAAATAGCATTAAGGGTTTAAATTCGTTAGGCCCCGCCCCTTTAGGTCCAGAAGCCCATAATACCATTCAGAGTATAGACCATGACATGGTTGAGGTTTGAGATACTTTTGGCCACGCCCCTTTTGCCTAGAAGCCCCTAAACCCATTGAAATAGCATTAAGGGTTTAAAATCGTTAGGCCCCGCCCCTTTGGGTCCAGAAGCCCATAATACCATTCAGAGTATAGACCATGACATGGCTGAGGGTTGAGATACTTTTGACCACGCCCCTTTTGCCTAGAAGCCCCTAAACCCATTGAAATAGCATTGGGGGTTTAAATTCGTTAGGCCCCGCCCCTTTGGGTCCAGAAGCCCAGAATACCATTCAGAGTATAGACCATGACATGGTTGAGGGTTGAGATACTTTTGGCCACGCCCCTTTTGCCTAGAAGCCCCTAAACCCATTGAAATAGCATTAAGGGTTTAAATTCGTTAGGCCCCGCCCCTTTGGGTCCAGAAGCCCAGAATACCATTCAGAGTATAGACCATGACATGGCTGAGGGTTGAGATACTTTTGGCCACGCCCCTTTTTCCTAGAAGCCCCTAAACCCATTGAAATAGCATTAAGGGTTTAAATTCGTTAGGCCCCGCCCCTTTGGGTCCAGAAGCCCAGAATACCATTCAGAGTATAGACCATGACATGGCTGAGGGTTGAGATACTTTTGGCCACGCCCCTTTTTCCTAGAAGCCCCTAAACCCATTGAAATAGCATTAAGGGTTTAAATTCGTTAGGCCCCGCCCCTTTGGGTCCAGAAGCCCAGAATACCATTCAGAGTATAGACCATGGCATGGCTGAGGGTTGATATACTTTTGGCCACGCCCCTTTTTCCTAGAAGCCCCTAAACCCATTGAAATAGCTTTGGGGGTTTAAATTCGTTAGGCCCCGCCCCTTTGGGTCCAGAAGCCCAGAATACCATTCAGAGTATAGATCATGACATGGCTGAGGGTTGAGATACTTTTGGCCACGCCCCTTTTGCCTAGAAGCCCCTAAACCCATTGAAATAGCATTAAGGGTTTAAATTCGTTAGGCCCCGCCCCTTTAAGTCCAGAAGCCCAGAATACCATTCAGAGTATAGACCATGACATGGCTGAGGGTTGAGATACTTTTGGCCACGCCCCTTTTGCCTAGAAGCCCCTAAACCCATTGAAATAGCATTAAGGGTTTAAATTCGTTAGGCCCCGCCCCTTTGGGTCAAGAAGCCCATAATACCATTCAGAGTATAGACCATGACATGGCTGAGGGTTGAGATACTTTTGGCCACGCCCCTTTTGCCTAGAAGCCCCTAAACCCCTTGAAATAGCATTAAGGGTTTAAATTCGTTAGGCCCCGCCCCTTTGGGTCCAGAAGCCCATAATACCATTCAGAGTATAGACCATGACATGGCTGAGGGTTGAGATACTTTTAACACCCCCCTTTTGCCTAGAAGCCCCTAAACCCATTGAAATAGCATTAAGGGTTTAAATTCGTTAGGCCCCGCCCCTTTGGGTCCAGAAGCCCAGAATACCATTCAGAGTATAGACCATGACATGGCTGAGGGTTGAGATACTTTTGGCCACGCCCCTTTTGCCTAGAAGCCCCTAAACCCATTGAAATAGCATTAAGGGTTTAAATTCGTTAGGCCCCGCCCATTTAAGTCCAGAAGCCCAGAATACCATTCAGAGTATAGAAAATGACATGGCTGAGGGTTTAGATACTTTTGGCCACGCCCCTTTTGCCTAGAAGCCCCTAAACCCATTGAAATAGCATTAAGGGTTTAAATTCGTTAGGCCCCGCCCCTTTGGGTCCAGAAGCCCAGAATACCATTCAGAGTATAGACCATGACATGGCTGAGGGTTGAGATACTTTTGGCCACGCCCCTTTTGCCTAGAAGCCCCTAAACCCTTTGAAATAGCATTAAGGGTTTAAATTCGTTAGGCCCCGCCCCTTTGGGTCCAGAAGCCCATAATACCATTCAGAGTATAGACCATGACATGGCGGAGGGTTGAGATACTTTTGGCCACGCCCCTTTTGCCTAGAAGCCCCTAAACCCATTGAAATAGCATTGGGGGTTTAAATTCGTTAGGCCCCGCCCCTTTGGGTCCAGAAGCCCAGAATTCCATTCAGAGTATAGACCATGACATGGTTGAGGGTTGAGATACTTTTGGCCACGCCCCTTTTGCCTAGAAGCCCCTAAACCCATTGAAATAGCATTAAGGGTTTAAATTCGTTAGGCCCCGCCCCTTTGGGTCCAGAAGCCCAGAATACCATTCAGAGTATAGACCATGACATGGCTGAGGGTTGAGATACTTTTGGCCACGCCCCTTTTTCCTAGAAGCCCCTAAACCCATTGAAATAGCATTAAGGGTTTAAATTCGTTAGGCCCCGCCCCTTTGGGTCCAGAAGCCCAGAATACCATTCAGAGTATAGACCATGGCATGGCTGAGGGTTGATATACTTTTGGCCACGCCCCTTTTGCCTAGAAGCCCCTAAACCCATTGAAATAGCATTAAGGGTTTAAATTCATTAGGCTCCGCCCCTTTGGGTCCAGAAGCCCAGAATACCATTCAGAGTATAGACCATGACATGGCTGAGGGTTGAGATACTTTTGGCCACGCCCCTTTTGCCTAGAAGCCCCTAAACCCCTTGAAATAGCATTGGGGGTTTAAATTCGTTAGGCCCCGCCCCTTTGGGTCCAGAAGCCCATAATACCATTCAGAGTATAGACCGTGACATGGCTGAGGGTTGAGATACTTTTGGCCACGCCCCTTTTGCCTAGAAGCCCCTAAACCCATTGAAATAGCATTAAGGGTTTAAATTCGTTAGGCCCCGCCCCTTTGGGTCCAGAAGCCCATAATACCATTCAGAGTATAGACCATGACATGGCTGAGGGTTGAGATACTTTTGGCCACGCCCCTTTTTCCTAGAAGCCCCTAAACCCATTGAAATAGCATTAAGGGTTTAAATTCGTTAGGCCCCGCCCCTTTGGGTCCAGAAGCCCAGAATACCATTCAGAGTATAGACCATGACATGGCTGAGGGTTGAGATACTTTTGGCCACGCCCATTTTGCCTAGAAGCCCCTAAACCCATTGAAATAGCATTAAGGGTTTAAATTCGTTAGGCCCCGCCCCTTTGGGTCCAGAAGCCCAGAATACCATTCAGAGTATAGACCATGGCATGGCTGAGGGTTGATATACTTTTGGCCACGCCCCTTTTGCCTAGAAGCCCCTAAACCCCTTGAAATAGCATTAAGGGTTTAAATTCATTAGGCTCCGCCCCTTTGGGTCCAGAAGCCCAGAATACCATTCAGAGTATAGACCATGACATGGCTGAGGGTTGAGATACTTTTGGCCACGCCCCTTTTGCCTAGAAGCCCCTAAACTCATTGAAATATCATTAAGGGTTTAAATTCGTTAGGCCCCGCCCCTTTGGGTCCAGTAGCCCAGAATACCATTCAGAGTATAGACCATGACATAATTGAGGGTTGAGATACTTTTGGCCACGCCCCTTTTGCCTAGAAGCCCCTAAACCCATTGAAATAGCATTAAGGGTTTAAATTCGTTAGGCCCCGACCATTTAAGTCCAGAAGCCCAGAATACCATTCAGAGTATAGAAAATGACATGGCTGAGGGTTGAGATACTTTTGGCCACGCCCCATTTTGCCTAGAAGCCCCTAAACCCATTGAAATAGCATTAAGGGTTTAAATTCGTTAGGCCCCGCCCCTTTGGGTCCAGAAGCCCAGAATACCATTCAGAGTATAGACCATGACATGGCTGAGGGTTGAGATACTTTTGGCCACGCCCCTTTTGCCTAGAAGCCCCTAAACCCTTTGAAATAGCATTAAGGGTTTAAATTCGTTAGGCCCCGCCCCTTTGGGTCCAGAAGCCCATAATACCATTCAGAGTATAGACCATGACATGGCTGAGGGTTGAGATACTTTTAGCCACGCCCCTTTTGCCTAGAAGCCCCTAAACTCATTGAAATATCATTAAGGGTTTAAATTCGTTAGGCCCCGCCCCTTTAAGTCCAGAAGCCCAGAATACCATTCAGAGTATAGACCATGACATGACTGAGGGTTGATATACTTTTGGCCACGCCCCTTTTTCCTAGAAGCACCTAAACCCATTGAAATAGCATTAAGGGTTTAAATTTGTTAGGCCCCGCCCCTTTGGGTCAAGAAGCCCAGAATACCATTCAGAGTATAGACAATGACATGGCTGAGGGTTGAGATACTTTTGGCCACGCCCCTTTTGCCTAGAAGCCCCTAAACCCATTGAAATAGCATTAAGGGTTTAAATTCGTTAGGCCCCGCCCATTTAAGTCCAGAAGCCCAGAATACCATTCAGAGTATAGACCATGACATGGCTGAGGGTTGAGATACTTTTGGCCACGCCCCTTTTTCCTAGAAGCCCCTAAACCCATTGAAATAGCATTAAGGGTTTAAATTCGTTAGGCCCCGCCCCTTTGGGTCCAGAAGCCCATAATACCATTCAGAGTATAGACCATGACATGGCTGAGGGTTGAGATACTTTTGACCACGCCCCTTTTGCCTAGAAGCCCCTAAACCCATTGAAATAGCATTGGGGGTTTAAATTCGTTAGGCCCCGCCCCTTTGGGTCCAGAAGCCCAGAATACCATTCAGAGTATAGACCATGACATGGTTGAGGGTTGAGATACTTTTGGCCACGCCCCTTTTGCCTAGAAGCCCCTAAACCCATTGAAATAGCATTAAGGGTTTAAATTCGTTAGGCCCCGCCCCTTTGGGTCCAGAAGCCCAGAATACCATTCAGAGTATAGACCATGACATGGCTGAGGGTTGAGATACTTTTGGCCACGCCCCTTTTTCCTAGAAGCCCCTAAACCCATTGAAATAGCATTAAGGGTTTAAATTCGTTAGGCCCCGCCCCTTTGGGTCCAGAAGCCCAGAATACCATTCAGAGTATAGACCATGACATGGCTGAGGGTTGAGATACTTTTGGCCACGCCCCTTTTGCCTAGAAGCCCCTAAACCCATTGAAATAGCATTAAGGGTTTAAATTCGTTAGGCCCCGCCCCTTTGGGTCAAGAAGCCCAGAATACCATTCAGAGTATAGACCATGACATGGCTGAGGGTTGAGATACTTTTGGCCACGCCCCTTTTGCCTAGAAGCCCCTAAACCCTTTGAAATAGCATTAAGGGTTTAAATTCGTTAGGCCCCGCCCCTTTGGGTCCAGAAGCCCATAATACCATTCAGAGTATAGACCATGACATGGCTGAGGGTTGAGATACTTTTAGCCACGCCCCTTTTGCCTAGAAGCCCCTAAACTCATTGAAATATCATTAAGGGTTTAAATTCGTTAGGCCCCGCCCCTTTAAGTCCAGAAGCCCAGAATACCATTCAGAGTATAGACCATGACATGACTGAGGGTTGATATACTTTTGGCCACGCCCCTTTTTCCTAGAAGCCCCTAAACCCATTGAAATAGCATTAAGGGTTTAAATTTGTTAGGCCCCGCCCCTTTGGGTCAAGAAGCCCAGAATACCATTCAGAGTATAGACAATGACATGGCTGAGGGTTGAGATACTTTTGGCCACGCCCCTTTTGCATAGAAGCTCCTAAACCCATTGAAATATCATTGGGGGTTTAAATTCGTTAGGCCCCGCCCCTTTGGGTCCAGAAGCCCAGAATACCATTCAGAGTTTAGACTATGACATGGCTGAGGGTTGAGATACTTTTGGCCACGCCCCTTTTGCCTAGAAGCCCCTAAACCCATTGAAATAGCATTAAGGGTTTAAATTCGTTAGGCCCCGCCCCTTTGGGTCCAGAAGCCCATAATACCATTCAGAGTATAGACCATGACATGGCGGAGGGTTGAGATACTTTTAGCCACGCCCCTTTTGCCTAAAAGCCCCTAAACCCATTGAAATAGCATTAAGGGTTTAAATTCGTTAGGCCCCGCCCCTTTGGGTCCAGAAGCCCATAATACCATTCAGAGTATAGACCATGACATGGCTGAGGGTTGAGATACTTTTGACCACGCCCCTTTTGCCTAGAAGCCCCTAAACCCATTGAAATAGCATTGGGGGTTTAAATTCGTTAGGCCCCGCCCCTTTGGGTCCAGAAGCCCAGAATACCATTCAGAGTATAGACCATGGCATGGCTGAGGGTTGATATACTTTTGGCCACGCCCCTTTTGCCTAGAAGCCCCTAAACCCATTGAAATAGCTTTGGGGGTTTAAATTCGTTAGGCCCCGCCCCTTTGGGTCCAGAAGCCCAGAATACCATTCAGAGTATAGATCATGACATGGCTGAGGGTTGAGATACTTTTGGCCACGCCCCTTTTGCCTATAAGCCCCTAAACCCATTGAAATAGCATTAAGGGTTTAAATTCGTTAGGCCCCGCCCCTTTAAGTCCAGAAGCCCAGAATACCATTCAGAGTATAGACCATGACATGGCTGAGGGTTGAGATACTTTTGGCCACGCCCCTTTTGCCTAGAAGCCCCTAAACCCATTGAAATAGCATTAAGGGTTTAAATTCGTTAGGCCCCGCCCCTTTGGGTCAAGAAGCCCATAATACCATTCAGAGTATAGACCATGACATGGCTGAGGGTTGAGATACTTTTGGCCACGCCCCTTTTGCCTAGAAGCCCCTAAACCCCTTGAAATAGCATTAAGGGTTTAAATTCGTTAGGCCCCGCCCCTTTGGGTCCAGAAGCCCATAATACCATTCAGAGTATAGACCATGACATGGCTGAGGGTTGAGATACTTTTAACACCCCCCTTTTGCCTAGAAGCCCCTAAACCCATTGAAATAGCATTAAGGGTTTAAATTCGTTAGGCCCCGCCCCTTTGGGTCCAGAAGCCCAGAATACCATTCAGAGTATAGACCATGACATGGCTGAGGGTTGAGATACTTTTGGCCACGCCCCTTTTGCCTAGAAGCCCCTAAACCCATTGAAATAGCATTAAGGGTTTAAATTCGTTAGGCCCCGCCCATTTAAGTCCAGAAGCCCAGAATACCATTCAGAGTATAGAAAATGACATGGCTGAGGGTTGAGATACTTTTGGCCACGCCCCTTTTGCCTAGAAGCCCCTAAACCCATTGAAATAGCATTAAGGGTTTAAATTCGTTAGGCCCCGCCCCTTTGGGTCCAGAAGCCCAGAATACCATTCAGAGTATAGACCATGACATGGCTGAGGGTTGAGATACTTTTGGCCACGCCCCTTTTGCCTAGAAGCCCCTAAACCCTTTGAAATAGCATTAAGGGTTTAAATTCGTTAGGCCCCGCCCCTTTGGGTCCAGAAGCCCATAATACCATTCAGAGTATAGACCATGACATGGCTGAGGGTTGAGATACTTTTAGCCACGCCCCTTTTGCCTAGAAGCCCCTAAACTCATTGAAATATCATTAAGGGTTTAAATTCGTTAGGCCCCGCCCCTTTAAGTCCAGAAGCCCAGAATACCATTCAGAGTATAGACCATGACATGACTGAGGGTTGATATACTTTTGGCCACGCCCCTTTTTCCTAGAAGCCCCTAAACCCATTGAAATAGCATTAAGGGTTTAAATTTGTTAGGCCCCGCCCCTTTGGGTCAAGAAGCCCAGAATACCATTCAGAGTATAGACAATGACATGGCTGAGGGTTGAGATACTTTTGGCCACGCCCCTTTTGCATAGAAGCTCCTAAACCCATTGAAATATCATTGGGGGTTTAAATTCGTTAGGCCCCGCCCCTTTGGGTCCAGAAGCCCAGAATACCATTCAGAGTTTAGACTATGACATGGCTGAGGGTTGAGATACTTTTGGCCACGCCCCTTTTGCCTAGAAGCCCCTAAACCCATTGAAATAGCATTAAGGGTTTAAATTCGTTAGGCCCCGCCCCTTTGGGTCCAGAAGCCCATAATACCATTCAGAGTATAGACCATGACATGGCGGAGGGTTGAGATACTTTTGGCCACGCCCCTTTTGCCTAGAAGCCCCTAAACCCATTGAAATAGCATTGGGGGTTTAAATTCGTTAGGCCCCGCCCCTTTGGGTCCAGAAGCCCAGAATTCCATTCAGAGTATAGACCATGACATGGTTGAGGGTTGAGATACTTTTGGCCACGCCCCTTTTGCCTAGAAGCCCCTAAACCCATTGAAATAGCATTAAGGGTTTAAATTCGTTAGGCCCCGCCCCTTTGGGTCCAGAAGCCCAGAATACCATTCAGAGTATAGACCATGACATGGCTGAGGGTTGAGATACTTTTGGCCACGCCCCTTTTTCCTAGAAGCCCCTAAACCCATTGAAATAGCATTAAGGGTTTAAATTCGTTAGGCCCCGCCCCTTTGGGTCCAGAAGCCCAGAATACCATTCAGAGTATAGACCATGGCATGGCTGAGGGTTGATATACTTTTGGCCACGCCCCTTTTGCCTAGAAGCCCCTAAACCCATTGAAATAGCATTAAGGGTTTAAATTCATTAGGCTCCGCCCCTTTGGGTCCAGAAGCCCAGAATACCATTCAGAGTATAGACCATGACATGGCTGAGGGTTGAGATACTTTTGGCCACGCCCCTTTTGCCTAGAAGCCCCTAAACCCCTTGAAATAGCATTGGGGGTTTAAATTCGTTAGGCCCCGCCCCTTTGGGTCCAGAAGCCCATAATACCATTCAGAGTATAGACCGTGACATGGCTGAGGGTTGAGATACTTTTGGCCACGCCCCTTTTGCCTAGAAGCCCCTAAACCCATTGAAATAGCATTAAGGGTTTAAATTCGTTATGCCCCGCCCCTTTGGGTCCAGAAGCCCATAATACCATTCAGAGTATAGACCATGACATGGCTGAGGGTTGAGATACTTTTGGCCACGCCCATTTTTCCTAGAAGCCCCTAAACCCATTGAAATAGCATTAAGGGTTTAAATTCGTTAGGCCCCGCCCCTTTGGGTCCAGAAGCCCAGAATACCATTCAGAGTATAGACCATGACATGGCTGAGGGTTGAGATACTTTTGGCCACGCCCATTTTGCCTAGAAGCCCCTAAACCCATTGAAATAGCATTAAGGGTTTAAATTCGTTAGGCCCCGCCCCTTTGGGTCCAGAAGCCCAGAATACCATTCAGAGTATAGACCATGGCATGGCTGAGGGTTGATATACTTTTGGCCACGCCCCTTTTGCCTAGAAGCCCATAAACCCCTTGAAATAGCATTAAGGGTTTAAATTCATTAGGCTCCGCCCCTTTGGGTCCAGAAGCCCAGAATACCATTCAGAGTATAGACCATGACATGGCTGAGGGTTGAGATACTTTTGGCCACGCCCCTTTTGCCTAGAAGCCCCTAAACTCATTGAAATATCATTAAGGGTTTAAATTCGTTAGGCCCCGCCCCTTTGGGTCCAGTAGCCCAGAATACCATTCAGAGTATAGACCATGACATAATTGAGGGTTGAGATACTTTTGGCCACGCCCCTTTTGCCTAGAAGCCCCTAAACCCATTGAAATAGCATTAAGGGTTTAAATTCGTTAGGCCCCGACCATTTAAGTCCAGAAGCCCAGAATACCATTCAGAGTATAGAAAATGACATGGCTGAGGGTTGAGATACTTTTGGCCACGCCCCATTTTGCCTAGAAGCCCCTAAACCCATTGAAATAGCATTAAGGGTTTAAATTCGTTAGGCCCCGCCCCTTTGGGTCCAGAAGCCCAGAATACCATTCAGAGTATAGACCATGACATGGCTGAGGGTTGAGATACTTTTGGCCACGCCCCTTTTGCCTAGAAGCCCCTAAACCCTTTGAAATAGCATTAAGGGTTTAAATTCGTTAGGCCCCGCCCCTTTGGGTCCAGAAGCCCATAATACCATTCAGAGTATAGACCATGACATGGCTGAGGGTTGAGATACTTTTAGCCACGCCCCTTTTGCCTAGAAGCCCCTAAACTCATTGAAATATCATTAAGGGTTTAAATTCGTTAGGCCCCGCCCCTTTAAGTCCAGAAGCCCAGAATACCATTCAGAGTATAGACCATGACATGACTGAGGGTTGATATACTTTTGGCCACGCCCCTTTTTCCTAGAAGCACCTAAACCCATTGAAATAGCATTAAGGGTTTAAATTTGTTAGGCCCCGCCCCTTTGGGTCAAGAAGCCCAGAATACCATTCAGAGTATAGACAATGACATGGCTGAGGGTTGAGATACTTTTGGCCACGCCCCTTTTGCCTAGAAGCCCCTAAACCCATTGAAATAGCATTAAGGGTTTAAATTCGTTAGGCCCCGCCCATTTAAGTCCAGAAGCCCAGAATACCATTCAGAGTATAGACCATGACATGGCTGAGGGTTGAGATACTTTTGGCCACGCCCCTTTTGCCTAGAAGCCCCTAAACCCATTGAAATAGCATTAAGGGTTTAAATTCGTTAGGCCCCGCCCCTTTGGGTCAAGAAGCCCAGAATACCATTCAGAGTATAGACCATGACATGGCTGAGGGTTGAGATACTTTTGGCCACGCCCCTTTTGCCTAGAAGCCCCTAAACCCTTTGAAATAGCATTAAGGGTTTAAATTCGTTAGGCCCCGCCCCTTTGGGTCCAGAAGCCCATAATACCATTCAGAGTATAGACCATGACATGGCTGAGGGTTGAGATACTTTTAGCCACGCCCCTTTTGCCTAGAAGCCCCTAAACTCATTGAAATATCATTAAGGGTTTAAATTCGTTAGGCCCCGCCCCTTTAAGTCCAGAAGCCCAGAATACCATTCAGAGTATAGACCATGACATGACTGAGGGTTGATATACTTTTGGCCACGCCCCTTTTTCCTAGAAGCCCCTAAACCCATTGAAATAGCATTAAGGGTTTAAATTTGTTAGGCCCCGCCCCTTTGGGTCAAGAAGCCCAGAATACCATTCAGAGTATAGACAATGACATGGCTGAGGGTTGAGATACTTTTGGCCACGCCCCTTTTGCATAGAAGCTCCTAAACCCATTGAAATATCATTGGGGGTTTAAATTCGTTAGGCCCCGCCCCTTTGGGTCCAGAAGCCCAGAATACCATTCAGAGTTTAGACTATGACATGGCTGAGGGTTGAGATACTTTTGGCCACGCCCCTTTTGCCTAGAAGCCCCTAAACCCATTGAAATAGCATTAAGGGTTTAAATTCGTTAGGCCCCGCCCCTTTGGGTCCAGAAGCCCATAATACCATTCAGAGTATAGATCATGACATGGCGGAGGGTTGAGATACTTTTGGCCACGCCCCTTTTGCCTAGAAGCCCCTAAACCCATTGAAATAGCATTGGGGGTTTAAATTCGTTAGGCCCCGCCCCTTTGGGTCCAGAAGCCCAGAATTCCATTCAGAGTATAGACCATGACATGGTTGAGGGTTGAGATACTTTTGGCCACGCCCCTTTTGCCTAGAAGCCCCTAAAACCATTGAAATAGCATTAAGGGTTTAAATTCGTTAGGCCCCGCCCCTTTGGGTCCAGAAGCCCAGAATACCATTCAGAGTATAGACCATGACATGGCTGAGGGTTGAGATACTTTTGGCCACGCCCCTTTTTCCTAGAAGCCCCTAAACCCATTGAAATAGCATTAAGGGTTTAAATTCGTTAGGCCCCGCCCCTTTGGGTCCAGAAGCCCAGAATACCATTCAGAGTATAGACCTGGGGTAGCCAACCCTAGTCCTCGAGAGCTACCAACAGTGCATGTTTTGCAGGTCTCCTCACAGAATCACAAGTGAGCTAATTAGCTCCATCTGTGTATCTTTTAAAATGTGTCAGTGATTAATGAGTGCAGCTGTGCAGCAGCTAGGTTGTCTGGGAAATGTGAACTGTTGGTAGCTCTCGAGGGCTAGGGTTGGCAACCACTGGTATAGACCATGGCATGGCTGAGGGTTGATATACTTTTGGCCACGCCCCTTTTGCCTAGAAGCCCCTAAACCCATTGAAATAGCATTAAGGGTTTAAATTCATTAGGCTCCGCCCCTTTGGGTCCAGAAGCCCAGAATACCATTCAGAGTATAGACCATGACATGGCTGAGGGTTGAGATACTTTTGGCCACGCCCCTTTTGCCTAGAAGCCCCTAAACCCCTTGAAATAGCATTGGGGGTTTAAATTCGTTAGGCCCCGCCCCTTTGGGTCCAGAAGCCCATAATACCATTCAGAGTATAGACCGTGACATGGCTGAGGGTTGAGATACTTTTGGCCACGCCCCTTTTGCCTAGAAGCCCCTAAACCCATTGAAATAGCATTAAGGGTTTAAATTCGTTAGGCCCCGCCCCTTTGGGTCCAGAAGCCCATAATACCATTCAGAGTATAGACCATGACATGGCTGAGGGTTGAGATACTTTTGGCCACGCCCCTTTTTCCTAGAAGCCCCTAAACCCATTGAAATAGCATTAAGGGTTTAAATTCGTTAGGCCCCGACCATTTAAGTCCAGAAGCCCAGAATACCATTCAGAGTATAGAAAATGACATGGCTGAGGGTTGAGATACTTTTGGCCACGCCCCATTTTGCCTAGAAGCCCCTAAACCCATTGAAATAGCATTAAGGGTTTAAATTCGTTAGGCCCCGCCCCTTTGGGTCCAGAAGCCCAGAATACCATTCAGAGTATAGACCATGACATGGCTGAGGGTTGAGATACTTTTGGCCACGCCCCTTTTGCCTAGAAGCCCCTAAACCCTTTGAAATAGCATTAAGGGTTTAAATTCGTTAGGCCCCGCCCCTTTGGGTCCAGAAGCCCATAATACCAATCAGAGTATAGACCATGACATGGCTGAGGGTTGAGATACTTTTAGCCACGCCCCTTTTGCCTAGAAGCCCCTAAACTCATTGAAATATCATTAAGGGTTTAAATTCGTTAGGCCCCGCCCCTTTAAGTCCAGAAGCCCAGAATACCATTCAGAGTATAGATCATGACATGGCTGAGGGTTGAGATACTTTTGGCCACGCCCCTTTTGCCTAGAAGCCCCTAAACCCATTGAAATAGCATTAAGGGTTTAAATTCGTTAGGCCCCGCCCCTTTAAGTCCAGAAGCCCAGAATACCATTCAGAGTATAGACCATGACATGGCTGAGGGTTGAGATACTTTTGGCCACGCCCCTTTTGCCTAGAAGCCCCTAAACCCATTGAAATAGCATTAAGGGTTTAAATTCGTTAGGCCCCGCCCCTTTGGGTCAAGAAGCCCATAATACCATTCAGAGTATAGACCATGACATGGCTGAGGGTTGAGATAATTTTGGCCACGCCCCTTTTGCCTAGAAGCCCCTAAACCCCTTGAAATAGCATTAAGGGTTTAAATTCGTTAGGCCCCGCCCCTTTGGGTCCAGAAGCCCATAATACCATTCAGAGTATAGACCATGACATGGCTGAGGGTTGAGATACTTTTAACACCCCCCTTTTGCCTAGAAGCCCCTAAACCCATTGAAATAGCATTAAGGGTTTAAATTCGTTAGGCCCCGCCCCTTTGGGTCCAGAAGCCCAGAATACCATTCAGAGTATAGACCATGACATGGCTGAGGGTTGAGATACTTTTGGCCACGCCCCTTTTGCCTAGAAGCCCCTAAACCCATTGAAATAGCATTAAGGGTTTAAATTCGTTAGGCCCCGCCCCTTTGGGTCCAGAAGCCCAGAATACCATTCAGAGTATAGAACATGACATGGCTGAGGGTTGAGATACTTTTGGCCACGCCCCTTTTGCCTAGAAGCCCCTAAACCCATTGAAATAGCTTTGGGGGTTTAAATTCGTTAGGCCCCGCCCCTTTGGGTCCAGAAGCCCATAATACCATTCAGAGTATAGACCATGACATGGCTGAGGGTTGAGATACTTTTGGCCACGCCCCTTTTGCCTAGAAGCCCCTAAACCCATTGAAATAGCATTAAGGGTTTAAATTCGTTAGGCCCCGCCCCTTTGGGTCCAGAAGCCCATAATACCATTCAGAGTATAGACCATGACATGGCTGAGGGTTGAGATACTTTTGGCCACGCCCCTTTTGCCTAGAAGCCCCTAAACCCATTGAAATAGCATTAAGGGTTTAAATTCGTTAGGCCCCGCCCCTTTGGGTCCAGAAGCCCAGAATACCATTCAGAGTATAGAACATGACATGGCTGAGGGTTGAGATACTTTTGGCCACGCCCCTTTTTCCTAGAAGCCCCTAAACCCATTGAAATAGCATTAAGGGTTTAAATTCGTTAGGCCCCGCCCCTTTGGGTCCAGAAGCCCAGAATACCATTCAGAGTATAGAACATGACATGGCTGAGGGTTGAGATACTTTTGGCCACGCCCCTTTTGCCTAGAAGCCCCTAAACCCATTGAAATAGCATTAAGGGTTTAAATTCGTTAGGCCCCGCCCCTTTGGGTCAAGAAGCCCAGAATACCATTCAGAGTATAGACCATGACATGGCTGAGGGTTGAGATACTTTTGGCCACGCCCCTTTTGCCTAGAAGCCCCTAAACCCATTGAAATAGCATTAAGGGTTTAAATTCGTTAGGCCCGGCCCCTTTGGGTCCAGAAGCCCAGAATACAATTCAGAGTATAGACCATGACATGGCTGAGGGTTGAGATACTTTTGGCCACGCCCATTTTGCCTAGAAGCCCCTAAACCCATTGAAATAGCATTAAGGGTTTAAATTCGTTAGGCCCCGCCCCTTTGGGTCCAGAAGCCCAGAATACCATTCAGAGTATAGACCATGACATGGCTGAGGGTTGAGATACTTTTAGCCACGCCCCTTTTGCCTAGAAGCCCCTAAACTCATTGAAATATCATTATGGGTTTAAATTCGTTAGGCCCCGCCCCTTTAAGTCCAGAAGCCCAGAATACCATTCAGAGTATAGACCATGACATGACTGAGGGTTGATATACTTTTGGCCACGCCCCTTTTTCCTAGAAGCCCCTAAACCCATTGAAATAGCATTAAGGGTTTAAATTCGTTAGGTCCCACCCCTTTTGGTCAAGAAGCCCAGAATACCATTCAGAGTATAGACAATGACATGGCTGAGGGTTGAGATACTTTTGGCCACGCCCCTTTTGCCTAGAAGCCCCTAAACCCTTTGAAATAGCATTAAGGGTTTAAATTCGTTAGGCCCCGCCCCTTTGGGTCAAGAAGCCCATAATACCATTCAGAGTATAGACCATGACATGGCTGAGGGTTGAGATACTTTTGGCCACGCCCCTTTTGCCTAGAAGCCCCTAAACCCCTTGAAATAGCATTAAGGGTTTAAATTCGTTAGGCCCCGCCCCTTTGGGTCCAGAAGCCCATAATACCATTCAGAGTATAGACCATGACATGGCTGAGGGTTGAGATACTTTTTACCACGCCCCTTTTGCCTAGAAGCCCTTAAACCCATTGAAATAGCATTAAGGGTTTAAATTCGTTAGGCCCCGCCCCTTTGGGTCCAGAAGCCCAGAATACCATTCAGAGTATAGACCATGACATGGCTGAGGGTTGAGATACTTTTGGCCACGCCCATTTTGCCTAGAAGCCCCTAAACTCATTGAAATATCATTAAGGGTTTAAATTCGTTAGGCCCCGCCCCTTTGGGTCCAGAAGCCCAGAATACCATTCAGAGTATAGACCATGGCATGGCTGAGGGTTGATATACTTTTGGCCACGCCCCTTTTGCCTAGAAGCCCCTAAACCCATTGAAATAGCATTAAGGGTTTAAATTCGTTAGGCCCCGCCCCTTTGGGTCAAGAAGCCCATAATACCATTCAGAGTATAGACCATGACATGGCTGAGGGTTGAGATACTTTTGGCCACGCCCCTTTTGCCTAGAAGCCCCTAAACCCCTTGAAATAGCATTAAGGGTTTAAATTCGTTAGGCCCCGCCCCTTTGGGTCCAGAAGCCCATAATACCATTCAGAGTATAGACCATGACATGGCTGAGGGTTGAGATACTTTTAGCCACGCCCCTTTTGCCTAGAAGCCCCTAAACCCATTGAAATAGCATTAAGGGTTTAAATTCGTTAGGCCCCGCCCCTTTGGGTCCAGAAGCCCAGAATACCATTCAGAGTATAGAAAATGACATGGCTGAGGGTTGAGATACTTTTGGCCACGCCCCATTTTGCCTAGAAGCCCCTAAACCCATTGAAATAGCATTAAGGGTTTAAATTCGTTAGGCCCCGCCCCTTTGGGTCCAGAAGCCCAGAATACCATTCAGAGTATAGACCATGACATGGCTGAGGGTTGAGATACTTTTGGCCACGCCTCTTTTGCCTAGAAGCCCCTAAACCCTTTGAAATAGCATTAAGGGTTTAAATTCGTTAGGCCCCGCCCCTTTGGGTCCAGAAGCCCATAATACCATTCAGAGTATAGACCATGACATGGCTGAGGGTTGAGATACTTTTAGCCACGCCCCTTTTGCCTAGAAGCCCCTAAACTCATTGAAATATCATTAAGGGTTTAAATTCGTTAGGCCCCGCCCCTTTAAGTCCAGAAGCCCAGAATACCATTCAGAGTATAGACCATGACATGGCTGAGGGTTGAGATACTTTTAGCCACGCCCCTTTTGCCTAGAAGCCCCTAAACCCATTGAAATAGCATTAAGGGTTTAAATTCGTTAGGCCCCGCCCCTTTGGGTCCAGAAGCCCAGAATACCATTCAGAGTATAGACCATGACATGGCTGAGGGTTGAGATACTTTTGGCCACGCCCCTTTTGCCTAGAAGCCCCTAAACCCATTGAAATAGCATTAAGGGTTTAAATTCGTTAGGCCCCGTCCATTTAAGTCCAGAAGCCCAGAATACCATTCAGAGTATAGAAAATGACATGGCTGAGGGTTGAGATACTTTTGGCCACGCCCCATTTTGCCTAGAAGCCCCTAAACCCATTGAAATAGCATTAAGGGTTTAAATTCGTTAGGCCCCGCCCCTTTGGGTCCAGAAGCCCAGAATACCATTCAGAGTATAGACCATGACATGGCTGAGGGTTGAGATACTTTTGGCCACGCCCCTTTTTCCTAGAAGCCCCTAAACCCATTGAAATAGCATTAAGGGTTTAAATTCGTTAGGCCCCGCCCCTTTGGGTCCAGAAGCCCAGAATACCATTCAGAGTATAGACCATGGCATGGCTGAGGGTTGATATACTTTTGGCCACGCCCCTTTTGCCTAGAAGCCCCTAAACCCATTGAAATAGCATTAAGGGTTTAAATTCGTTAGGCCCCGCCCCTTTGGGTCCAGAAGCCCAGAATACCATTCAGAGTATAGACCATGACATGGCTGAGGGTTGAGATACTTTTGGCCACGCCCCTTTTGCCTAGAAGCCCCTTAACCCATTGAAATAGCATTAAGGGTTTAAATTCGTTAGGCCCCGACCATTTAAGTCCAGAAGCCCAGAATACCATTCAGAGTATAGAAAATGACATGGCTGAGGGTTGAGATACTTTTGGCCACGCCCCATTTTGCCTAGAAGCCCCATAACCCATTGAAATAGCATTAAGGGTTTAAATTCGTTAGGCCCCGCCCCTTTGGGTCCAGAAGCCCAGAATACAATTCAGAGTATAGACCATGACATGGCTGAGGGTTGAGATACTTTTGGCCACGCCCCTTTTGCCTGGAAGCCCCTAAACCCATTGAAATAGCATTAAGGGTTTAAATTCGTTAGGCCCCGCCCCTTTGGGTCCAGAAGCCCAGAATACCATTCAGAGTATAGACCATGACATGGCTGAGGGTTGAGATACTTTTAGCCACGCCCCTTTTGCCTAGAAGCCCCTAAACTCATTGAAATATCATTAAGGGTTTAAATTCGTTAGGCCCCGCCCCTTTAAGTCCAGAAGCCCAGAATACCATTCAGAGTATAGACCATGACATGACTGAGGATTGATATACTTTTGGCCACGCCCCTTTTTCCTAGAAGCCCCTAAACCCATTGAAATAGCATTAAGGGTTTAAATTTGTTAGGCCCCACCCCTTTGGGTCAAGAAGCCCAGAATACCATTCAGAGTATAGACAATGACATGGCTGAGGGTTGAGATACTTTTGGCCACGCCCCTTTTGCCTAGAAGCCCCTAAACCCATTGAAATAGCATTAAGGGTTTAAATTCGTTAGGCCCCGCCCCTTTAAGTCCAGAAGCCCAGAATACCATTCAGAGTATAGACCATGACATGGCTGAGGGTTGAGATACTTTTGGCCACGCCCCTTTTGCCTAGAAGCCCCTAAACCCATTGAAATAGCATTAAGGGTTTAAATTCGTTAGGCCCCGCCCCTTTGGGTCAAGAAGCCCATAATACCATTCAGAGTATAGACCATGACATGGCTGAGGGTTGAGATACTTTTGGCCACGCCCCTTTTGCCTAGAAGCTCCTAAACCCCTTGAAATAGCATTAAGGGTTTAAATTCGTTAGGCCCCGCCCCTTTGGGTCCAGAAGCCCATAATACCATTCAGAGTATAGACCATGACATGGCTGAGGGTTGAGATACTTTTGGCCACACCCCTTTTGCCTAGAAGCCCCTAAACTCATTGAAATATCATTAAGGGTTTAAATTCGTTAGGCCCCGCCCCTTTGGGTCCAGAAGCCCAGAATACCATTCAGAGTATAGACCATGGCATGGCTGAGGGTTGATATACTTTTGGCCACGCCCCTTTTGCCTAGAAGCCCCTAAACCCATTGAAATAGCATTAAGGGTTTAAATTCGTTAGGCCCCGCCCCTTTGGGTCAAGAAGCCCATAATACCATTCAGAGTATAGACCATGACATGGCTGAGGGTTGAGATACTTTTGGCCACGCCCCTTTTGCCTAGAAGCCCCTAAACCCCTTGAAATAGCATTAAGGGTTTAAATTCGTTAGGCCCCGCCCCTTTGGGTCCAGAAGCCCATAATACCATTCAGAGTATAGACCATGACATGGCTGAGGGTTGAGATACTTTTAGCCACGCCCCTTTTGCCTAGAAGCCCCTAAACCCATTGAAATAGCATTAAGGGTTTAAATTCGTTAGGCCCCGCCCCTTTGGGTCCAGAAGCCCAGAATACCATTCAGAGTATAGAAAATGACATGGCTGAGGGTTGAGATACTTTTGGCCACGCCCCATTTTGCCTAGAAGCCCCTAAACCCATTGAAATAGCATTAAGGGTTTAAATTCGTTAGGCCCCGCCCCTTTGGGTCCAGAAGCCCAGAATACCATTCAGAGTATAGACCATGACATGGCTGAGGGTTGATATACTTTTGGCCACGCCTCTTTTGCCTAGAAGCCCCTAAACCCTTTGAAATAGCATTAAGGGTTTAAATTCGTTAGGCCCCGCCCCTTTGGGTCCAGAAGCCCATAATACCATTCAGAGTATAGACCATGACATGGCTGAGGGTTGAGATACTTTTAGCCACGCCCCTTTTGCCTAGAAGCCCCTAAACTCATTGAAATATCATTAAGGGTTTAAATTCGTTAGGCCCCGCCCCTTTAAGTCCAGAAGCCCAGAATACCATTCAGAGTATAGACCATGACATGGCTGAGGGTTGAGATACTTTTAGCCACGCCCCTTTTGCCTAGAAGCCCCTAAACCCATTGAAATAGCATTAAGGGTTTAAATTCGTTAGGCCCCGCCCCTTTGGGTCCAGAAGCCCAGAATACCATTCAGAGTATAGACCATGACATGGCTGAGGGTTGAGATACTTTTGGCCACGCCCCTTTTGCCTAGAAGCCCCTAAACCCATTGAAATAGCATTAAGGGTTTAAATTCGTTAGGCCCCGTCCATTTAAGTCCAGAAGCCCAGAATACCATTCAGAGTATAGAAAATGACATGGCTGAGGGTTGAGATACTTTTGGCCACGCCCCATTTTGCCTAGAAGCCCCTAAACCCATTGAAATAGCATTAAGGGTTTAAATTCGTTAGGCCCCGCCCCTTTGGGTCCAGAAGCCCAGAATACCATTCAGAGTATAGACCATGACATGGCTGAGGGTTGAGATACTTTTGGCCACGCCCCTTTTTCCTAGAAGCCCCTAAACCCATTGAAATAGCATTAAGGGTTTAAATTCGTTAGGCCCCGCCCCTTTGGGTCCAGAAGCCCAGAATATCATTCAGAGTATAGACCATGGCATGGCTGAGGGTTGATATACTTTTGGCCACGCCCCTTTTGCCTAGAAGCCCCTAAACCCATTGAAATAGCATTAAGGGTTTAAATTCGTTAGGCCCCGCCCCTTTGGGTCCAGAAGCCCAGAATACCATTCAGAGTATAGACCATGACATGGCTGAGGGTTGAGATACTTTTGGCCACGCCCCTTTTGCCTAGAAGCCCCTAAACCCATTGAAATAGCATTAAGGGTTTAAATTCGTTAGGCCCCGACCATTTAAGTCCAGAAGCCCAGAATACCATTCAGAGTATAGAAAATGACATGGCTGAGGGTTGAGATACTTTTGGCCACGCCCCATTTTGCCTAGAAGCCCCATAACCCATTGAAATAGCATTAAGGGTTTAAATTCGTTAGGCCCCGCCCCTTTGGGTCCAGAAGCCCAGAATACCATTCAGAGTATAGACCATGACATGGCTGAGGGTTGAGATACTTTTAGCCACGCCCCTTTTGCCTAGAAGCCCCTAAACTCATTGAAATATCATTAAGGGTTTAAATTCGTTAGGCCCCGCCCCTTTAAGTCCAGAAGCCCAGAATACCATTCAGAGTATAGACCATGACATGACTGAGGATTGATATACTTTTGGCCACGCCCCTTTTTCCTAGAAGCCCCTAAACCCATTGAAATAGCATTAAGGGTTTAAATTTGTTAGGCCCCGCCCCTTTGGGTCAAGAAGCCCAGAATACCATTCAGAGTATAGACAATGACATGGCTGAGGGTTGAGATACTTTTGGCCACGCCCCTTTTGCCTAGAAGCCCCTAAACCCATTGAAATAGCATTAAGGGTTTAAATTCGTTAGGCCCCGCCCCTTTAAGTCCAGAAGCCCAGAATACCATTCAGAGTATAGACCATGACATGGCTGAGGGTTGAGATACTTTTGGCCACGCCCCTTTTGCCTAGAAGCCCCTAAACCCATTGAAATAGCATTAAGGGTTTAAATTCGTTAGGCCCCGCCCCTTTGGGTCAAGAAGCCCATAATACCATTCAGAGTATAGACCATGACATGGCTGAGGGTTGAGATACTTTTGGCCACGCCCCTTTTGCCTAGAAGCTCCTAAACCCCTTGAAATAGCATTAAGGGTTTAAATTCGTTAGGCCCCGCCCCTTTGGGTCCAGAAGCCCATAATACCATTCAGAGTATAGACCATGACATGGCTGAGGGTTGAGATACTTTTGGCCACGCCCCTTTTGCCTAGAAGCCCCTAAACTCATTGAAATATCATTAAGGGTTTAAATTCGTTAGGCCCCGCCCCTTTGGGTCCAGAAGCCCAGAATACCATTCAGAGTATAGACCATGGCATGGCTGAGGGTTGATATACTTTTGGCCACGCCCCTTTTGCCTAGAAGCCCCTAAACCCATTGAAATAGCATTAAGGGTTTAAATTCGTTAGGCCCCGCTCCTTTGGGTCAAGAAGCCCATAATACCATTCAGAGTATAGACCATGACATGGCTGAGGGTTGAGATACTTTTGGCCACGCCCATTTTGCCTAGAAGCCCCTAAACTCATTGAAATATCATTAAGGGTTTAAATTCGTTAGGCCCCGCCCCTTTGGGTCCAGAAGCCCAGAATACCATTCAGAGTATAGACCATGGCATGGCTGAGGGTTGATATACTTTTGGCCACGCCCCTTTTGCCTAGAAGCCCCTAAACCCATTGAAATAGCATTAAGGGTTTAAATTCGTTAGGCCCCGCCCCTTTGGGTCAAGAAGCCCATAATACCATTCAGAGTATAGACCATGACATGGCTGAGGGTTGAGATACTTTTGGCCACGCCCCTTTTGCCTAGAAGCCCCTAAACCCCTTGAAATAGCATTAAGGGTTTAAATTCGTTAGGCCCCGCCCCTTTAAGTCCAGAAGCCCAGAATACCATTCAGAGTATAGACCATGACATGACTGAGGGTTGATATACTTTTGGCCACGCCCCTTTTTCCTAGAAGCACCTAAACCCGTTGAAATAGCATTAAGGGTTTAAATTTGTTAGGCCCCGCCCCTTTGGGTCAAGAAGCCCAGAATACCATTCAGAGTATAGACAATGACATGGCTGAGGGTTGAGATACTTTTGGCCACGCCCCTTTTGCCTAGAAGCCCCTAAACCCATTGAAATAGCATCAAGGGTTTAAATTCGTTAGGCCCCGCCCATTTAAGTCCAGAAGCCCAGAATACCATTCAGAGTATAGACCATGACATGACTGAGGATTGATATACTTTTGGCCACGCCCCTTTTTCCTAGAAGCCCCTAAACCCATTGAAATAGCATTAAGGGTTTAAATTTGTTAGGCCCCGCCCCTTTGGGTCAAGAAGCCCAGAATACCATTCAGAGTATAGACAATGACATGGCTGAGGGTTGAGATACTTTTGGCCACGCCCCTTTTGCCTAGAAGCCCCTAAACCCATTGAAATAGCATTAAGGGTTTAAATTCGTTAGGCCCCGCCCCTTTAAGTCCAGAAGCCCAGAATACCATTCAGAGTATAGACCATGACATGGCTGAGGGTTGAGATACTTTTGGCCACGCCCCTTTTGCCTAGAAGCCCCTAAACCCATTGAAATAGCATTAAGGGTTTAAATTCGTTAGGCCCCGCCCCTTTGGGTCAAGAAGCCCATAATACCATTCAGAGTATAGACCATGACATGGCTGAGGGTTGAGATACTTTTGGCCACGCCCCTTTTGCCTAGAAGCCCCTAAACCCCTTGAAATAGCATTAAGGGTTTAAATTCGTTAGGCCCCGCCCCTTTGGGTCCAGAAGCCCATAATACCATTCAGAGTATAGACCATGACATGGCTGAGGGTTGAGATACTTTTAACACCCCCCTTTTGCCTAGAAGCCCCTAAACCCATTGAAATAGCATTAAGGGTTTAAATTCGTTAGGCCCCGCCCCTTTGGGTCCAGAAGCCCAGAATACCATTCAGAGTATAGACCATGACATGGCTGAGGGTTGAGATACTTTTGGCCACGCCCCTTTTGCCTAGAAGCCCCTAAACCCATTGAAATAGCATTAAGGGTTTAAATTCGTTAGGCCCCGCCCCTTTGGGTCCAGAAGCCCAGAATACCATTCAGAGTATAGAACATGACATGGCTGAGGGTTGAGATACTTTTGGCCACGCCCCTTTTGCCTAGAAGCCCCTAAACCCATTGAAATAGCTTTGGGGGTTTAAATTCGTTAGGCCCCGCCCCTTTGGGTCCAGAAGCCCATAATACCATTCAGAGTATAGACCATGACATGGCTGAGGGTTGAGATACTTTTGGCCACGCCCCTTTTGCCTAGAAGCCCCTAAACCCATTGAAATAGCATTAAGGGTTTAAATTCGTTAGGCCCCGCCCCTTTGGGTCCAGAAGCCCATAATACCATTCAGAGTATAGACCATGACATGGCTGAGGGTTGAGATACTTTTGGCCACGCCCCTTTTGCCTAGAAGCCCCTAAACCCATTGAAATAGCATTAAGGGTTTAAATTCGTTAGGCCCCGCCCCTTTGGGTCCAGAAGCCCAGAATACCATTCAGAGTATAGAACATGACATGGCTGAGGGTTGAGATACTTTTGGCCACGCCCCTTTTTCCTAGAAGCCCCTAAACCCATTGAAATAGCATTAAGGGTTTAAATTCGTTAGGTCCCACCCCTTTTGGTCAAGAAGCCCAGAATACCATTCAGAGTATAGACAATGACATGGCTGAGGGTTGAGATACTTTTGGCCACGCCCCTTTTGCCTAGAAGCCCCTAAACCCTTTGAAATAGCATTAAGGGTTTAAATTCGTTAGGCCCCGCCCCTTTGGGTCAAGAAGCCCATAATACCATTCAGAGTATAGACCATGACATGGCTGAGGGTTGAGATACTTTTGGCCACGCCCCTTTTGCCTAGAAGCCCCTAAACCCCTTGAAATAGCATTAAGGGTTTAAATTCGTTAGGCCCCGCCCCTTTGGGTCCAGAAGCCCATAATACCATTCAGAGTATAGACCATGACATGGCTGAGGGTTGAGATACTTTTTACCACGCCCCTTTTGCCTAGAAGCCCCTAAACCCATTGAAATAGCATTAAGGGTTTAAATTCGTTAGGCCCCGCCCCTTTGGGTCCAGAAGCCCAGAATACCATTCAGAGTATAGACCATGACATGGCTGAGGGTTGAGATACTTTTGGCCACGCCCATTTTGCCTAGAAGCCCCTAAACTCATTGAAATATCATTAAGGGTTTAAATTCGTTAGGCCCCGCCCCTTTGGGTCCAGAAGCCCAGAATACCATTCAGAGTATAGACCATGGCATGGCTGAGGGTTGATATACTTTTGGCCACGCCCCTTTTGCCTAGAAGCCCCTAAACCCATTGAAATAGCATTAAGGGTTTAAATTCGTTAGGCCCCGCCCCTTTGGGTCAAGAAGCCCATAATACCATTCAGAGTATAGACCATGACATGGCTGAGGGTTGAGATACTTTTGGCCACGCCCCTTTTGCCTAGAAGCCCCTAAACCCCTTGAAATAGCATTAAGGGTTTAAATTCGTTAGGCCCCGCCCCTTTGGGTCCAGAAGCCCATAATACCATTCAGAGTATAGACCATGACATGGCTGAGGGTTGAGATACTTTTAGCCACGCCCCTTTTGCCTAGAAGCCCCTAAACCCATTGAAATAGCATTAAGGGTTTAAATTCGTTAGGCCCCGCCCCTTTGGGTCCAGAAGCCCAGAATACCATTCAGAGTATAGAAAATGACATGGCTGAGGGTTGAGATACTTTTGGCCACGCCCCATTTTGCCTAGAAGCCCCTAAACCCATTGAAATAGCATTAAGGGTTTAAATTCGTTAGGCCCCGCCCCTTTGGGTCCAGAAGCCCAGAATACCATTCAGAGTATAGACCATGACATGGCTGAGGGTTGAGATACTTTTGGCCACGCCTCTTTTGCCTAGAAGCCCCTAAACCCTTTGAAATAGCATTAAGGGTTTAAATTCGTTAGGCCCCGCCCCTTTGGGTCCAGAAGCCCATAATACCATTCAGAGTATAGACCATGACATGGCTGAGGGTTGAGATACTTTTAGCCACGCCCCTTTTGCCTAGAAGCCCCTAAACTCATTGAAATATCATTAAGGGTTTAAATTCGTTAGGCCCCGCCCCTTTAAGTCCAGAAGCCCAGAATACCATTCAGAGTATAGACCATGACATGGCTGAGGGTTGAGATACTTTTAGCCACGCCCCTTTTGCCTAGAAGCCCCTAAACCCATTGAAATAGCATTAAGGGTTTAAATTCGTTAGGCCCCGCCCCTTTGGGTCCAGAAGCCCAGAATACCATTCAGAGTATAGACCATGACATGGCTGAGGGTTGAGATACTTTTGGCCACGCCCCTTTTGCCTAGAAGCCCCTAAACCCATTGAAATAGCATTAAGGGTTTAAATTCGTTAGGCCCCGTCCATTTAAGTCCAGAAGCCCAGAATACCATTCAGAGTATAGAAAATGACATGGCTGAGGGTTGAGATACTTTTGGCCACGCCCCATTTTGCCTAGAAGCCCCTAAACCCATTGAAATAGCATTAAGGGTTTAAATTCGTTAGGCCCCGCCCCTTTGGGTCCAGAAGCCCAGAATACCATTCAGAGTATAGACCATGACATGGCTGAGGGTTGAGATACTTTTGGCCACGCCCCTTTTTCCTAGAAGCCCCTAAACCCATTGAAATAGCATTAAGGGTTTAAATTCGTTAGGCCCCGCCCCTTTGGGTCCAGAAGCCCAGAATACCATTCAGAGTATAGACCATGGCATGGCTGAGGGTTGATATACTTTTGGCCACGCCCCTTTTGCCTAGAAGCCCCTAAACCCATTGAAATAGCATTAAGGGTTTAAATTCGTTAGGCCCCGCCCCTTTGGGTCCAGAAGCCCAGAATACCATTCAGAGTATAGACCATGACATGGCTGAGGGTTGAGATACTTTTGGCCACGCCCCTTTTGCCTAGAAGCCCCTAAACCCATTGAAATAGCATTAAGGGTTTAAATTCGTTAGGCCCCGACCATTTAAGTCCAGAAGCCCAGAATACCATTCAGAGTATAGAAAATGACATGGCTGAGGGTTGAGATACTTTTGGCCACGCCCCATTTTGCCTAGAAGCCCCATAACCCATTGAAATAGCATTAAGGGTTTAAATTCGTTAGGCCCCGCCCCTTTGGGTCCAGAAGCCCAGAATACAATTCAGAGTATAGACCATGACATGGCTGAGGGTTGAGATACTTTTGGCCACGCCCCTTTTGCCTGGAAGCCCCTAAACCCATTGAAATAGCATTAAGGGTTTAAATTCGTTAGGCCCCGCCCCTTTGGGTCCAGAAGCCCAGAATACCATTCAGAGTATAGACCATGACATGGCTGAGGGTTGAGATACTTTTAGCCACGCCCCTTTTGCCTAGAAGCCCCTAAACTCATTGAAATATCATTAAGGGTTTAAATTCGTTAGGCCCCGCCCCTTTAAGTCCAGAAGCCCAGAATACCATTCAGAGTATAGACCATGACATGACTGAGGATTGATATACTTTTGGCCACGCCCCTTTTTCCTAGAAGCCCCTAAACCCATTGAAATAGCATTAAGGGTTTAAATTTGTTAGGCCCCACCCCTTTGGGTCAAGAAGCCCAGAATACCATTCAGAGTATAGACAATGACATGGCTGAGGGTTGAGATACTTTTGGCCACGCCCCTTTTGCCTAGAAGCCCCTAAACCCATTGAAATAGCATTAAGGGTTTAAATTCGTTAGGCCCCGCCCCTTTAAGTCCAGAAGCCCAGAATACCATTCAGAGTATAGACCATGACATGGCTGAGGGTTGAGATACTTTTGGCCACGCCCCTTTTGCCTAGAAGCCCCTAAACCCATTGAAATAGCATTAAGGGTTTAAATTCGTTAGGCCCCGCCCCTTTGGGTCAAGAAGCCCATAATACCATTCAGAGTATAGACCATGACATGGCTGAGGGTTGAGATACTTTTGGCCACGCCCCTTTTGCCTAGAAGCTCCTAAACCCCTTGAAATAGCATTAAGGGTTTAAATTCGTTAGGCCCCGCCCCTTTGGGTCCAGAAGCCCATAATACCATTCAGAGTATAGACCATGACATGGCTGAGGGTTGAGATACTTTTGGCCACACCCCTTTTGCCTAGAAGCCCCTAAACTCATTGAAATATCATTAAGGGTTTAAATTCGTTAGGCCCCGCCCCTTTGGGTCCAGAAGCCCAGAATACCATTCAGAGTATAGACCATGGCATGGCTGAGGGTTGATATACTTTTGGCCACGCCCCTTTTGCCTAGAAGCCCCTAAACCCATTGAAATAGCATTAAGGGTTTTAAATTCGTTAGGCCCCGCCCCTTTGGGTCAAGAAGCCCATAATACCATTCAGAGTATAGACCATGACATGGCTGAGGGTTGAGATACTTTTGGCCACGCCCCTTTTGCCTAGAAGCCCCTAAACCCCTTGAAATAGCATTAAGGGTTTAAATTCGTTAGGCCCCGCCCCTTTGGGTCCAGAAGCCCATAATACCATTCAGAGTATAGACCATGACATGGCTGAGGGTTGAGATACTTTTAGCCACGCCCCTTTTGCCTAGAAGCCCCTAAACCCATTGAAATAGCATTAAGGGTTTAAATTCGTTAGGCCCCGCCCCTTTGGGTCCAGAAGCCCAGAATACCATTCAGAGTATAGAAAATGACATGGCTGAGGGTTGAGATACTTTTGGCCACGCCCCATTTTGCCTAGAAGCCCCTAAACCCATTGAAATAGCATTAAGGGTTTAAATTCGTTAGGCCCCGCCCCTTTGGGTCCAGAAGCCCAGAATACCATTCAGAGTATAGACCATGACATGGCTGAGGGTTGATATACTTTTGGCCACGCCTCTTTTGCCTAGAAGCCCCTAAACCCTTTGAAATAGCATTAAGGGTTTAAATTCGTTAGGCCCCGCCCCTTTGGGTCCAGAAGCCCATAATACCATTCAGAGTATAGACCATGACATGGCTGAGGGTTGAGATACTTTTAGCCACGCCCCTTTTGCCTAGAAGCCCCTAAACTCATTGAAATATCATTAAGGGTTTAAATTCGTTAGGCCCCGCCCCTTTAAGTCCAGAAGCCCAGAATACCATTCAGAGTATAGACCATGACATGGCTGAGGGTTGAGATACTTTTAGCCACGCCCCTTTTGCCTAGAAGCCCCTAAACCCATTGAAATAGCATTAAGGGTTTAAATTCGTTAGGCCCCGCCCCTTTGGGTCCAGAAGCCCAGAATACCATTCAGAGTATAGACCATGACATGGCTGAGGGTTGAGATACTTTTGGCCACGCCCCCTTTTGCCTAGAAGCCCCTAAACCCATTGAAATAGCATTAAGGGTTTAAATTCGTTAGGCCCCGTCCATTTAAGTCCAGAAGCCCAGAATACCATTCAGAGTATAGAAAATGACATGGCTGAGGGTTGAGATACTTTTGGCCACGCCCCATTTTGCCTAGAAGCCCCTAAACCCATTGAAATAGCATTAAGGGTTTAAATTCGTTAGGCCCCGCCCCTTTGGGTCCAGAAGCCCAGAATACCATTCAGAGTATAGACCATGACATGGCTGAGGGTTGAGATACTTTTGGCCACGCCCCTTTTTCCTAGAAGCCCCTAAACCCATTGAAATAGCATTAAGGGTTTAAATTCGTTAGGCCCCGCCCCTTTGGGTCCAGAAGCCCAGAATATCATTCAGAGTATAGACCATGGCATGGCTGAGGGTTGATATACTTTTGGCCACGCCCCTTTTGCCTAGAAGCCCCTAAACCCATTGAAATAGCATTAAGGGTTTAAATTCGTTAGGCCCCGCCCCTTTGGGTCCAGAAGCCCAGAATACCATTCAGAGTATAGACCATGACATGGCTGAGGGTTGAGATACTTTTGGCCACGCCCCTTTTGCCTAGAAGCCCCTAAACCCATTGAAATAGCATTAAGGGTTTAAATTCGTTAGGCCCCGACCATTTAAGTCCAGAAGCCCAGAATACCATTCAGAGTATAGAAAATGACATGGCTGAGGGTTGAGATACTTTTGGCCACGCCCCATTTTGCCTAGAAGCCCCATAACCCATTGAAATAGCATA